>NC_041728.1:61010343-61313373 GCF_004115215.2 Ornithorhynchus anatinus
TTCTTAAGACAGTTGAGGACTCCCAGACTCAATCTCTTTCCTTAGGCCACTCTGCTGACATCCCAAATTGCTTCACTGCTTTCCTGCTCCTCCCAAACTTCCTTCATATTCTTTATCAATTCCTTTAAAATATCAATCATTTAATCAAACATATTTATTGAGTGCTTGCTATTGCTAAGCACTGAACTAAGCACTTGGGAGAGTACAATATAGCAGAGTTGGTAGAAGACGTGTTCCCTGCTCACCACAAGCTTAAAGCCTAGACTGGGAGATAGACATTAAGATAAATAAATAAATTACAGATATGTATGTAAGTGCTGTGGGGTTGAAGAAGTGTGGGGGAATAAAGGGTGCAAATACAAGTACATGGGTGATGTGGAAGGGAGAGGGAGAAGAGGAAATGAGGGCAGTGTTGGAGAAGGCCTCTTGAAAGAGATGTGCCTTTAATAAGGCTTTGAAGGTGGGCAGAGTGACATTTGGACAAATATGAAGAGGGAGGGCATTTGAGGCCATGGACAAGATGTCTGCGGTGAAATAGATGAGTCCTTTCATTCATGGCTCCAATGCTCCTGCATTCCATCAGAAACCTCGCTGCCGCTGCCACTGCCACTGTCAACCCCAAGCCTGAACCCCTTCCGTGGCTGGCTCTTCCAAGCTGGGAGAATGGGGCCGCCAAGGTGAGGGAGGGAAAGAAGTGATAGGGGGGAGGGGGGCCAAGTGGAGAAGGTACAAGGCAAAGAGGAAGGAGGAGCTCCTCCTCCACTGTTTCCCCTGCCAGGTACCCTGAACATCCAAGTCTATAGTTAGGGATGGACCACCCAACACCCTTAACTTTCCCCTCAGCAACTGGCTTTCCCTCCAGTGACCCATTTTACACCTCTGATCCATTTATGTTTACAAACCCTTCTTTAACCTACTGACATCTTCAGCTGCACAGCTTCCTGAAGGAATGAACACAGTATGTAGAGATGGCATCCGTGTTTCGGACCAGGGGTGGGTACTGCCAGGGATTGTGGCCTACTGGATAGAGTATGGGCTGGGAGTCAAAAGGATCCGAGTTCTAATGCCAGCTTCATTATTTGTCTGCTGTGTGATCTCGGGCAAGTCATTTAACTTCTCTGTGCCTCTGTTACTTCATCTATAAAATGGGGATTAAGGTTGTAAATCCCATGCAGGACAGGAACTGTATCCAACCCAATTACCTTGTTTCTATCCCAGCACTTAGTACAGTGCCTGGCGCATAATAAGTGTTTTAAAAATACCACAATTATTATTATTATAACAGCACTCACACTGCTTATCAGGCCCTCAGGTCTTCTGTGTAGTCATGAAGAGCAAGGGCCTCTGCAAGTCTTCTAGGCATCAAGTTTTCTTGTCAGACCCCACTTATCATAAATTGAGGGCACATGAACCAGAAACAGATGGTTAAAAGTTCTCTTCAAATGTTATTGTGTTTAAAAAGTAAGAGGGAAGATCACTTGGGCAAAGTGTTTTGGGTTTGTCCGAGGTCAAAGCCTTGAAAAGATGAATAGGAGCTGGACGAAAGAGGAGCAGGAGGAGGAGGTGGAAGAGAGTGGATGAGGAGAGGTGCATGGAAAAGAGAGGGGGAGGAGGAGGAGAAGGAGAAAAAGAAAGAGGGGAAGAAGAAAGAGGAGAAGGAGGGAGAGGAAGAAGAGGAGGAGAAGGGGAAGGAGGAAGTTGGAGGAAGGATGGGAAGGAGAAGGAAGGGCGAAGAGGCTGAAAGGAAAAGTAGAAACAAAAGAAGGAGACATCCATCGTGGACTCTCTAACACTGCTGGGTTTTCCTCCCATTAACTGAGACCACATCGGTATGGTGGCTTCTTCTCCCTGGGAAGAATTTCAGCTGCAAATCCAGACTCCAAACTTCCCACCTGTCAGGACTCAACTATCAGGCTCTGGTTGAGCGGCTGATATTTTATTCACAAAATATTCAATTGCTTCAGACATCTTTTAGCAATAGAGGAGTCCAGATGTGGGAAATCGGGATTTGAAAAAACCCAGACCTAGCACTAGCAAGAAAAATATGGGGTTGCTCTGTGTGGGAGATTATCGAGCAGTACAGATCATTGGGCTGCTTCCACCCTCCGTCTTCTCCCTCCCTAACTGCCAGGTTGGCCATTCATCTTTTCATCTGGTTTTATGCCAGACAGTCTTCCGAGGCCCTACTCCCAGCATGTCATGGGCCACTGGCCACCATGAGGACTTAAGCCACTGCTGATCATGTCCTGTTATGCAGATGGCTGCTAGATCTCAGTATCTCAGTATCTCAGATCTCAGTATCACATAGCCTCTCTGGGATCCTGCACCTGCTCTCCTCCATGTCACCCAGCAACCTCCTTCCCAGCCTGTTTTGTACCACTCTCACTCTGGCAGTGTGGAGAAAAGCAGACTTAGCCTGGTGCCCCACCTCTGAGTTCCTCTGGACTTGGATCTTAATGGAAAGCATCTGTTTTTCCTTTTTAAATGTAAATGAGCCTGCTGGCTGTCCAGCTTGCTATGGAAATTTAGGCCAAGAACCCACAGCTAGGCACTGGAAGTCTGAAGAAGGACAGCAGCACCCGTAACCCAGCCATGTTCTTGGGACTCCTGAAGTTACTCAGGGTACAGAAAGGATGTGGTCCTCCTCCCAGAAATTAATCAATCAATGGTATTTAGTAAGTGCTTACCATGAGCTGAGCACTGTTCTTAGAGCTTGGGAGAATGCAATGCAAAAGAGTGGACATGTTCCCTGCCACTATGCAGTCTAGTGGGGGAGACAGCTCCTAAACTATATTATGGTTAAGTACATATCACTACTTCTAAGTGCCGTGTGGTTTTTGCAATAGGGTGGTCGCTGGTAAACTTAATGTATACTGGACACTGAGACACATGTGATGCTGTATAATGAGGTCAGTTAGACGCACCATTTGAACCTACTGGGAATGAGACTGTTGCTCGGAGGGATGAAAAAAGGTGCCTTGCCCACCCCTGCACTTGCTCCAAAACCTTGGAGTTCCCAGTCCAGTTCCTTGAAAATGTGGGCATAGCTTCGAGATGTGGAACTCACAGCATGACCTGAAGTAGAGGGAGCCTGGATGTGGCCATGGAGGCAGTATGGCCTAATGGAAAGATCATGGGAGTCAAGGGACCCTGGTTCTAGTCCCTGCTGTATGATCTCAGGCAAGTTACTTTATTTCTCTGTGCCCGTTTTCTCGTCTATGGAATGGGATGAAATACTTGTTTTCCCTCTCTCTTTGATTGTGAGCCCCTTGTGGGACAGGGACTGTGTCCATTTGGATTGCCCTGTATCTATCCCATCCATTAGAACAGTGCTGTTAGTGGAAGGAGCACGGGCTTGGGAGTCAGAGGACGTGGGTTTCTAATCCCGGCTCTACCACTTATCTGCTGTGTGACCTTAGGCAAGTCATTTAACTTCTCTGTGCCTCAGTTACCTCATCTGTAAAATGGGGATTAAAAGTGTGAGCCCCATGTGGGACAACCTGATTACCCGGTAATAATAATAATAATGATGGCATTTGTTAAGCACTTACTATGTGCAAAGCACTGTCCTAAGCGCTGAGGTAGATTCAAGGTAATCAGGGTGTCCCACGTAGGGCTCACAGTCTTCATCCCCATTTTACAGATGAGGGAACTGAGGCCCAGAGAAGTTAAGTGACTTGCCAAAAGTCACACAGCTGACAAATGGCAGAAGTGGGATTAGAATCCATGACCTCTGACTCCCAAGCCCAGGCTATTTCCACTAAGTCACGCTGCTTCTCTCCACCCCAGCGCTTATAACAGTGCTTGGTGCATAGTAAGCACTTAACAAATACCATCATAATTATCATTATAGTAAACATTAATAAATATTATCATCATTATTGCTAATAATAATAATGATAAAAGCCTCCAGTGCCATAGGTTTAACAGGTAGGGGACAGATCAGCTGAAAAGTCGTGTAAAATTGGATAAATGGCCAACCTACTCTGAAACCCCAAGGTTCTAGGTTTTAGCCTAGGCCCCTAGAACCAAGTGTTCCTGAATGGAAACATTATTTTGTTGAGCAAAACCTACACTCTTTCTCTAGTTCTCACTCTTGTGCTCTGGATTTCTCACTCTGCCTCTAAGTCACTAATGCACTGGGAGAGGAAGAAGAAATCCAAAGTAGCATCGATCCCTACTCTCCCCCTGGACGTCAAAGGGCTGACAAGCTGCTGTCTATTCCTAGGATATAGACTTTGGAACACTAATTTGTCTGGTACTAAAAATATGGGGGGAAAGTCAAGGAAAGTTCTTATGCTGTTTTGGGATGAGTGAGGCATAATTAGTAGTAATAGTAATAGTTTTTATGGACCACCCTCTGGTTCAGTGGACTGTACTAAGTGCTTGGGAAGCACAAAATAAGCAGCAATACATTCTCCACTCACAGGAGCAAACACTCTAATGGGAGAGAGAGAAACCTCTTTAATTTGGATGCCAATAATCTGGAATGAGCAATAATTCACACCAGGAATGTTGTCCTGGGCCAAGTGATTCCCATCACTGGTTCCTCTCGACGCCCAATTTTGGCAATTTTGACCTAACGATAAAATGTTTGCTCCACCCCCTTGGATTGTGAGCCCCCTGAGGGACAAGGGACAAATCTAATTCCCAAATGTGTATTCTTGCCTAATGCTTAATACAGTGCTCTGCACACAGTAAGCATTTAATTTCTCCCTTCTCTCTTTCTACATCCCAGCCTGCACACTCTGCTCCTGTGGTGCTAATCTTCTCACTGTGCCTTGTTATTGCCTGTCCCACTGTCGACCCCTGGCACGCAACCCACCTCTGGTCTGGAATGCCCTCCTTCCTCAAATCCCCCAAACAATCACACTTGCCCCCTTCAAAACCCTACTGAAGGCTCACCTCTTCCAGGAGGCCTTTCCAGACTAAGCTCCCCTTTTCCTCTGCTCCCCCTTCCCTCCCCATTGCCCTGAATCGTTCCCTTTGCTCTATCCCCTCCCCACCCTACAGCACTTGTGTATATATGTACTTATTTATAATTCTATTTATTTATATTAATGATGTGTATATATCTATAATTATATTTATTCATATTGATGCGACTGATGCCTGTTTACCTGTTTTGATGTGTATCTCCCCCCTTCTAGACTGTGAGCCCATTGTGGGCAGGGATTGTTTCTCTTTGTTGCTGAATTATACTTTCCAAGTGCTTAGTACAGGACTCTGCATAGAATAAGCACTCAATAAATGCAATTAAATGAAATTTAGTAGATCCTACTATTACTGCTACATGAAGGCTTAGTTAAGCCTTAAACCCATACCTCATCAATCAATGGTATTTACTGAGTACATACCATGCGCAGAGCACTCTACTGAGAGCTTGGGAGAGTACAATGCAGCAGAGTTGGTAGACACATTCCCTGCCAACAACGAGCTTACAGTCTAAAGGGGGAGAGCAGCATGGCTCAGTGGAAAGACCACGGGCTTGGGAGTCAGAGGTCATGGGTTCGAATCCCAGCTCTGCCATTTGGCAGCTGTGTGACTGTGGGCAAGTCACTTAACGTCTCTGTGCCTCAGTTACCTCATCTGTAAAATGGGCATTAAGACTGTGAGCCTCACGTGAGACAACCTGATTACCCTGTATCTCCCCCAGTGCTTAGAACAATTCTCTGCACATAGTAAGCACTTAACAAATACCAACATTATTATTATTATTAACATATTACTTTAAATAAATAATTTAAAGATACATACCTAAGTGCTATAGGGCTGAGGGTGGGGTGAATGCCCAAAGGATACAGATCCAAGTGCAACCTTCTCACTTGGGGATTTCAGACTCTGTGGAATCTCTACAGCCCTTGGACTTAGCGTTTGAACAGATTATTCTTGTTGTCCTTGACCTCTTCAGTCTTCACATTGCAAGGTCAAGATCACTTAACCCCCTTCAGGGTGGCAAACAAAGTGAAATTGTCATCCTGCCAATGGAAATGGATAGAAGTCAGAAATGGGGTTTGGGAAGTTCTTGATAGTTCCCATGGAAACACATCCTGCCCCTCCAGTCAGGAAGTCCAAAGATGAACATAAGAGCTGGTCCAGCCCCCATTCCCACTTGGACATGGGGAGGGAGCCAGGCCTTCTTCCCACTCGCCTTGAACATTGCCAAACAACAAGAGGCCCCTGTCCCCAGGTCTCTCCCAGCAGGTTCTTCTCTAGGTTAACTAATTAACAAAGCACCTTTCCCAGCCCCCAAGGAATTTCAACATTTCAGAGAGCAAACACCAAAGTAGAAGGGGAGAAAAAAGAGAATTGCATAATGTCACAGTCATTCGAGGACACAGTGAAAGCAAGAGATTCTCCAATTTCAAAGGGTTATTTTTCCTTTTATATGAAAATATTCCTCCTTCAAGTGTCTTGTCATCTTTCCAGTCCCACCCGTCTGCTGTCTTTCAACTCAAAGCAAAAGGCACGTCAGTTCCCTGTGCCCACCGAAGCTGAGGATGCTGAGGAGTCTGTTTTGGAAAGAAAGGCTGTGCTGAGTTTGGCTTGGGGTCATCCTACCCATTTGGACTCCAGAAACAACAGTACATCTGAGAACAAAATTGTCTTCACCCCTGAAGCCCCCTCCCTGTTTTTCTCAGGGTCCCAGGCGCCACATGTAGAAAAGCAAATGGAAAAGGGAGTTCAATTGCCTTGCTCATAAGGTCAACGTTGTAAATGACCTTGGGAAGGAGCCTTGGCTAGCGGAAAGAGTCTGGGAATCAGAGGACCTGGATTCTAATTCCAGCTCCACCACTTAACCGCTGCGTAACCTTTGGCAAGACATTTAACTTGCCTTCAAAGTTTCCTCATCTGTAAAATGGGAATTCAGAACCTGTTAACCTGTTTTCTCTCTTACCTCATTGTGGGCAGGGAAGGAGTCTTACAGTGTTATGCTGTACTCTCCCAATTACTTACTGTAGTGCTCCGCACATAGTAAGCTCTAAATAAATACGACTGACTGACTGACTGACTGTGAGCCCCTTATGGGACAGGGACTATATTTAATCTGTGCTTGGAACATAGTAAGCACTTAATGAATATTATTATTATCATTATTAATGTTCTTATTATAATTACTATTGCTGTTGTTAATATAATTTTTATTATATGACCTGATAATTCCTAGAGTCAAATCATAGGTGCCCACTCCACTGGGGTGACTGGGGGGAAGACCCCCATGATTTTTGGAGTTGGACACCCAATTTTGCCCACTCCAGGCCACTGTTAAGACCTGAGAATTTCCAACCAGGACTAGAAAGACCCTAAATGGTGGCTCTCCAGCCTGAGAGCTCTTCCAAGTCTGATCCCTTCCAGTCCTCACGCTCCCTAAATCCTTGCCCTCTTTACCCAAAATGAAAACTGTAACTTTCCCCAGGTCACGCAGCAGACAAGTGGCAGAACTGGAATTAGAAGCCAGGTTCTGTGACTCTGAGGCCTGTGCTTTTTCCATTAGGCCAGGCTACTTTCCCACCATGTGTCCACAAGCAAGCAAACAAATCAAATTACCCTTTCCACCACTGCCAGGGTTGGGGAGGAGAGGCTGTCTCTCGCACCCTGCCTTTAACAATCTGCTCCAGCTTTGCCCAGGATTTTCCCGCCTGCCTAGGCTGAAGTTCCTTGTGCCCCTCCCTATATTCACTGCCTGTGACCTGAACTGCTCCAAAGAGAGCCCAGATCCCATGTTTCCCGCCTTGCTGTCTTCTTGGCAGCGTCCCTAATTGGCAGGTTCACAATGAGTAGTTTTGTTTGCTTCCTAAACACGCAGTGCACAATTCAAATGGTTGACACTTTCATTTCAAGAATGCGGCAATTAATACTCCTTGCAGTGGGCCTCAACGAAGACATTTTTAAACAGCATCAGTTAAGAGCCCGGAGAAGGGATTTTCTGGGTTGTGAGGGGGTCTCTCATAAAGACAGGGAAAGAACAGGGCTTCGATGGGACTTAAAAATAGGCGGCCAAGGAGCTTTCCAGCCAAGGCTGGCTCTCAGAACGGTTCTTATGGAAATTTCTGTTTGCACAAAGAGGACTTCTTTGTTAACATCTTGGTGCAGAGGGCAAAATGGCAGACCCGCTGGCAAGGACGGGGTGGGGAAAGGGATAAAATCCAATTTGGGGTCAGAGAGTCAGTGCTCCCGGGAAAGAAGGAATCCAGTTACCCCGATGACTGTTTTGATTGGATGAGGAGGGGCTGAGACCTGGGTCGATTGGCCAGCAAAGCAGCAGGGAAAAGATCTGGGAGAGGGAGGGACTGGTGGTGAATCCTGCCTATAGGAACAAACCATCAGAAGATGATTCCCTTATCCAAGTGGCTGTTTGTTTTTTTAGGAAGTGGAGGGGAAATCTCCCTCTCTAGATTCTAAACTGCTGGTGGGCGGGGATCATGTCTCTACCAACTCTGTTGCATTGTACTCTCCCTAGGGTTTAGTACAGTGCTCTGCACACTGTAAGTGCTCAATACATACCACTGATTGAGAGGGGAAGACTATTAGAATTTCTTTGGTTTGACAGTTCTGCTCCCCACCATCCTGGTGGCGTCAACAGCTGCAGTTTCGTTGGTCTGACTTTCTCTACATTCTTATGGGGATGAAGACTGTGAGCCCAATGTGAAACAGGAACTGTGTCCAATGCTAATATCTTGTTTCTACCCCAACACTTAGTACAGTACCTACCACATAGCAAGTGCTTAACAAATACCACATTTATTATTATTATTCTTTACCTCCCTCCAGCACTCTCCTCCTGTAGGTTAGAAGGGCCTCATGTTCCTAGCCAAGGACTGGACAGGGGCATCTCACTGATGAGCTCATTTGGGAAGACAGATACGTGGCTATAGTTAGTGTCCAGCTGAGGACTGGCTGATCTTTGCTCTATAGTCTCCAAACTCTCACAGCTGATTTAAAAACAGCATACCCACGAGGTTCAGTGTCCAGCTCCTGGAGAAAAAAGGTCCCTGCAAAGAGCTATTTGGTCACATCCCTGCAACCAGGGTGTAACCAGTTGGCTCTGGCCAGAGGCTCAGTGGATTAGAGAATGAGTACTCCTCTGAGATACTGTCCAGCAGGCAGCTATTAAGGAGCTTGGCACTGCTTGCTGAGTCCACCAGGGCTGATTGGGTAAGAAAGATACAGAGGTCAAGGTGCTACCTTGTAGCAAACTATCTAGCAAAGTGGGCTGAAGCAAAGCACTCTCTGTGGCCCCCAGTAGCTGACCCCACGCACGCAGATCAAGCAATGTGCCCAGGACACTAATCAATCAATCAATTAATCAGTCATATTTATTGAGCATTTACTGTGTGCAGAATAAATACAACATCACAGAGTTGTTAAACACGTTCCCTATCCACAGAGAGCTTACAGTCTAGTTGGGGAGACAGACATTAATGTAATTGATAAATTACAGCTATGTACACAAATGCTTTGGGGCTGAGAGTGGGGTGAATGAAGAGTACAAATCCAACTGTGAGGGTGTTACAGAAGGGAATGGGAGAAGAGGAAATGAGAGCTTATTTGGGGAAGACCTCTTGGAGAAGTGCTGTCAGTAAGGCTTTGAAGGTGGAGAGAGTGATCGCCTGTCAGATATGAAAGCAGAGGGCAGAGGCAAGACACGGGTAAGGGGTTGGCAGCAAGATAGACGAGATGAAGATAAAAGTGAGTAGGTTGGCATTAGTCGAGTGAAGTGGTTGGGCTGAGTTGTAGTAGGAAATCATAAAGGTAAGGTAGGAGGGGGCAAGATGATTGACTGCTTTAAAGCCCATAGCAAGGAGTTTCTGAAAGCGGCCAGGTTCTCTAGACCATTGCTGAGCCAAGGTCTTCTTTGCAGACCTTAAGAAGCTGGCTATACAGCCCCACTGCACAGCCAAAAAGTGACAGTGGCACCTCTCCTGGCAACAAGCTCCCAGAACCATCGGTCCCATTTGCAGGAACTAAGAAAACAGGGACAAGAGCTCTGATCTACCCCACAATAGGGGTAGCTCTCAAAAGCAGGAAGGAAGAACAGTTTAGTCCAGGGATCTCTCCCAGCGGTGATTCCACCACTTCCTTTTCCCCTTATCTCTCGTTCTCTCCCCCACAGTCTTGGCCTGGGTCAATCCCTGAGCCGAAGGCCCCCACTCCTTCCCCCCAGTTGCCAACACGCCGATTTTGCTCTGCCTAAACCTTTATCCACCAGGCTTCCCGTCAGGGTTTAGTCTCTGTCAGTTACTTGGACCACTCCATAGAGGCAAAGGAGGTGAGGTCATCTCATGTCAGCCCCTGGGTTTGCTTTGGAGCCACCCCGGCTCAGACCGGAAGATGGCCCGGGAGCTCGGCCACTGTCTCCTGGCTTGCTTGCCTTGACCGTTAATGGGCTCTTTGGAAATGTGAATGTGGGCCCCATTTCAATGGTTTGACTGTTCTCCTGGTCGCTGATTATGTCACCCCACGGCTCAGGAGCCCCAGTCCTGGTTCATTAAGGCTTATCTTCTAGATAGTTCCGGAAGGGCAAATGGAATTCATACTTCATTCATTCAATAGTATTTATTGAGCGCTTACTATGTGCAGGACACCTTACTAAGCACTTGGAATGCACAATTCAGCAGCAGATAGAGACAATCCCTGCCCAACAATGGGCTCACAGTCTAAATGGGGGAGACAGAAAGCAGAGCAAAACAGAACAAAACAAAACAACATCATCAAGATAAGTAGAATCAAGGAGATATACACCTCATTAACAAAATAAATGGGATCATAAATGATATATACAAATGAGCACAGTGCTGAGAGTAAGGGAAGGGGGAAGAGCAGAGGGTGGGAGAGGGGAGGGGAGGAGGAGCAGAGGGAAAGGGGGCTCAGCCTATGAAGGCCTCCAGGAGGAGGTAAGTTCTCAGTAGGGCTTTGAAGGGAAAGGAAGAGAGTTAATTCGGCGGATGTGAGGAGGGAGGGCATTCCAGGATAGTGGTAGGAGGTGGGCCAGGGGTCGATGGCGGGACAGGAGAGAACGGGGGACAGTGGGGAGGTGAGCGGCAGAGGAACGGATTGTATGAGGTGGGCAGGAGAAAGAGAGAAGGGAGGTGAGGTAGGAGGGGGCAAGGGGATGGAGAGCTTTGAAATCAAGAGTGAGGAGATTTTATTTCTGTGAAGGTTGAGAAGCAACCCCTAGGGTGGTTTTTGAGGAGGGGAGTGACATGCCCAGGGCGTTTCTGTATGAAAATGATCTGGGCAGTGGAATGAAGAATAGACTGGAGTGGGAAGAGACAGGAGGAAGGGAGATCAGAGAGGAGGTTGACACAATAATCCAGTCGGGATATTTTGAGAGCTTGTAGATGATATTTTACACCAGACTGACAAAGGACCCTCGTCCATATTGGCCCACAGGTGAGGGGAGAACTCTTCCACTGCCTAAGACTTTTCTTTCTCCATACCCAAGGCTGCTTTATATTCTGCATCCCCCACATGATTTGCAATATGGGAGCTTCAGCAAGCCTTGTCATGTGAGCCATAATCTGGACATTGATGTTCCAACCACGAATCAGCCAACCAATTGTATTTATTGAGCCTTTACCATACGCAGAGCAATGTACTAAGTAAGCACTTAGGAGAGTAAAATTTTAAAGAGTTAGAAGAAAGTTTCCTTGCCTACAAGAGCCTACAGTCTAGCAACAGGAGGTCCCCACAACAGTCATCTACTACTTAACTCCGAGCCTCCCTGCAAGGTCTAACAAATGAGGCCACTCTGTATTCAGGCAGCCCACTTGACCAGTCTGGAACTTTCTTCCACTTCAGTAGGAATCTACTGATCAGAAAAGCCCTGGGTATGGAGCTATGGGAATAGTTGAAGGGAAGATTAGAGGCAACTCCCAACCAGGTATGAGTAGGTGGGGGTAGGAAACAAGGGGAGTAGAAGGAATTATGTATGTATGTAGACTTAGACAACACAGGAGAAGCAGTGAGGCCTAATGCAAAAAGCATGGGCCTGGGAATCAGAGGACCTGGGTTCTAATTCTGGCTCTGCCAATTGCTCTGCCAATGGCTTATGTGACCTTGGGCAAGTCACTAAGCTTCTTTGTGCCTCAGTTTCCTCAACTATAAAATGGGGATTCAATACCTGTTCTTCCTCCTACTTAAGACTGTGAGCCCCATGAAGGAAGGGACTGTGTCCAACCTAATCAAATTCTACCTACCCCAGTGCTTAGAACTGTGTTTGACAGGTAGCAAGCCCTTAACAAGTACCATAAAACAAAACAAACAAACAAACACTATTATGGGAAGGAGAGGGTCGGAGAGGGTTTTTTTTAACTAGGAAAGAACTCCTAGAGGAAATAGGATTTCAGTAGTATGTATAAGTAGGGTAGGGGTCATCTTACAGCTGTTCCAGATGTTAAGGGCACCTGAGAAGAGTGTTCCGAATCCCCAGGGTGACTTCCAGATTTGAGAACCGAAACTCAAATTCATTCAACCAAGGAGTAGAATGGGAAATAGGAAATATCAGGAAATAAGGCCACAAGGCCCAGCTGAAATGCAGACTTTGTCCAAACCCAGCCTCACTCTCACCCTTCACCCTCTCTTTCTCTATCATTTCCAATAGCAGGGAAAGCAGAATTTCAACTCTCATTCTGTTTCCAAGACATTAACTTACTAACTGAAGGAATTAAATGACTTCCTTGCGTTAGGAGAGTGCAAGCATATTTAATGAATGTGTGTTTGTGTTTTTGTATGTAATTCTTGCTTCTCTCCCTCTTCCTTTCTCTCACACATTCCAACATTAGGGAGAGGAGAGTTTCAAATTCTGGGCTCTTTGAAAGTGGACCCCATCCTTTCACAAAACTAAATCACTCCAAAATGTTTTGAACAGGACAGATGGATGATGAGGCAGTGGAAGTCAATAGAGGTCCAAAACTGCCGGAATATTTCCAGATGACTTGGAGAAAATAGAAATGAATGATTCCGCTTGTCCAGGAAACTTCTCTGGGAAAACAGCAGTCAGGACAATTTTTCTCCACAGAGCCAGCTAAAATGAGGAAAAACAAAATCTAGCCTCCCCCGTCCATAGACAGGATGAGAGAACCTCAAAAAGAATTATGGGTAATTTGAACACAATGATCCTCTGCTGGTATCAGAGCAGATGTGAACAGCCTCAGCCCTGTGGCTGGAGAAGCAGCGTGGCTCAGTGGAAAGAGCATGGGCTTTGGAGTCAGGGCTCATGAGTTCGAATCCCAGCTCTGCCACTTGTCAGCTGTGTGACTGTGGGCAAGTCACTTAACTTCTCGGTGCCTCAGTTCCCTCATCTGTAAAATGGGGATTAAGACTGTGAGCCCCACGTGGGACAACCTGATTCCCCTGTGTCTACCCCAGCACTTAGAACAGTGCTCGGCACATAGTAAGCGCTTAACAAATACCAACATTATTATTATTATTATTATTAGAGTGCTCTTGGAAGTAAGGTTGCAGTTTTTCTAGACATTCTTCTGAATTTGGCCACCAGCTAGGTATCGCGTTCCATATTCCATATGAAATATGTGCCTCAGTTATCTCATCTGCAAAATGGGGATTGAGACTGTGAACCTTAAATGGGACAGGGACTGTGTCCAACCCCATTTGCTTGTAACCACCCCAGCACTTAGTAGAGTGTCTGACACATAGTAAGAGCTTAACAAATACTTATTTGTTAGTATTATTATTCCACTCCTGGTCCCTGCCCTGTGAATATATGCATATTGCCTTTGTCAAGCACCAATGCCAACTGTATAGTCCTATCTATCAGATACACATAAATAAAATTGTATTTCATGATTGAGGAAGACACTTATGATGATGAAATTCACCTATGGGTGAATGAGTGGTTATAAAGACCTTAGTGGTTTCTACGGTTCTAATCAAACTATATAAAGACAAAAACCGAGAGTTTACCATTCATTCGCCCTAAATTTAAAAAGCAAATTCTCACAGCTACAAGTCAAATATATCTATCTATCTCATAGGTAGATATATATTCATGTTGCATACATTACATATATAATATATTGTTTTCTCCCTACTGAGAATACACTCTCTGCTCCTCTTCACCAAATCTTGTTCCACCCTTCCTTCAGTAATACACCTTAAACCCCATAGAGTTCCTAGAGTTTAGTCAGATATTATGATAGCCTAATTAATTAATTAATTATAGTACTTGTTGTGGGCAAGGAACATATCTACCAATTTTCTTGTACTCTCCCAAGTGCTTAGGACAGTGCTCTGCACATTGCAAGTGCTCAATAAATACTATTGATTGATTGGTTAAGTACTTACTATGTGTCGAGCACTATTCTAACCAATAGGATAGACACAAGTTAATCAGGTCACATGCAGTCCCTATCCCACATGGAGCTCATGGTCTAAGTATGATATGACCCTCATTAAGGTTACATCTCCAAGAAGACTTCCCTGATTCACCCTCCTTTTCCCTGACACTCTCTCCCTTCTGCATTGTCTATGCACTTGGATACGTACCTTTATGGTGCTCGGTATTCACACAGCCCCCGGCCCCCCCTCAGCTCTGCAGGACTAATTTCTATATCCATAATTTATTTAGATTAATGTCTATCTCCCCTTCTAGAATGCAAGTTCGTGGGCAGAGTTTGTGTCTACCAACTCTGTTGTACTCCTCCTCTAGACTGTGAGCTCAGTGCAGGCTGGGAATGTGTCTGACGTTATATACTCTCCCAAGTGCTTAGTATGCTTAGTACAGTGCTTTGCAGACAATAAGCGCTCAAAAAATACAATTGAATGAATGAATGAATGAAATGCTTAGAACACTGATCTGCACACAATAAGCACTCAATAGACCCCACTGATTGATCATTGATTGAGAATACCAGATAGATTGGGTACAAAATACAACAGTGAACAGTGAAGAAGCAATCTTTACCGCATAACAAACCTGCACCCAAAGCCAAGGAGTCTGTCAATCACAAATGGGTCTTATGATCCACATTAACAATGGATCACATCTTCTAAACTGCAGGTGGCTGTCCCTCTTCGGACCAACCAGTCATTCTGAACGTTCTCATTAAAGCCCCTTTCCTCTGTGAGCCTCAGCCAGGAAGCGACAGGGAGCCTCAAGGCCACTTTCTATTAGAGGTTCTACTGAATTGGTGGTCACCAGCGAAAGGACGGAGCGGGGGATATTGGGTCCCACCTAGAGCTTGTTAGCGCTTCTGCCCTTGGAAATCCAGAGCCTCCCTCCAAAGACAAAATCAATGCCTGTGGTTAATGACTATTCCCTTTGTTGAGAGCCAGCCACATTCTCATTTGGAGAGGGAAAATTTCCAGTAAGTAATTAATCTATACGGGGCAGTTCAAGGCCACAATTATTTCCTCACATCCTTGGAATGCTGCAGAGCCGGAACGCTTTGTTATCATTGTTGAAAAATCTCAGGGGTGCTCTGAAGCCTGAAGAACAGGCAAACCCCTCAACCTGCCGAGGGAAGCTTCTGGGTGACACAACTGGCACTTCAACCTATTAGCTTCCCTAGTCAGAAAACCTCTCCCTCAGTGTGCTTCTGCAGGGAATGGGGAGAGGGAGTGCTGTACCTTGGGAGGCCCTCTTTAATCTCCCATTCAATAGATCAAAGGAGGAAATGGAGAGCAGTTTATTTAACCAGGAAATGTTTGGCTTAATTCTTACTCATGGGGCTCTTAACTCATGGGCCTCTCAAGGTGCAGCGCTTTCCTTCTGCCTTCCCTCTCTCCCAAAACCTGCACATATCCTTGACATGTCTGAGCAAGGAGAGGCTCAAGAATATAATAATAATAAAATTGTAGTATTTATTAAGCACTTACTATGTGCCGGGCACTGTACTAAACCCTGGGGTAGATACAAACAATTGGGTTGGACACAGTCCCTGTCCCACATGGGGCTCCCAGTCTCTATCCCCATTTTACAGATGAGGGAACTGAGACCCAGAGAAGTGAAGTGACTTGTCCAAGGTCACACAGACAAATGGGGGAGGAGGGATTGAGGTGGCTGTAGTGATAGTAGCATTTATTGAACTCCCACTCTGTACTAACGTTTGGGCTAGATTCAGTTAAATTCAGTTCAATCATACTTATTGAGCGCTAACTGTGTACATAGCACTGTACTAGATACAAGCTAATCAAGCTGCACACAGTCTGTGTCTCACATGGGGGTCACTTTCTTAATCCTTATTTTACAGATGAGGTAACTGAGGCAGAGAGAAGTTAAGTGACTTGCCCAAGGACATTCAGCAGACAAGTGGCAGAGCCAGGATGGAAACCCAGGTTCTTCTGATTCCCAGGCCCTTTCTCTATCCACTGGGCCATAATGTTTCTCCCACTTAGTGTGATGCACTGTACTAGGGGCTCAGAATAACAAAGTGACAGGTTCCCTGCCCATGAGGAGCTTATACTTTACTGAAGGAGGCAAACATAAAAATGTCTACAACTAGGATATTCAAAATAAATAAATGGAGTAGACATATGTTTGAGTGCTAAGGAGAGTGTAAATAAGTTCACAAGTGCTAGAGATGAAAAAAGGGATGATATGGCTCAGGATGCTGAGAAATTAATCATGGAAAGCTTGTTGGAAGAGGTGGGATTATAGGAGGGGAATATTTATTGAGTGCTTACTTTGTGCAGAGCACTGTACTAAGCACTTGGGAGAGTACAACAGAATTAACAGACATGTTCCCTGCCCAAGGCCAACATTCTAGAGGGATATGGGGAGAACTGCCATATGTCTGAAGGGGGGATGTAGGCAGTTCCAAACTGGGGGGACAATGTGAGTGAGGGAATAGGAGAGTTGAGAATGAGGTACAGCTACTAGGTTGGCATGGGAGGAATGAAGGCAGCCAGGGAAGTGGGAAATAATGGGAGAAGGAGCAGATAGGTAATGTGGGGCCAGATGGTGGGGAGCCTTACCAACTGACGTTGGCATCCTTTCCCATGGGAGCTACTTACCTAAGAGACAGGGCTTAATACCAACTTTGGTAAGGTTTATCCTCTGCTTCTTGGGAGGAAGTTTTTTTCGATTGCATTCCTCTGCCATTACCTTGCTAGGTGCCTCTCCTCAACATTGCAGTGCCATCTATCCCTCTGTAGAGGAGGACCTGAGTCACTGCTCTAGACAATTACTCTCTCCCCTTTCAAAGCCTTATTGAAGGCACAACACTCCAAGAGGTCTTCCCTGATTTAGCCCTCCTTTCTTCTCTCCCTCTACTTTGTGTGTTGCCCTGACTTGCATCCTTAATTCATTTCCCTCCCGGCCAAAGCCACAAGACACTTATGTACACATTTTAATTTATTTATTTATATTAATATCTGACTCCCACTCTAAACTGTGAGCTCATTTTGGGCAGGGAATGTGTCTATTGTTAAATCATACTCTTCCAAGTGCTTAGTACAGTGCTCTGCACACAGTAAGTGCTCAATAAATACAATTGAATTGAATCAAAAAACTGAACTGAATCACAGCCTCTCTGGGCAAGAATCCACCCCAGGGGTGTTCATGAGGTTTATCATGTCAGATGACCTCAAGACATCAATTCCAACTTAAGCCCACTGAATGAAGTAGGGTAGCTCACAGATGCCCATATCATGAGGATAATTGAAGTGATCAACTCCACAGTTTCCATCCCATGGTCTATTTCTACGGGAGGCTGCCAGCTGCCAGAGAATCAGCGTGTTCTCATACACCATGGGCCTGGGAGTCAGAAGGATGTGGGTTCTAATCCCAGCTCCGCCACTTGTCTGCTCTGTGGTCTTGGACAAGTCACTTAATATCTCTGTGCCTCAGATCCCTCATCACTAAAATGGAGATTGACTGTAATTTATTCATTTATTTAAATCTGTAATTTATGTATTTATATTAATGTCTGTCTCCCCTTCTATACTTTGAGCTCATTGTGGCAGGGAATGTGTCTGTTAATTTTTATACTGTACTCTCCCAAGCACTTAGTAGAGTGCTTTGCACCCAGTTAGATGCCTGGCCTTGCTCATCTCAGGTTCCAGACAAGACCTGAGTGTTTCCAATGAGAGCTGGAGAACTCATTCTCCACATCCAAAACATGGGAATTGGGAAGCTGATCCATTTGATCAAGTGATCAACTGACCACGCCAAACAACTTACAGCTCCTGGGGACAGGCAGGAGTCCCTCTCCTCAACCAAGAGGCATCTTGAGACAGGGGCCGAAGAGACGTGTCCAATCCACAACCGGTCAACTGATATTCTTCCATACCAATTGGACAATCAGGCTGAAGGACTTGTTTTGGTTTTTTAAATGAGAAAAACGTCTGTCAGTTTAGAGAAATGTAGAGATCTTGGACCAGGTCCTGAGGCAAACATAGCAACTTCATTCATTCAATCATATATATCACAGGCCTACTGTGTGCAGAGCCCTAGTCTGAGTGTTTGGAAACACACATACTGCCCTGCCTACAAGGAGCTTGCAGTCTACTGAGAGAAGCGGGTAGACATAAACTGTAAGCATTATGTGGCAGAAAAACAAGGCTTCTTAGAAAAGGCTGAAGGAGTCACGATTCTTAACTCAAGAGAAAAGAAGTCTTAATTAACTCATCTTATTCATTTGTATAAGCAGTAAAGTACGAAAAAGCTGACCAACCGTAACCAGTCTTCTCTCTCTTCCACGAGGACAGAACTGGAGAGGTATGTGAAGGGAAAAGTTCAGCTATACTGAAGGAAGAATGTTCAGATCACTGAGGCTACCAAAGGAGGCTATGGAATTTCTGTTCCATGAAGTCTTGAAGGAAAGGGTGTGCAATTCTGCAACAGGACAGTCTTCCCACCTACTGCTAAAGCAGAAGAAACAGCAGAGAAAGACCATCTCACCGCCGACCTTTCATCACATCCTACCTCTGGCCTGGAATGCCCTCCTCCCTCATACAAGACAGATAATTGTTCTCCCTCTAATTTCAAAACCTTATTGAAGGCACAACTCCTCCAAGAAGCCTTCCCTGACTAAGCCTTTCTCTCCTCTTCTTCCTCTCCCTTCTGTGCCGCTCTTACTGGCTCCTTCATTCATCCTCCCTCCCATTCCCACATCACATATGTATATATCTACATATATATATAATTTATTACTTATTCATTTATCTATCTATTTATTTATTTATATTAATGTCTAGACTGTGAGCGCTCCCCCTGTATTCATTCAATTGTATTTATTGAGCGCTTACTGTGTGCAGAGCTCTAGATTGTGAACTCTATGTGGGCAAGAATGTGTCTGTTGTTATATTGGACTCTCCCAAGCACTTAGTACACAGTAAATGCTCAATAAAAATGATTGAATGAAATACCATTGGATGAATGAATGAACAAACTAGATCCAGCCAGCTGAATAACAAGAGTTGGTGGAAAGTGAGTGAATGGCATATGCAGTCCCTCTGAATTTGAAATGCACACCTGATTGCTGCTGCCCTCTTAGACTATCTATCCCTTGCATCTTCTTCAGGATGAAACTCTCTCCAGATGGACAGGACTCCTTCTTGAGATGAGCTGTTCTTGACCCAGGCAAGCATGCTTTTTTAAGGAATGAAGGTCCCCTAACCCTATCAATAATCAATCAGTGTGATATTACTGGGCACCTCTTAAGTGCAGACCACAGAACTTAGTCCTTGGAGAGCACATGAGAAGCTGAAACATACATGCAGCCACTGCCTTCAAGAAACTTAAACTCTAAAGAAGGAGCTAAGAAACCTGGTGTCTCCAACTCCATGGCAAACCACAACAGTGGTTGAGCAATGAGATGTTTATTGCCTTGGGCAAGAACTGCAGGTGCGCTTCCCCCTTCACCACTTCAGCAAATTAGTATCAAATGCAGTGAGGGAAATTGGGAGGAAATGTGACTCTTTGAAGCTTTCTCATTTGGATGACTGCCCGAGTGTGCTTTCGAAAGCAAAACTCACTCTTTTGCCTCTGATCCCCATTGCTGGATTCCTGGATACAGACTGTTGAACTCAGTAACTTAAGTTACGATCAGGTGGAAGGGGCAGGGACAGGGACAGAAGAGGAGAAAGAGGAGGAGGTGAAGGATGAGGAAGAGGAAGAGGAGATGGAGGAGGAAGAGAAAGAGAAAGAGGAGGAAAAGGAGGTAGTTCAGGAGCAGGAGATGGAGGAGGAAGTGGAGGAAGAGTGGTGATGGGTCTTATTCAGCTAATGTGAGATGGATCTGCAAATTTCCTGAATTTCATTCTTTCCCAGTATTTTCAGAGATCTCAATAGGGTTCTGGTTTTTAAAAGTAACAAATATCTTATCCCTTAAGCTTTGAGTCTTCTTGTAATTTCAATTTCTGTTTCCTCTTCAATCCAAAGAAAAAAAGAGTCTTTTCTGTGGGGCTGAAGTAGGAGTCCTAGAGTTGACATTTATCTATTTAAGCAACCTCACTTACCTGAACAACACCCCAGTTGGAATTGTGAAACTTCTGCTGGTCATTCACTGGTTTTTACTGACCCAGCGTACTCATTAATTTTTCCCACATATATTTCAATAACCTGTGAACCCAAAGGAGAATAAGAGCCTGAATTTGTGAGCCACTGAACAAGATTGATCAGTAGCTCATGGGTGGTCAGAGGAGACTGAGTTGCCAAAGCTGAATAAATATTTCAATTTTGGTAGAGAAGGCTAAAAAACTACCCTCTATACTATAAGCTCCTCTTTAGACATCAGCTGCCCTCTAGACTAGGAACTTTCCCCTTGACTGTAAGCTCCCATTTAAGCTCCTTATAGGCAAGGAAATATCTACCAACTTAATCATAGTGTACTCTCCTAAGTGCTTCGTACAGTGCTCTGTATACAGTAAGAACCCAATAAATACAACTGAGTGAATGAATCAGCATCAGGCATTCCATGACTACCATCAGTTGATTATAGAGCATTGAACTAGCCTCAGAGCGCTTGCAGCAAGTGCCTTCTCTGCAGAGTCCCTCAATCAGTGCTTACAGAAATACAATACAAGGAGAAGACAGCTTCTGCCCTCAAAGGACTTAAAATCTAAGGGAGGAGACAGGCAAATACACGTAAAGAGAGCAATATAAAAAACATAGATTCAACTGGGAAAAAAGACAGCTTGAGTACTCAGGATGACTTATGGGATGACATGACCTGGGAGTTGGGGATTGATCAGGGAATACTTCCTGGAGAAGGTGGAATTTCAGGAAGGTTTTGAAGGTGCAAGGGGTGGATTATGGCATATTTGGGAGAGAGAAAGATATAAGAAATGTGAGAGAAAGATGTAAGAAATGTGACAGAAACAGAGAGAATCAAGAGAAGAGGGGCAGCTAGAGGTCTAGAATGGGAATCATGAAGACTGCAAACTGGGCCAGGCCCTCTGAATCCATGTGACTATCAGCTCTTGTACAAGGGAAGGGGGAGCCATGAACCAGGACTCTTCACCCTTTCCAACACTAGGGATCACAGCCCAGCCCATGGAGGCACTGGTTTACCACCCACTCCCTCCTTCTCTTAGCCAGTGGTGTAGAAGGGAACTTCTCTGCCCAAATCAGTGAATCAGTGGTGTTTATTGAGTGCTTACTGAGGGCAGACCACTGGCAGACCACTGTCTAAGCACCTGAGAGAGTACAGTGCAACACATGTGGGCACTGGGGGCCAGAGACTCGGGGGAAATGCCTCCTCAAATTTCTGTCCCTATCTTAAGAAACTAAGCAGGCCGGAGAGGATAAATAATGCCTTCAGAGTCCATGACCGCACAGGAAATCCCTTAAGAAAATCCCCACAGATCCCGAGGGGATTCAGGAAAACCCCAGTCATCAAATTCTAGATCAGTTGGCATCAAAGCCTAGACTATCTGCATCTGGACTAATGGGAAACCAGGCTTCTTCCATGTCCCAGAGCTCCACTAAGGGAGGGAACCCCCCTGCCCCCCGCCACAGTCAGCCCTGGGTCCCCGCAGGCTGGTACACCACTACCTGGAAGTCTTTTCTCACTCCCATGGTGGTGTTTCCTAAGCATTTACTATGTGTGCAGTCCCTGACCCACACTAAGGCTCATAGTTTAAGCAGGAGGGAGAAGAGATATTGAATCCCTATTTTACAGATATAGAAACTAAGGCCCAGAGAAATTAATTGACTTGTCCAAGATCACACTGTAGGTTAGTGGTGGTGCTGGAAGGAGAACCCAGGTCCCCTGATTCTCAGGTCCATGCTTCTTCCATGAGACCATGCTGCTTCTTGGGTGTCAACTCAATTCTTACAGGTGTTATAGGACTAGATGGGAGGTTGGGAAATTATCTACAATATTCCCCAAGCCTCTAGTAACTGCATTGGATCCTCCCATAGTGCTTAAAACCTGTGGTCTTACTGAGAAGCAGTGTGGCCTAGTGGAAAGAGCACAGGGCTGGAAGTCAGAGGACCTGGCTTCTAAACCCAGCACCACCACTAGCTCTCTGTGTGACCTTGGGCAAGTCACATGACTTCTCTGTGCCTCAGTTCCCTCAACTGTAAAAGGGGGGTTAAGTAGCTGTTCTCCCTCCTACTGACACTGAGAGCTCCATATGGGACAGGAACTATGTCCATCTTGATTAGCTCATACCTTCCCCAGAGCTTAGAACAGTGCTTGATGCATAGTAAGTGCTGAACAGATGTAATTATAATAATAATAGAAATAATACTAAGAAGAAGAATAATGACTGACCTAGCCCTTGTTGATCCCTTTGACCGCTCTGAGTTCTCCTCCAGAAATGGAGATTTCCATCTTTGGAGCAGAGGGATTAGTCTCCCCCTTGCCACTTTCACGTGTAGATCACATCCACTGGAAATACCCTAGTACAGTGCATGGCACATAGTTGCTTAATAAATGTCATGATTATTAAGAGGAGGATTCAATAGGAAGTGTCATTTGAATCTTCTTGAGGGAAGAGAAGTTCATTTCACTTCCACTAACCCTATGAAGCTTGTAGAAATTTGATGGCTAAGAACCCAGGGCGAAATAACCCTAAACAATCCCTTCAGTGGGGTTCCTTTAAATTAGAGAAGGATGGTGGCCTAGTGGAAAGAGCATGGGTATCAGAGGATCTGGATTCTAATCCCCGCTTTGCCATTGGCCTTCTGTGTGACCTTGGGAAAATCTCTTAACTTCCTTGTGCCTGTTTCTTCATCTGTAAAAGGGGGATTCAATGTCCAAATGGGGATTCAATGTCTGTTCTCTCTCCCACATGAGCCCCATGTGGGGCAGGTATTTCATCTAGATTGATTACGCTTAAGTACAAATCTGTAATTTATTTATTTATTTATTTATTTATTTATTTATTTATTTATTTATTTAATTCATTCATTCATTCATTCATTTGTTTATTTATTTATTTATATTAGTGTCTTTCTCCCTCTCAAGGCTGTAAACTCACTGTAGGCAGGGAATATGTCTGTTTATTGTTATACTGTACTCTCCCAAGAGCTTAGTACAGTGATGTACACACAGTGAGTGCTCAATAACTACAGTTGAAGGAATGATTAACTTGTATTTATCCCAGAGCTTGACACAGAGTGAGGTCTTAACAAAATACTGTGATTAATTAGCATTACTTGGTTTCCCTTCCATGGTTGGACCTGAAATGAAGCCAAGCACTAAAAGTGGCCAAAAATCTACCACAGTCATACATGACCTCCCCAGTTAAAGCAAGAGCCGGACGGTGAGTTGTTCTCATCCTGTTTCACTTGGGAAGTTGACAAGATCAAACAAGGCAGTACTCTATCCAACATATTTCCCCTCTCTGAAGAGAACTCCACAACTCCTCCTTTCAGGGATTTCCCCCCATTCTCCTGATTGAAAGCCCAGTCGGAGACAGTGGGCCTCCCTTCGATCCACCTGGGTCCCAACCTTGCCAGACAGGGTCACCAACCTGAGAAACACTGCCCACAGTCACCGAACAGTCCCTCCCTCCCATGGGGAAGCCTGCAATAAGTCCATCATCAGCCGGAAAAAATATCGCCACCCGCGGCCAGCAACCTGGCCAATATCTCTCTTAGGCTCCAGTGGAGAGGGTTATGGACTAGAAGACAAGGCCAGGGATGACTGGAAGCCAGCCACATCCTGTACCCGGACGAACCAGTCCATTCTCCAACCGGCCTTGAAACCCAAAACCCTTCAGTTGCCTTGACTTAAGGCCTTAGCCAAGCCATAGACAAGGGTGGAGTATCCAGCAGATCAATTCCAGCCTCACTGTGGTTTCTGACCCAGATGGTCACACGACCACGCTGACCCTGAATTGCAAAGTCACCGATCCCCTCTCCTAACCAACTGTACGTTAGAAATTTTGGAAGGAACTGTCGGTGTTGGTAAAGTGCTAAATATTTGTTACTTTGGCTTTATCCAATGCTGTTCCTTTCTTATAATGGAAAAATTCTGGGCTTTACCAGTCCAAAAATAATACATCTTGATTTCCTCTGGCAACTATTTGCTTATCCTTGTTCACAAAGCTGGTAGTTTTATCTCTGACTCATCTGGATGTCAAAGTCTTAACGTCTGGGAGCTGAGTTTGCTCTCTCTGGAATGTGCCAGGCCTTAATCATTACATATACAGTGCAAAAGGAGGGAACTCAGCGTGGCCTAGTGGAAAGACCATGGGCTTGGGAGTCAGAGGACCTGGATTCTAACCCCGACTTTGCCACTCGCCTTATGTGTGACCTCGGGCAAGTCACTTAACTTCTCTGTGCCCCAGTTTTCTCATCTGTAAAATAGGGATTAAATCCTTCTCCCTTCTACTTAGACTGTGACCCCTAGTGGAACAGGGACTGTGTCTTAGCTGAGTTTCTTGTATCTACCTCTGTACTTGAGTACAATCTTGGACACAAAGTAAGTGCTTAACAAATACAACTAAAAAAAAACAACTTGGAAATTTAGAGGTGTTATAGAGGAATGACTTTTAAAACTGATAAGTATAGTTTAGTAGAAGGTTCTACTCCTGTCTCTGTCACATGCCCCCTGTATGACCTTGGGCAAGTCACTTCACTTCTTTGTGCCTCAGTTACCTCATCTGTAAAGTGGGGAGTCAATCCCTGTTCTCCCCAGTACTTAGATTGTGAGCCCTCTTTGGGACAGGGACTGTTTCTGTTTCTGACCTGATTATCGTGTATCTTTTCCAGCAAGAAAGTTGCTTGACACATAGTCATTGCTTAACAAATACCACAGTCATTATCACCTACCCCTCTGCACACATGCCCTCCTTCCACTAGGCTTAGTTCTCAGGATGCCAAGCCACTGGGAGGAGCTTCCTGAGGTGAAGCTGTGAGAGGTTGGTGTTATCTCTAGACTGTAAGCTTGTAATTGGCAGGTAACATGTCTGCTAATTCTGTTATATTGCACTCTCCCATTCATTCATTTATTCATTCAATCAATCGTATTTATTGAGCTCTTGGTGTGTGCAAAACACTGTTCTAAACTCTTGAGAGGGTACAGTATAACAATAAACAGACACATTCCCTGCCCTCCCAAGTGCTTTGTACAGTGCTATATACATAGTAAATTTTCAATAAATGTTAGATTAGATTAGGAGAAGAACAGGGATTCTGTCGCTCCACCCCCAACCCTTATGAAAAAAGACTAAAAGGGCAAGCTTCTGGGCCGATCAGATACCAGCGTCCTCAGTATCCCAGAACAGTTTTGGTGCATATATTTGCACAGGGGCCTAGGGACCTGGGGTAACCTCAGGAGAATTTCCCATGGATCATTTCCGCTCTGTGGGAACAGGAAATCACTCACACCAAGGTCTCCCTGGACAAACAAACATTGTTAGTCAAAGGGAAACTAGAACAGTTAATTACAATGTTCAAAATATCTCAGCTCAACAACTGGCAGCAATTGTCAAAAAAACGACTCATTTTAAGGCAAGAGATTGAAGTTGAAATGAACACTGTTAGCATAATAAAGTCTTTCAGAGCAGATGGGAAACCGCTGAGAAGGGAACAGTACAGCTCTGCTGTTTTGACTGGCATCCATGCCCATCTCTCTCTCTCTCTCCTTCTCTCTCTGACAGAAGATCAAGGTAAGAGTGCATTCTGAATCTATCATTTCCTCTGGAACAGCAGCAACTCCTCCACATTACTCTTCATTAGCAAGGAGTAATAAGTGCTTAGTACAGTGCCTGGCACATAGTAAGAGCTTAACAATAGTAATTATGGCATTTATTAAGTGCTTAATATATGTCAGGCACTATACTAAGTGCTGGGAGCCATGCACTTTCAACAACTTACCAGCTCTTTAGTAAGATCTCCCCTGGATCATTTATCCCCCTGGCCTGGAGGCAGGGGGCTGGACCAGAAGGGCTTGTGTGATTCTGTGATTTACAACAGCCACAATCATGGAGAAACTGTTTCTGCAAAGAAAAAAGGAGCAAGCTGGATGAAAAACATTGTTTTTTTCTCTTTTCAACACACACACACTCACACACACCCTCACCCCCCTCACGATTCTGGAGAAGGGCAGGAAGACAGAACTACTAATTACTCTCACAGAAATTTATGTTGGGTTATTGAAGATTACCGCTCTCATGTCATGTTCTAAGGGCAGGAAATCTGATGATTGGCATCATGAATGAAAGTGAAATAGTCAGGGAGTGATTCAACCCCAAGCGGTTTGTGGGGGAGGTGAAGGAGGTTCATTAGTTTGAACCCAGAGGAGCAGATGCCCCAGGCCAAACTCATTCATTCCTCTGCCAAGCCAAAACTCCTGAGGAACAAGCCAGCCCTGAAAGGGAGAGGGCACTGACGAGCCTTGGGTACCGGGACTGAGCCAAGAGGAAAGCAGGCAGTGGGGTCTCATGAAAAACAGCATGGCCTAGTTGAAAGAGCATGGGCCTGAAAGTCAGAGGACATTGCTTCTAATCCTGGATCCTCTACATTTCTGCTGTGTGACTTTAGTCAAGTCACTTCACTTCTCTGGGCCTCAGTTACCTTATCTGTAAAATGAGGGTAAAGACTGTGAGCCCCATGTGGAGCAGGGACTGTGCCTGACCTGATTAGCTTGTCTCTACCCCAGTGCTTAGAACACTGCTTGGAACATACAAAGTGCTTAACAGATACCACAGTTATTATTATTATTATTATTCATAATAAAATCAGATAGGAAATTCAAGAGCCATCCCCCAACTTCACTGCCTCACGCCCCGCAACCATTCTCTTCTCTCCAGCCTTAGGACAACTCGGGTTGGGGGAGATCCCTGTGGTAATAATAATGTTGGTATTTGTTAAGTGCTTACTATGTGCAGAGCACTGTTCTAAGCGCTGGGGTAGATACAGGGTCATCAGGTTGTCCCCCATGGGGCTCACAGTTAATCCCCATTTGACAGATGAGGGAACTGAGGCACAGAGAAGTGAAGTGACTTGCCCACAGTCACACAACTGACAAGTGGCAGAGCCGGGATTCGAACCCATGAACTCTGACTCTGAAGCCTGGGCTCTTTCCACTGAGCCATGCTGGTAAGGTCTGTGGTGGCCAGATGAAAGTTTCCTCCTTCGGGTGAAGGGGATTTAGCAGTGCGGGAAGGGAGAATGGGAAATGGAAGAGGGACGATGTGGAGTTTATGGGGAGGAGGGCATTCTTGTGGTATAGTGGATTTTGAAACTGAGGGGTAAAGCTGCACTCTGCCGTCGCCAGGAAGCCAGTAGTATGTACCAGGGCTAGTGGGAGAGCATGGATGGGATGGGCAAATGAGAGAGCAGACTCAGGTGGGGCCTCTGAAGCCAAGGAGCTTCTCTGGTGCTCATCCAGACAGTCTATTCTATCAATCAATCAATGATATTTATCGACTTAGAGCCCTTGGGAGAGTACAGTACAACAGAGTTGTCAGACATGTTCCCCGTCCATAATGAGATTACAGTCTAGAAGGGAAGACAGATATTGAAATGAGAAAATAATAATTTATAATACATAATTTACTGTCTACTGGGGTTGAGGGTTGGGGGGAAATATCAAATGTCCAAAGCTCACAGATCCAAGTGCATAGATGAGGTAGAAGGGAGAGCAAGCTGGGGAAAAGAGGGCTTAACTGGGGAAGGCCTCTCGGAGGAGATGAGGATACTTAATAATGTTTTGAAGGTGGAGAGGGTGGTGGTCTGGCATATATGGAGGGAGAGGGAGTTCCAGGCTAGGGGAAGGATGTAGGAAAGGGGTCAACGGTGAAATACACAAGATCAGGCACAGTGAGTAAGCTGATACCAAAGGAGTGGAGTGTACAGGCTGGGCTGTAGTATAACAATAATAATAATAATAATAATGATAATGGCATTTGTTAATCGCTTACATGTGCAAAGCACTATTCTAATGCAAAGCACTATTCTAAGTGCTGAAGCACTGTTCTAAGCACTGAAGCACTGTTCTAAGTGCTGAATAAAGTAGGAGATCAGAGAGGTAAGGTAGGATAGAGAGAGCTGATTGAGTGCTTTAAAGTTCTAGACTGAAGGGGTTGTTGTTCCCTCTGGTCCCCATCCAAAGGGACCTGGGTGTAGGAGAAGGGATGTTGGAATAAGGATAATAATAATTGTGTTATTTATTAAGCACTTGTGTGTCAGGTACTGAATCCCCATTTTACAGATGAAAGAACTGAGGCACAGAGAAGTTCAGTGACCTGTCCAAATGACACAGCAGGTAAGTAATGGAGCTGGGTTAAGAACCCAGGTCCTCTGACTCCCAGGCCCAAGACCCATGTTCTTTCCACTAGGTCATGCTGCTTCCCACTGAAGAGGGAAAAGAGTGCATCTCCTCTTTCTTTAGCCTTCAGGGACATGGGGACACTACCCACTCCCTCAGGCTTGTATCTTCCCATAAACAAAACTGCTTCCTTTTGTCCATCAGAACTCTTTCCTCCCTCCTCTCCACAGAAGCCCTCCATCTTCCCTTCAAGAGAGACCTCCTCTAGGCACTCTTTCTTGAAGCTCCCTTGTTGGTGAGCTTCAGCATCTCTCATGCATCAGGTTTAAAAAATCTTTGATCCATAATT
The DNA here is from genome assembly GCF_004115215.2 of Ornithorhynchus anatinus. NCBI lineage: Eukaryota > Metazoa > Chordata > Mammalia > Monotremata > Ornithorhynchidae > Ornithorhynchus > Ornithorhynchus anatinus. The sequence goes on from NC_041728.1 coordinate 61,039,327, forward strand.
TCTACCTCTCTAAGCTGTGAGCTCCTTGTGGGGACGGAGTGTGCCTTCCAACTCCATTGTAGTGGACACTCCCAAGATCTTAGTACACTGCAGTGCGCACAGTAAGCACTTAGTAAATACAGTTGATTGATTGGCTGATTGATAAGTAAAGGTGAGCATTCCATACCTTCAGAATGGAAAAGATTGAATCACTTTAAAGAAAAACCTGGGTTTGCAGGGCTCGAAGGGCAAGTTGAACAAGAGCCAATAGGGACTCAGACGAAGAGACAAAGACACAGAGGCAGAGAGACAGACAGATACAGATGTCGAGAGAGAAATGCAAAGGGATGGCAATAGAAATAGACAAGAGACAGCCAGACACAGACACACAGAGAGAGAAACCAGGAAATGGAACTATAATAACCCCTTCCTTTTTGTCTAGCACTTTTATTTTTCCAAAGTGCTTTCACATCAATTATCTCATTTTATCCTGTGAGGGAGAGGAAGGTATTATTATCCCTTATTTTGTAGATGAGAACACTGGGGCCTAGAGAGGTTAAATGTCTTGCTCAAGGTCACACAGCAGGCCAGGGGAAGAGCTAGGACTAGAAGCCAGGTCTTCTGACTCCTAGCCCTGTGCACTTTCTTTTAGATCATTACTCTTCCTTATGTCCGGGCATGTCCCAGTTCATCAATTAGAAGGGCTGCCTCCTCAATCCATTTTGCCTCTCTCTACTCTCTCATCACCTTTTTTGAAGTGGGGACTGACGGCCCAGGACTGGCCAATACAGAGCCCAGTGGAAGAGTTACTTCCCCAAGGTTCCCCACATTTACACATCATGCTCCACTATACACTTCCTCCAACCCCCAAACTGCACTGTATTTTTTTTAATGGCTATATGCCAAGCACTGTTCTAAGCACTGGGGAAGATATCAGTTAATAAGGCCGGATACAGTCCCTGTCCCACATGGACTCAAAGTCTAAATAGGAGGGAGAACTGGTATTGAATCCCCATTTTCCAGTTGAGGAAACTGAGACACAGTGAAGTGAAGTGACCTGCCAAAGGTTACAGCAGGCAAGTGGTGGAACCAGGATTAGAACTCAGATCCCCTGGTTCCCAGGCTCATACTTTATCCACTAGAACATGCTGCCTTCCCTATTTGTTGTGGCAAAATCATTCAATAGTATTTATTGAGTGCTTACTATGTACAGAGCACTGTACTAAGAGCTTGGAATGTACAATTTGGCAACAGACAGAGACAATCCCTGCCCATTGATGGGCTCACAAAAGTAATGGGGTTACTTGCTCACATTCAATTTGAAGTGGTTATGAGCCCAGAGCTTCTCTGTGGATGAGTCCCAGCTCCTGGATTGGTGAAGTTTGGGTGCCATCCCTTAATGCATTGCTTTGAACCTGCTCTCATTAATTGCTTTCCATGGGTGGGGCTTTTTGTCTAGTTTGCCCCTTCCACACCATCCTGTCTTCTATACCAATCACACAATCAGTGGCACTTAATGAGTGTTTAAGGTGGGCAGAGTAGTGCTGGTAATCTTATTCCATTTGGATACTTTTGCTAATCTGATCAGGCAGTATAATTTGGTAAAAAGAATATGGAAATAGGAAACAGGAGATCTGACTTTTAGTCCCAGCTCTGCCACCGGCCTGCTATGTGTCCTTGAGCAAGTCAGGCAATTTGTGTTCCATTTTTCTTATCTGTAAAATAGGGAGAATGATTTCTCCTTCACGTGAATTTGTGAGGGCAAAAATGAAATCACTGGTGGGAAAGTTTGTGGTGTTTGGCAGAAGCAAACTATTTAATAAAGGTATTCTCTAGGCTGTAAGCTCAACCTTCCCTAAGCCCTCATTTCTCCTTCTCCCACTCCCTTCTGCATTGCTCTTTCACTTTTTTTATGTTATTTGTTAATTGTGCCAGGTACTGCACTAAATGCTAGGGTAGTTACAAGCTAATCTGATTGGACACAGCCCCTGTTCCACATGGGGTTCACAGTCTTAATTCCCATTTTACAGATGAGGTAAATGAAGCACAAAAAAGTGAAGTGATTTGCCCAGAGTCACACAACAGACAAGTGACAAAACTAGGATTAGAACCTAGATCCTTCTAACTCTTAGGTCAGTGCTGGAACCATTTTGCCCCCTTATTTCATCCTTCCCTCAGTGCCACAGCACTTATGTACATATCTGTAATTTATTGATTTATATTAATATCTGTCTTCCCCTCTATACTCTAAGCTTGTTGTGAGCAGGGAATGTGTCTACCGACTCTGTTATATTGTACTCTCCCAAACTCTTAGTACAGTGCTCAATAAATAAAATTGATTGATTGATATATTGATTACTCATGGCCATAGAGTAATGTGGTTCTAATCCTGGCTCTGCCATTTGTCTGCTGTGTGGCCTTGGGCAAATCATTTCACTTCTCTGGGATTTAGCTACCTAATCTGTAAAATGGGGATTTACACTGCAAGCACCCCCTTGGAACTGGAACTATATCCAACCTAATCTGTTTGTATCCACCCCAGCCCTTTGTGCAGTGCCTGGCACATAGTAAGTGTTTTTAACAAATACCACAATTATTGTCATTATTATTATTATTATTATTAATGTGCTGATATCCACAACACAGTACATGTCAGCCTCAGGCCTCCTTCCTTCCAGAGCTGCTAAGCCAGTTGTTAAAATGCTGCCCAGCCATGCCGATATGCCTTGCAATGCTGTCATCTATGATAATACAGTGCTCTACACACAGTAAGCGCTCAATAAATATGATTGATTGAATGAATGAATGAATGAATAACATTTTGCAAGAGTACACTATCCATGCAGTGATTTTTAATTAACGTTACTTAATTAACATTGATTATTCAACATTTTAAGCTGTACACCATCAGTGGATACCTTTGGAGTAGTCAAAGTGGTGTTGGGTTTGAATGGAGCCTGAATTTGGTCTTTCTGCATTTACAAACATAATAATTATGTAATTTATAGAGTAAGCACAGAGACAGATAAAGATATCATATTGATCAATCAATCAATAAAATTTATTGAGTGCTTAACTATGTGCAGAGCACTGTACTGAGAGCTTGGGAGAGTACAGTATAACACAGGTGGTAGACGCATTCCCTGCTTACAACAAGCTTACGAGATTACAGTCTAGGGGGGAGACAGACATTGTGTAAGTTTGTTGTTGAATAAATAAATTACAGATATGTACATAAGTACTGTGGGGCTGAGGAGGGGTGAATAAAGGGAGCAAATCAGCATGATGCAGAAGGGAGAAGGATAAGAGGAAATGAGGGCTTAGTCAGGGAAGACCTCTTGGAGGAGATGCACCTTCAGTAAGGCTTTTGAAGGTGAAGAGAGTAATTGTCTATTGGATATGAAGAAGGAGAGTGTTCCAGGCCAGAGGTAGGATGTGGGCAAGAGGTTGGCTGCGAGATAGACAAGATCGAGGTACAGTGAGTAGGTTGGCATTAGGGTGAAGTGTGCAGGCTGAGTCGTAATAGAAGAGCAGCATGGTGAGGTAGGATGGGGCAATGTGATTGAGTGCTTTAAAGCTGATGGTAAGGAGTTTCTGTTTGATATGCAGGGGGATGGGCAACCCCTGAAGGTTGTTTAACAGTGGGGAAACATGGACTGAATATTTTTGTAGAAAAATGATCCAGACAGCAGACTGGACTGGAGTGGGGAGAGACAGGTGGCAGGGAGGTCAGCAAGGAGGCTGATACAATGATCAAGGTGGGATATGGTAAGTGCTTGGATTAACATGTTAGTAGTGTGGATGGAGAATGAAGGGGAGATGAGAATGAAGGGGAGATTTTAACAGTGTCGTGAAGGTTGAATCAACAGGATTTAGTGATAGATTAAATATGTGGGTTGTATGAGAAAGAGAAGTCAAGAATAATGCGAGATTATAAAATTATGATTATATGAGACAGAAAGTATGGTGGTGCTGTCTACAGTAATAGGAAAATCAAGGGGAGGACAAAGTTTGGGTGGTAAAGATAAGAAGTTCTGGTTTGGACATGTTAAGTTTGAAGTGTCAACGAGACATCCAAGTAGAGATGTCATGAAGGCAGGAGGAAATGTGAGACTGCAGAGAGAGAGCGCGGGGCAGGAGATAAAGATCTGGGAATCATCTGCATAAAGGTGGTAGTGGAAGTCATGGGAGTGAATGAATTTTCCAGTGGAGTGGGTCCAAGTTGGTAAGTGGGCAAGCTGGAAGCTGGCTTGGAGCAGGAGTTCAGTGGAGTTAAGAAGTGACAGAAAGCGGGTAGCAGAAGGGTCATCAGGAACATCTATGTGGTTATTGAAATCTCCAAAGATCAATATAAGAATGGAGAAAGAGAGAAAGAATGTGAGAAAGGAATTGAAATGGTTCAAAAATTTTGGAGGTGGGGCCTGGGTTGTGGCAGATGACTGTGACTAATAATCGGAGTGGGTGGTAGAGGCAGATGAAATGGGCTTCCAAGGAAGGGGAAGACATTGATGGGGGAGGTGGAATGGTGCGAAAGCTGCACTGGGGAGCCAGAAGGAAATTGACTCCTCCCTATCAAAAATGATCCCTATCCCAAACAACCTCTCTCACCTTCCAGCCAATCTATCTTGTCCTCACTTTACAGATGAGAAAACCGAGACCAAGTGACTTGTCTAGGGTCACTCAACAGGCCAGGGTATATCTTATGTCCATTTTATAGATGAGAAAACTGAGGCCCAGAGAGGCTAAGGTCACACAGGAGGCCAGTGGAGGAGCTGGGACTAGAACCTGGGAATCCTGACTCCCAGTCAGACACACTCTCCACTGGGCAACACTGCCAAACTTCTAGCAGAATACATGAATGCTAATGAGCAATTCAGAACTTCATTAAAGTGCCCACCTATCCAGGACTGCAGCAGGAGGGGACAGTTGTTTTCACATGTCCTCTTTCAGAATGGAATTAGGGCCAGTAGACTTGGTCCATAGACTACATGAAGCTCTCTAAAAGACTTTTTTGCTATCTTTGTGGTCAGCCCCTGACTGCAGCAATTCAGGTTTCGCTATTGCAACTTCTTCACCAGACATAATCAGGCTTGTGCCCGCTGTCTGGTGCACTTGTGAGCTGCTCATTTTGCAGCAGAGTTCCAGCCGCTGAGCCACGCTTGATGTTAATTAGGCATGGTTTCCAGCAGCTGTTTGGCCTCTCGTTTCTGTCAAACAGTCTTGGCAAAGACAAGGACATCTGCAGATATGTTGTATATGTCATCCTTGAATACTGACCAGGCAATCTCAAGATTAGTGCTGTTGGAATGTAATAACCATAATTATGCTATTTGTTAAGTGCTTACAACATGCTAAACACAGTACTAAGTGATGGGGAAGACGGGATAATCAGGTTGGACACAATCCCTCTCCTGCCTGGGGCTCCCAGGCTAAGTAGGAGGGAGGCTAAAGAGTCCTTTAATTTATCTGGCCTTTGGGTAGAAACATGTAAAACAGATCAAGGACACGGACTGTCCTACATGGGGTTCCCAGTCTAGGGGGGAGAGCAGATAACATCCCCACTTCACAGTTGAGAAAATCGAAGCCCAGAAAGGTTAAGTGATCTGCTTATGATCACAGAGCAAGCCAGTAATAGAACTAAAACCTGGGCTTCCTGACTCCAGGTTCCATAGTCTTTCCATTAAGCCAAATGGTTTATTCTTCTTCTTCCCACAGTGGATTGTATGATTATGGAAGTCGCTCCCTCAGGAAGCTGTACAGCCAGAAATTGTAGCAGGTTCCAGTGGGTTTGGGGTGCATTCATGGTCAAGCAGCCCATGCTGGGTTATTAAAGGGAAAGTCAGTATTGGAGAGGGGAGAGTTAAGGATATTGGATAGTCTATTCCTAACCATGAGGATGGGTCAGAAAGAGTAACCAGCGCACAGTTTCTCTAAGTGTTACTGTGTCTTTGTCGAAGACAGAATACTGGGTTGAATGGGCAATAGGTTTGGCCCAGGATGAAAGGACATGTTCTGATATTTGTATATTTACTTGATCCTCTGAGTAGCAACAAGAACTTGACCTTGGACCAGTCATTTAACTTCTCCATGTCTCAGTTACTGCACCTATAAAATGAGGATTAAGACTATGACCCCTATGTGGGACATGAACTGTGTCCAATCTGTCTATCTTGTATCTAACCCAGGGCTTAGTACAGTGCCTGATCCATAGTAAGTACTTAATAAATATTATATATACATATATGATTATATATATATGTGTGTGTATGTATATATATAAAGTGTGCCCTTTCTAAAGGGAGAAAGTTTGGACCTTGGGTAAAATTGCCGTGACACATTATAGCTTTTCAATCAATCTGTGGTATTTATTGTGTACTTACCATATATAGAGCACTGTGCTAACTGCTTGGCAGATTTGGGTTGCTCCTTTTGGGCAACTGAGCCACCTAGCCCGCTGGGACCTAGGTGGTTAGTGGGGCCTATGGCTTATACCTTCATATGTCTAGTCTTTCCTGGGCTGGCAGATAAATGAAATCCCCATAAACCCGCAGCTTCACTGAGAAGGGTCACTTTTCTTTAATCTTTTTTTCAGTTCATTCTTGAAAAGCCAAAACCCTGAAATGTCCATCATCAATCAGCCTTCCAGCAAATGATTTACCTCTGCAGCTGCTGACTCAGAATTCAATCAATCTGCTACCTGTACGAATAGAATTCTCTCCAAGGGCGGAATACGTTTGCTAGCTCAGACAGTGGGCCAGCTTCCTCTTGGCCTAAATTTTTCTCTCTGGGTATCCCTCAGAAGATCCAGGGATGTTTGGGAAGGAGTTGACTGAAGTTTAAGTTACCAGGTGTAGCATATTAGCTTGATTTATTATATTGATTCGACAATTTGACATCCGTAAATCCCAAGGCTGTTGAAGACAATTTGACGGTTTATGTTTGCACCATCTACAGGTTGCTCATGGTACTGAAGGCGATAGTGTGGGTTTGAACTCTTGCGCTTTCAAAATCGACCTGGAGTTCACCTCCACCCCCTTAGGCAGCCCCGTTTAGAAGAAACGGGATCTCTTTCTTACTGGCTTGCGTGGAATCAACAGTGCTTAGTCTAGTAAAAGGGAGATGAGAAACATTCTTTTCACTGGATTTCTCTGCTAAGGCTAACAGCTGTTTGGCTTGGGCCCATGTCCGCCCGGACTTTTGTCTGAGAGATTTCCAGCTTGCACATCGAGGACAGGAGGGTCCGGAAGATAGTCCCCAGGGCAGCACAATGCAAACCCACCCCTCTGTAGATACACGTAGTGTCACACACATTGTGCCGGCCTGCAGGATGATGTGATGGTATCTTACCACACCCTTTTACTTAAATAGGCAGGATCCTAGAACATTTCTTAGGATACCCTGATGCTCTCAATCACTCTTGAGTCATGCCTGCCTCTCCCTGCCCCCCGGGTCCATGTGAGCTCGCCCACTACATCTGCATTGCAGACACTGTGGGAGAAACCATAGTGGAAGGAGAATGAGTGCTGAAAAAATAAGAGAGTGGGCATTGAAGCACCCAGTACTGAATCTGAACTGGACATAGGGTAGACCAGTTGAAAACTGAACTGATCATCGTAAAAGGGGTCAAGTAGCCATGTTGTACAGCAAATAGAGGGATGGGGCTGGGGAGTGGGTTACTTAATCTGTCAATCAGGCTTTCAAGTGGGGGAGAGTAATTGTCTGACGGATATGAAGGAGTACATTCCAGACCAGAGGCAGGATGTGGACAAGAGGTTGGTGGTGAGATAGGTGAGATCGAGGTACAGTGAGAGGGTTGGAATTGGAGGAGAGAAGTGTGTTGCCTGGGATGTAGAAGGAGAGTAGCGAGATGAAGTAGGAGGGGGCAAGGTGGCTGAGTACTTTAAAGTCAATTGTAAGGAGTTTTTGTTTGATGCGGAGGTGGTTGGGCAACCACTGGAAGTTCTTGAGGAGTGGGGAAACAGGGCCTGAATGTTTTTGTAGAAACATGTTCTGGGCAGCAGAGTGAAGTATCGAGTGTAATGGGAAAAGACGGGAGGCAGGGAGGTCAGCGAGGAGGCTGAAACAGTAATCAAGGTAGGATAGGATAAATGATTGGATTAACATGGTAGTAGCTTGGATGGAGAGGAAAGGGCGGATTGTGAAGGTGGAACTGACAGGATTTAGTGATGAAGTGAATATTTGGGTTGAATGAGAGAGAGGAGTAAAGGATAATACCCAGGTAACGGGCTTGTGAGACAGGAAGGATGGTGGTGCCCTGTAAGGAACAGTTAGTTGGGAGACATTGTTAGCCAAATCCCCTCACCATGTTCTTAAAGTGGAATGAGCTTCACTCTCTGAAGTCGACAGTAAGTCTGACCAGTCTTACAGGCTGCTCATCCTCAACCCTGTAACCCTGAATCCCAGGACTATGGCTTGATCTCTTCAGGTACAGTGGCCCTGATCAACCTAAGCAGAATTCAAGCAGGACCAAGTCATCATCCCAGCTATGGAAGGTTGCAAACGTGTGAATGGAGTGGGAGAAACGGCCTGTCCTAGTGGATAAATCAGGGGCCTGAGAATCAGAAGGATTTAGTTTTTAATCCCAGTTCTGCCACTCATCTGCTGTGTGATTTTGGGCAAGTCACTTAGCTTCTCTGTGCCTCAGTTACCTCACCTGTAAAATAGGTATTAAGACTGTTAGCCCCATGTGGGACATGGACTGTGTCCAACCTGATTATCTTGCATCTACCCCAGCACTTAGTACAGTGCCTGGCACATAGTAAGCACTTAACAAATACCATATATACTTATATAATATTACATAAATAATTTACATAGCATAGTAAATTACATACATAAATATATAATAATACATATAAATATATTAAAGTGTGCACTCTACTTCTTCACTGGGCCCAGACTTCTTTGGGGAGAGACTTGGATCATTCCAAAGAAATTTCCAGAGATCCCCGGGATCAATTTCCTAAAAAGGTTAAACATCCCTCCCTGAGTTGACATGTTCAGTGTGTTCACCTGGAAAACAGCCAATCAAAAGGGTGGATAGGGAAAAGAGACAGGACTTCTAAATTGGGCAGAAGAAGCAAGCATGGCCTAGTGGACAAAGCTTGGGTCTGGGAGCCAGGGGAGCTGGGTTCTAATCCCAGCTCCACCATTTGTCTGATGTGTGACCTTGGACAAATATCTGTGCCCCAGTTACCTCATTTGTAAAATGGGGATTAAGACGGTGAGCCCCAAGAGGTACATGGACTAGGTCCAACCTGCTTAGCTTGCTTCTACCAGAGTGCTTAGTACAATGCCTGGCATATATTAAGGACTTAACAAATACCATGAAAAATAAATAAATAAGCACCTTGGCCATTTTAAGTAACTGAATGATTCTGGAGAACTGGATGCAGGAGACAGGATCGCAGCATGGCTCAGTGGAAAGAGCACGGGCTTTGGAGTCAGAGGTCATGAGTTTGAATCCCAGCTCTGCCACTTGTCAGCTGTGTGACTGTGGGCAAGTCACTTAACTTCTCTGTGCCTCAGTTCCCTCATCTGTAAAATGGGGATGAAGACTGTGAGCCCCACGTGGGACAACCTGATTCCCCTGTGTCTACTCCAGCGCTTAGAACAGTGCTCGGCACATAGTAAGCGCTTAACAAATACCAACATTATTACAATGGCATCCAGAGGATGGGACCCCTGAGGAAGGGAACCAATGAATGAACGAATGAAGGAATGAACGAAATGTGTGGATTGGCAGTAGTTTCAAACTGGCACCAGAAAATCCCAAGGGAAAGATCAAGAGTAGATAAACTTGAAACTTGGGAATCCCCAAGAGAGGCAGAGGGGAGGAGAAGGGAATGTGTTAGAGAAAACAGAAAAGCCTTTTTCACTCATGCAATTGTATTTATTAAGCACTTACTGTATGCAGAAGACTATACTACTATATAGTAGAAGCAGCATGGCTCAGTGGAAAGAGCCTGGGCTTCGGAGTCAGAGGTCATGGGTTCGAGTTCCGGCACTGCCGCTTGTCAGCTGTGTGACTGTGGGCAAGTCACTTAACTTCTCTGTGCCTCAGTTACCTCATCTGTAAAATGGGGATTAACTGTGAGCCTCACGTGGGACAATCTGATTACCCTCTATCTACCCCAGCGCTTAGAAAAGTGCTCTGCACATAGAAAGCGCTTAACAAATACCAACATTATTATTATTATTACTATGTGCTTGGGACAGTACACTATAACAGTGAGCAGACACATTCCCTGCCAACAATGAGCTTACAGTCTAAAAGCCTTTTTGAATTGGAATTCTTTAATAATTGTTGCATTACTGACTGGTGAAAAATCTTTTCCTTTAAGTGCTTACCATGTTCCAGTTACTGTACTAAGCAATGGGGTAGATACAAGTTAATTAAGTCCCACTTAGAGCTCACAGTCTAGGTAGGAGAGAGCACAGGTATTGAATTCCCATTTTGCAGATAAGGGAACTGAGGCTCAGACAATTTAAGTGAGTCACCCAAGGTCACACAAGAACCCAGGTCCTCTGACTTCCGGGATGTGTTCTATCCACTAGGCCACAGGAGAGTTAATAGACACAATTCCTGTCCTTGGTCTAATCGGGATTGTACTTTTTCTGCTCAAGTTTAGGGTTCCCTATGGAGAATTCCCTGATTCACTTGAGTCATGTCACTAGGAGACAACCAATCAGTACTCTAGATCATCCATGAGAAAATACTGAAAAGAGGTATGAAAACACATTGTGTCATGCTCCCCAACCAGAAAAGGGAATGGTGGCTGGGGAAGAGTTCTTCCATGATCCAGGGCTAGTTCTGAACACCATTTTCCCATGGTAAAGCAGCAAACGGGGAGGAAGAGGGCCTTTAGCAGATGGCTTCTCCTCCCTGGTAGGCCTCCCCTATTGCTTCTGCTAAATAGCTCTTGGAAGAACAAAACAAATTTTATTTTCTCTAATCTAAGCCCCAGGAGGGCCTGTGGGTGGGCATGTTGTCTATGAGGAGGGAGATGCCAGTGGCTTTCTTCAGAAAAGGATTCTTTTGAAAGATACCAGGGCCGTTTTTACAGACACTTAAATCTTCCCATATTGACTCTGGCAAGATGACCAGCACTGGAAGTGTGTCAGAGAAGGACCACAGAAACTCACTTTTTGGAGTTTTAATTTCTAATGATCCTTTCAGCCAGAACCGAAATATCAAGTTTTCCACAGGGCACATTTTCACTTTGAGTGCTGTCATGACAGACAAATGGTTACCTTGGCATTGGCCAATATTGAGCACAATAAAATAAGCAAATCATTTTGTGCACATAGCATCTCCATTTCAAGAGAAATATTTTTGCAACAAAACAGGAAATAGGAATAGTTGATAGACAGCTTTTAATTAAATTCCTCCTTAGCTGGATCACATCTACAGCTGACACGTAGGGTACAGTTGGTACTAAGGACACGGCATCAGAAGAATGAGTAATTCTTTTCATTTCTTGTAAAACTTTTACTTTTCTCTGACAATTCCCAGTAGAAATGTGGGGGTGAGGGGCAAGGAGGGGGGTGGGCACAGAAAGATTCAGATAACATTCAGAATCATTATTCAGAAAGAGTTAAATAGGTAGTAAAATGCCCTGATTGATCATTCATTCAACTGATGCACAGCACTCTACTATCCTCGCTAATTCTGATGTATTGTGCTCTCCCAAGCACCAATACAGTGCTCTGCACATAGTAATTGCTCAGTAAACACTACTAATTGATAAATGGGCAAGACCTCTTGCCCTTGTCCCAAAATAACCCCTTGATTTTGAACTTTCCAATCTTCCTTTTCCTCTGGGATGGTCACTCAAGCCAGCTCTAGAGGTAGGGGAAGAATCTTATTATGACATTATTAACCTCCAAAGTTGCTAGAGAACACCCTGATCCCAGAGGGGAAGCTAATCTAAGTACTAAGTACTTAGCTTATGGTTGCACTTGGAAAACAGCTGAACAGAGGAGCAGAATAGGAACAGATGAGGGGGCAATTAGTTGGCTGGAAGAAGCCGGTTGTAAGAGAGTTGGGATTGAGTGAACCTGAACCTGAGTTTTGCAGGTTGGGATCCTGAGGCTAGGATCCCTGGGGAAAGAAGCTCCTGCCCCTGAGTGAGGAAAATGATTATGCAGATGAGCAGCTGTTTTGCCCCAGCACCCAAAAATCCTGAGGCAAGAATCCAGAGGGGATGAACTTGAGCCCTGGGATTCCCTGAGATACCGTGAGGGAACCCTCCCCCTCTAGACTGTGAGCTTGTTGTGGGCAAGGAATCTGTCTATCAATTCTGTTGTCCTTTCCCAAATCCTTAGTTCAGGGCTCTGTACTCAGTAAGTGCTCAATGACTATGAATTATTGAAATACAATTAATTGGCAAAGCTATATTTCCCCCTCCCAAATTTAGATGTGTTGAAGCATGTCTTTTTTTATAATGTTATTTGTTAAGTGCTTGCTATATGCCAGGCACTCTACTCAACGTTTCGGCAAATGCACGCTAATCATGTCCCACGTGGGGCTCACAGTCTTAATCCCCAATTTACGGATGAGGGAACTGAGGCACAGAGAAGTGAAGTGACTTACCCAATTTCACACAGCTGACAAGTGGTGGAGAAGCAATTAGAACCCAGGTCCTCTGATTCCCTGGTCCATGCTTTTTCCACTAGGCCATGTTGCTTCTCTAAGCCTGATTTGTCATCTCCTTTGCTTCTCTGGAAGTCCAGTGAATCAATCAATGGAATGCACTGAGTGCTTATTCTGTGCCAAACATTGTACTAGGTTCTTGGGAGAGAACAAATACAATTTTCCCATTGCAATCCCATAAAATCATTTGATATGAACTGATTACTATCTTTCAGAATCAGAAAAAGTCCATTTTTGTCCATTGTTTCCTATCTTGGCCACCCAAGGAGCTCTTAGCGTGGCTCAGTGGAAAGAGCCCGGGCTTGGGAGTCAGAGTTCATGGGTTCGAATCCCGGCTCTGCCACTTGTTAGCTGTGTGACTGTGGGCAAGTCACTTAACTTCTCTGTGCCTCAGTTCCCTCATCTGTGAAATGGGGATCAACTGTGAGTCTCATGTGGGACAACCTGATTACCCTGTATCTACCCCAGTGCTTAGAACAGTGCTCTGCACATAGTAAGCACTTAACAAATACCAACATTATTATTCTCTGTTCCCTCAAAAGTTCATCATTATGGGAAGAATTGGGCTTACCGTTTTCCTCTCCTGTCAGGGCAATGTGTTTTCTCCAGGTGATCAGACAGCATGACCCCTTTGAAAGTTCTGTTCCCTGTCTTCAGCTTCTTGATGTTCCATTTCACTTAGACCCTTATGGAGATCAGGGTCTGCACTGATTTCAGTGGAAAGTGAGCACAATACCATTATGCCCTTAGAGTAATCAAGAAACAGCTTGGCTTAGTGAATAGAGCACAAGCCTGAGAGTCAAAGGACCTGGGCCCCAGCTCCACCGTTTGTCAGCCGTGAGACCTTGGACAAGTCACTTAACTTCTCAATGGCTAAGTTACCCCATCTGTAAAATGGGTATTAAGACTGTGAGTCCTATGTGACACAGGGACTGTGTCTAACCTGATGATCTTGTATCTATTCCAGCATTTAGTAGTGTCTGGCATATAGTAAAGGCTTAACATATACCATTGAAAAAGATCAATCACATTTATTGGGCATCTACCGTGTGCAGAGCTCTGTACTAGGAACCTACGAGGTGCAGACCACTTTACTGGGTGCCTACAGAGTCTAGTGCCCTGTACTGAATGCCTTCATATGCTGAGTGCTGCATTAGAAATATACTGTATGCAAACACTGTCCTGAACAACTACGGTGCAAAGACCACTATACTATGCCCCAAGAAAAGTACAGTGAATGTAGAACACATGGTCTTGGCACTAGAAGAACTTAGGATCAAATGGGGTAGATAGGCAGACCTAAAATTACATACATCAGTGGAAGCAGGAGGAATATATAGATACAAGTGGTAATAATAGTTTGGAAACTTTAATAAGAGAATAAATATTATGCAGACATCACTAGACCCTATGTTTTCAGGATGGCCGTTGCAATGGCATGAACAAGAGTGGTGGAAATTAATCAGGAAGTTCCCCTGGAGAAGGTGGGGTTTCAGGAAGATTTTGAAGAAGGCCAACAGTATCCACCTCCAAGAAGAAGTCAGCCAATCCTGACTCATTTTGAGTTAGCAAGTGTCTGCCAAAAAAAATGATGCTTTCCTTAAGAAAGGGGGCAGGAAAGGACTCCTGGATGACAATGGAAGTCAATCAATCAACCAATCAATGGTATTGATTATCATTATTATTATTATTATGATATTTGTTAAGCACTACCATGTGACAAGCACTATACTAAGGGCTGAGGTGGATTCAAGCAAATTGGGTTTGATACAGTCCCTCTCCCACGTGGGGTTCATAGTCTTAATCCCTGTTATATAGATGAGGTAACTGAAGCACAGAGAAGTGAAGTAACTTGCCACATATCAGGAAAGTGGCAGAGCCAGGATTAGACCCCATGATCTTCTGACTCCCATCCCATGCTAAATCCACTATGTCATGCAGCCTTCCATTCACTGAGCACTTACTGTATGCAGAGCACTTGAAAAAATGCTTGGGAAAGTACAATACAACAGAGTTGATAGATGCGGTCCACAAGGAGCTTAGAGTCTACAAGGGGAGACAGACATGAAAATCAATTAGGGATAAGGGAAACAGTACAGTATAAGAATATTTACACAGGTATTGTGGGGTTCTGGTGAGAATAAAAACAGTTTTACACAAGTCTCATGGGGAGGGTAATGAGAGTCCCGAGTTTGGCATTCAGCTCTCAAGGACTCATCTCACCAGAAGAGACAGCATCACGTCTCCTCCGAGGCAGCCTGGCCTGCTTCCGGCTGAAGACATTTCAAGGCTGGGAGCTGTGATACGGAGCTGTCTTTGCTGTTCATCTTCAGATCTGTCACAACCCGGGCATCCAGCCTACACAACTCAGAGCTGGGCTTGCTTCCATGATATAGTTAGACTGCGTATGTGTGTGTGTGTGTGTGTGTGTGTGTGTGTGTGGTGTGTGTTCCATGTGATAATATTTTGAGTCATGTGCTTATTATATTGTGACAAGCAATGCAAAGCCGTTTCAAATGGGTAAACCATATCGATGAACGCTGTCCATCTGGAAAAGAGAAAAACGGCATTCTGTGCATTTATTCTCTCAGAAATGTCTCCTCCTAAATTTGGTAGTGCTTTAGGGAGACATAAAACGGGCATGTGTATTTGTTTGGAGTCTATAGTATTTACAGAAACGCTTGCCAAGTGCTAAACATGGAAACCAAAACAACCGGGGATTTGGTCCGCATGTTCTGGTTGCCCAACTGAGAAAGAGATGTGTGAGTATTCTCCCCACCAAACAGCTGCCGGTCAGTCACTGCAGGTTCAGCCTCCAGGCTGAAGTGGGATGCCATTGAAATCCTTTTTAGAATGGCCTTGCATCGTCTTATTATCTGACGTCAGCCTTCAAACCATCTGAAGAATATTAGCAATGTCTCTGGATGTACCATCCAGCTTCCATTTCTCTCTCCAAGCATGACCCTGGGGAAGCTGTAGGGCTGAATCTCCCCCTAAAGGAACCTTCTTGGTTCAACAATCCAATGGAAAAGCATCTGAGATGTATAAACACAAGTGACACCACTTTGGGTTTGCTCCATGGTCTGTTGGCTTAGTATTCTGCTTCAACAGGGGCCCCAAAGGTCCCTACTCTCCTACATGAACTGTGAGCCCTATGAACCACAAAGACTAGATCTGTTCTGATTATCCTGTATCGACCCCAGTCCTTAGCACACCATAAGGCACATAGTAAATGTTTAATAAATACCATCATGATTATTATTGTCATTATTATTATTGTTATTATCATAATTACTAGAGGACCCCTATGCAGGTTGCCCTCCTGGACGTCCACCCTCATGGATAGGGATCAATCTTCAAACTATCAATCAATCAGTGAATACTCACTGAGCACTTACTGTGTGCAGCGTACTGTGTTAGATGCTTGGGAAAGTACAATAAAATAGCATTGGTAGATGTAATCCCTTCCTACAAGGAGCTTACAGACTACAGGGTGAGACAGACATGAAAACATCCCTAACTCTCTCTATAGAAGCTGATTATGGAACTCGCCGAAATTTTCTCCTGCATAACTTCCTTAGTTAACTGAATACATGTGCTTACCACCTGCAGGGTGAAGAAATGCCCCTTTTTTGTTCTAAACCTGATACCCTTAAGCTTCAGTAAGTGATCTCCTTGTTGAGTGAAGAATATCAATTATGTGTCCACCCTACCCCCATTCTTCATCAAAGAAGTCACCTGAAGCCCCCCCAACTATCCTGTCTTTAAACAAAAAAGGAGGGAAAGAGTGGATTATCCTTAAGTGCCTTTATGAAAAAAAAACTAGTTATATCATTCATTTGAAAAATTAAAGGAAATTATGTCTCAGTGAGATGGATAATCTTTTTTGATTTTCAAATGAAGGAAAAGCATTTTTATAATAACCATGAAATACAAATCTATATTAGGACTGTGATTTAGGGAGTCCAAACAAAATTTTTTGAAAATGTGTGAGGTTAGTTTAGTGGGAGTCCGGCTTAGCTAAAGAGAGAGAGAGAGAGAGGGAGAGAGGTGTGAAGGTTGAAGAATTGATGGCACCAGTACAACCAGGGAGTGAAGTCAGTTAGTTGTTTGTGGATATAAAAATTAAGGTAGTTAAAATCTGTAGTGACACAGAAGAGACACCGCAGATCTCACAAGGTCCAAGTCTTACTCTAAAGGATTGCCATGCTAATCCTCAACAGCTCACTATACATCTGCCAAGAGCCTAGTTCTATTATAGGACTGAAATACATATCTTGTTTCCACAACCAGGCCCTGTTTAAGCTAAATCCAAAAACTCTTGCACCTTCTCAAATTGCAAGCCCTCAGTACATGGCCTCGAACGTCATTGCTCTCAACCTCAACCTAACAATTATTCCTCCAATGAAACACCATTCCCTTCACTAAACACGAAGGCTGGGTTGCTGAAAGTCTCCTTTGTGGAGAAAACTTTGCTTGGTAAAACAAAAGGCTCGAGGAACAATGGGCTTAGGCGGTCTGTGCTTCCGTCACACTGATTCAAGTTTTTGTCAAAAATATGTATTCTCAGTCTGCCCTAAAGATGATAAATCTGAATGGTAAAGGATCAGAGAGTGTCTAAAATTCTTTTTATTTAACTTTAATATTGTTAGACTGGTACACTACAAGAGCAATTTACTCTGAAAAAAATGAGCCAGTCCACTGGGAAATAAGTGAATGTTCCTTGCTCTCTCTCCACAGATATTTCTCACTCTTCGCCTAGAGGCCAGGATTAGAGAAGCAGCATGGCCTAGTGGAAAGAGCATGGGCCTGGGAGTCTGAGCACCTGGGGTCTAATCCTGGCTCCACCACTTGTCTGCTCTGTGACCCAGGGCAAGTCACCTAACTTTTCTGTGCCCTAGTTTACTCATCAGATTCCTCAGGATTCAATACCTGTTCTCTCCCTTACTTAGAATGTGAATACTGGTTGGGGCAGAGATTGTATTTGACCTGAATGCTTGAATCTGCTCCAGCATTTAGTACAGTGCTTGGCAGATAAGAAACACTTAACAGTTACCACAAGGGAAAACCACAAAAGTCACCCTGAAATCAACAGAAAGATTCTGAGCATTCCAACCAGACCTTCAAAGTGCAAAGCATGAGGGAAGATGGAATGGAAGGGGTGTGGGATCCAAGCATCCATCAGATCCTTGCACAAGAATGCATATTGGTTTTGGGTTGTGCTGCTGAGGGAGCAAGGACAGGAGGACGTATATGACTGTAAATGCTGTGGGCAGGGAACAGGTCTATGAACATTGTTATGATGCACTCTCTCAATCACTTAGTATAGTGCTCTGCACTTAGTAAGCACTCAGTAAATACCCTTGTTTTTTATGATATTTGTTAAGTTCTTAATAAATGCCAAGCTCAGAACTAAGTATTTGGGCAGATACAAGCTAACCAGGCTGGATAAAGTTCATGTTCCATATGGGACTCACAATCTTAATCCCCTTTTGACTGTTGAAGTAACTAAGGTCCAGAGAAGTTGAGTGACTTGCCCGTGGTCACACAGCAGACGAGTGACACAGCTGGGATTAGACATCCTGACCTTCTAACTCTCGGTGCTCTCTCCATTAATTAATTAATTAATTAATTAATTAATGATGGTATTTATTAAGAGTTTACTATGTGCCAGACACAGTACTAAGCACTAGGGTGGATACAAGCAAGTTGGACACAGTCCCTGTCCCATGTGGGGCTCACAGTCTCAATCCTCATTTTCCATAAGAGGTAACTGAGGCTTAGAGAAGTGAAGTGACTTGTGCAAGGTCACACAGCAGACTAGTGGCAGAACAGGATTAGAACCCAAGACCAGGACCATACTGCTTCTCTTGTTCAACTATTGAGTGCTCACTTCACTTAGTGCCTCAGTTCCCTCATCTGTAAAATGTCAATTAAGACTGTGAGCCCTATACAGGACAGGGACTGTGTCCAACCCAACTATCTTGTATCTACCCCAGCGCTTAGAACAGTGCCTGGCACATAGTAAGTGCTTAACAAATACAATTATTATTATGATTACCATGTGCAGAGCACTGTACTAAGATCTTAAGAGAGTACAGTATAACAGAGTTGGAAGACATAGTCCCTGCCAACAAGCAATTGATGTGAAGTTCTTGTCTCCTTCAGCAACATCAGTCCCATTGTGGTGTTGAGGTTAAAGAGTCCTCACCAACGGTCAACCTCTAAGCTGAGTAAAACAGTTCCTCTGACTTGCCCTTCCCTTTAGACTCATCCTCTAGAGTGTAAGCTCACTGTGGGCAGGGAATGTGTCTATTTTGTGTTATTTTGTATTCTCCCAAGAACTTAGTACTGTGCTCTGCACACGTGGCTCAGTGGAAAGAGCACAGGCTTTGGAGTCAGGGCTCATGAGTTCGAATCCCAGCTCTGCCACTTGTCGGCTGTGTGACTGTGGGCAAGTCACTTAACTTCTCTGTGCCTCAGTTCCCTCATCTGTAAAATGGGGATTAAGACTGTGAGCCTCACGTGGGACAACCTGATTCCTCTATGTCTACCCCAGCGCTTAGAACAGTGCTCGGCACATAGTAAGCGCTTAACAAATACCAACATTATTAGGGAGCACTCACTCAATATGAATACCTTTCAGCGGGCACAGAGAGGAAGAGTAGTGGCTGCAACCTCGGTTTACAGGATAGCAACTAGGCTTAAATTTTTTTGAGGAGATGGAGGTGAGGGACCCTCCTCCACCTATCCCTCTGAAATCAAGGGCAACCTGTCCTGAGAAGGAGGGAAAGAGTTAATGGAAAAGTTGCCTTTCCAGATCAGTTGAAACACTTGGCCATGAAAGAGGCTGCAGTGCCGTCCCCCAAACATGAATAAACGTGACTATTTAATTCCAACCATGTGTTAAGAGATGAATCTTGACGACATCGTGTGTAAACCAGGCCCTGCGGTGAACATTCCTCAGACCTGCAATGAATTGCTGAAATACCAGTCTCCCAAAAGAACTATGAGTGTAGGGACGTCATAATGCTTTCTTTTTTTTCTTTTTCTTAAACTATTTAGCCCTTTTTCAAAGGACCAAGCAGCTGGTTGCCTAACAAATGGGACCTCCACACTGGCACACTGACTTCCTGGTTTCTGGACTCAGGGTCCAGTTCCCGGGAAGTCATGGGGTCTGTAGGATGTAAGATGGTTGTACATCCCTTGGCTACACAGGACAACTCTTCCCTCCGTACCCAGGGAATTGAGTTTTAGAACATAAGCGCTTCAGTCACAGAAAAGTGGATTTTAAGCTTCGATAAACGGTGATAAGAGAAAATTGAGTAATTACTACTTTGCCAGGATGACAGAGCAGGCTGGAATAATCTCTATCAGGGGGATATTTGTCTGACTTAAACATGCATTAAAGCTGCTCTCGCACCGTGGGCACCCTGTTTCCTGACTAATTCACATCAGTAAGAGATGAAGTAAATTTTTGTCTAAAAGTGCCTCCAGTGAAATGACAAATATCGACTCATCTTGTTAGGTGGGGGGAGACTAGAACAAAGTGGCGTGTGAAAAAGGGACAAAAGGAATAGCAGCAAGGTTGCAAAAGCAAAAATAAGGGCCATCAAAAGGGTCTGTGTGTGGTGGGGGGTGGTGTGTATGTGGATGTGTTTAATAATATTGATGGTAATTGTTATGCATTTACTATGTGCCAGACACTGTATTAAGTACTGGGGTGGAAACAAGCAAATTGAGTTAATTCATTCATTCATTCAATCAATTGTATTTATTGAGCATTTACTGTGTGCAGAGCACTGTACTAAGCGCTTGGAAAATACAGTTCGGCAACAGATGGAAAGAGTCCCTGTCTATGTGGAGCTCATAGTCTCAAGCCCCATTTTACAGATGAGGTAACTGAGACACAGAGAAGTATAGTGATACATAGCAGACAAGTAGAGGAGTCAGAATTAGAACCCATGACCTTCTGACTCTCAGGCTCATGCTCTATCCACTATGCCATGCTGTGTCAGTGTGTGTGTGTGTGTGTGTGTGTGTGTGTGTGTGTGTGTGTGTATTAGTCTTGTCTTCTCTCTCTCATTCAACCCACACACTCAATCCATCACTAAATCCTGTCGGTCCCACCTTCACAACATTGCTAAAATCTGCCCTTTCCTCTCCATCCAAATTGCTACCATGTTAGTACAATCATCCATCATATCCCCCTGGATTACTGCTTCAGCCTCCTTGCTGACCTGTCAGCATCTTGTCTCTCCCTCCTCCAGTCCATACATCACTTTTCTGCCCACATCATTTTTCTACAAAATTGTTCAGGACATGTCATCCCACTCCTCAAAAGACTGCAGTGGCTGCCCATCCAACTCCGCAACCAACAAAAACTCCTCACCATTGGCTTTAAAACACTCAATCACCTTGCTCCCTCCTACCTCACCTCTTACTCTCCTACTACAATCTAGCCCACACACTTCACTTCTCCATTGCTAAAGTTCTCACTGTGCCTCAATCTCACATATCTCACCACTGACCCCTCACTCATGTCCTGCCTCTGGCCTGGAACTCCCTTCCTCCTTCATCAAATCTGACAGACAATTACTCTCCCCACCTTCTAAACGTTAATCAAGGCATATCTCCTCTAAGAGGCTCCTTAACCAAGCCCCCTCTATCCACTTCGCCCATTCCCTTCTGTGTCTCCCTGACTTGCTCCCTTTGTTCTTCCTCACCTCCCAGCTCCACAGCACTTATGTACATATCTGTATTTTACTTTTTTATATTAATATATGTCTCCTCCCTAGAGTTTAAGCTTGTTGTGGGCAGGGAAGATATCTGTTTACTGTTGTATTGTACTCTCCAAAGCACTCAGTACAGTGATCTGCAAACAGTTAGCACTCAATAAATCCAATTGTCATAGATGAGGAAGGAGGATGGGGAAAGGAGGAAGATTAGAGGGAACAACATGTCCTCTAGACAGTAAAGTCGTTGTGGGCAGAGAATATGTCTATCATTTATTGTTAAATTATACTCTCCAAAGCATTAGTACAGTGCTTTGCACAAAGTAAATGTTCAATAAATATGATTGAATTAAATTGAACTGAAACATAGCTAGATGGAAACATAGGTAGGTGCTTTTTAAAGCTAAAGGTCAAGAGTGTAGCCTAGGGGCAAGAGTATGGGCCTGGAAGTCGGAAGGATTCTGGCTCCACCACTTGTCTGGTTTGTGACTCTGGGTAGAAATGCTTAACTTCCCTTTGTCTCAGTTACCTAATCTGTAAAATGGGGATTAAGACTGGGAGACCCTTGTGGGACATGGACTGTGTCCATCCAACCTGAGTAACTTGTATCAACCCCAGCACTTAGTACAGTGCCTGACACATAGCAAACACTTAACAAATATCATTTTTTAAAAAAAGGGCTGCCCAAACATGTCAGACCCTTTTGAGGAAACCACTTTCCTTAAAGAAGGATACATTGAGAACGAAACAGTCCCAGATGCAAATCTAGTGAAGTGAGGGAAAGCAAATTATTCTGGGAAGTACGGTGATTCTAGGTTAATTCATCATGGTGTTTCTCTTCCTGGGAAATTTTGGCCGGATGGCAGAAAACTATCTGGATGTAGCAGAGAAGGAATAGAGTCAAAATGTAGCTTGTGATTACTGATATATGAGCTCTCTTCACATACTCCCTTCCATCACACATCCTTCAATCCTCCTAAATTCACCTCCTGACTATACCTCACGCTTTACTCTCCCACCTTCAACCCCTTGCTCTCACCATCCCTATTGCCTGGAACCTTCTGGAAAGCTTTTATCCAAAGTAATGTTGAACACCCTAACTGGCCAATGGATGGAAATTATACTTTCTGCAGGTGAATTCAATTTCTAATCCAATCAATCAATCATTGTTTTTTCTTGAGGGCCTACTCTATCCAGAGCTCTGTAATAATCACTTGGAAGAGTACAGTAGAGTTGGTAGACATGATCCCTTGCCCATAAGGAGCTTACAATCTAGAGAGTGAAGGACTGACATTAAAATAAATTATGGATCAGTACATAAATGCTGTGGGGCTAAGGGTGGGGTGGGTATCAAGTGCTTAAAAAATACAGATTCAAGGCCATGGATGATGCAGAAGGGAGAGACAGTAGGGGAAATGAGGGCTTAGTCGGGAAAGGCTTCTTGGAGGAGATGTGATTTTAATAAGGCTTTGAAGGTGGGGAGATTGGTTGTCTATCGAATATAAACGGGGAGGGAGTTCCAGGCCAGAGGGAGGACTGGGCAAGGAGTCGGCAGCAAGATAAATGACATGGTATATATAGTCACTAGTCACTATTCACTAGACCCCTGCAGAGATATGCTGAGAGTTCCACCAGGACCACAACAAGATCTTCATCTGCCTTGTAAAACTCAATAAACCCAGGCCACTGGGTCAGGTTTGGCAGATTTGGTTTTCTAGAAAAGTTCATTAAAGTCATGACATCACTCCATATAGGAATGACAGTCAGAGTTCTGGATCAGAACTTACTCTTGACACTGACAGCTGTCCCAAGTAGTGTTGCATGAAGCTTCTTTCTCACACCAATGCTTGTCAACATAATGGTCAGGGCCTTGCTAATCAATGTGTTCAAGGCCCTCTAGACTGTAAGCTCGTTGTGGGCAGGGAAGGCATTTGCTAATTCTGTTGCATTGTACTCTCCCATTCACTTAGCACAGTGCTCTTCACAAAGTAAGAGCATAATAAATGCCATTGATTGATTGATTGATAGAGGAGCAGCATGGCCTGGGAATCAGAGAACCTGGCTTCTAATTCTGGATCTACCACTAATGTGCTGTGATCTTGGGACAAGTCACTTTAACTTCTCTGTGTCTCAGTTTTGTCACCTGAAAAATGGGCATTCAATACTCCCCCTCCCCACTCCACAGCACTGTGTATATATGTACATATCTATAATTCTATTTATTTATATTAGTGACTGTTACTTGTTTTAACTCATATATATCTATAATACTAATTATTTATATAGATGCTACTGATGCCTGTTTACTTGTTTTGATATCTGTCACCCCCTCTAGACTGTAAGCCCATTGTAGGCAAAGATTATTGCTTATACAGTTTATTGCTGAACTGTACTTTCCAAGTGCTTAGTACTGTGCTCTGCACACAGTAAATGCTCAATAAATACATTGAATGAATGAATGACTGAATACCTGTTCGGCGTCCTACTTAAAACTTGAGCCCCATGTGGGACAGAAGGTGTCCAACCTGATTAGCTTGCATCTACCCCAGTGCTTAGAACAGTGCTTGGCATATAGTAAGCACTTAACAAGTACCATTATTCTTATTGTTATTATGATTGTTGTTATTAAAAATATGAAGACTACTTGCAATAACACTTTTACAATGAAATTTTGAAGAAAAAGGTGATAGAGACTTTCATATGAGCTATTAGGAGGATGAGTCTTTTCTAAAATTAATAATAATAATTATGATATTTGTTAAGTGCTTACTATCTGCCAGGCACTGTACTAAGTGCTGGGATGGATACCAGCAAATCAGGTTGGACACAGTCCCTGTCCCATGTGGGGCTCACAATCCTCATCTCCATTTTTCTGATGAGGTAATTGAGGCTCAGAGAAGTGAAGTGAATTTCCCAAGGCCACACAGCAGACAAGTGGCAGAGCCGGGATTAGAACCCATGACCTTCTGACTTCCAGGCCCATATTGTATAATGCAATCCAGAAGTTAGCCCGAGCAGATTAGGTTTTGGAAAAATCAATTATGCATGTGAGAATGACTTAATGTTGTCCCACTCCCTAACCTGCCTCAGCTTTCCTGTCCAGAAATCCCTTGATATGCAAGGGGTATCCACTGGAGAAAGGTCTATGAATGAGGTGAAACAGGCAATACCATCTGCATCCAGTGGCAGATTTTTATTCCACAACTCACAGTCATCTGGACTTTTCCGGTCAGTGATAGGGTGGCCAATCAACCGTTGAAGAGGCGGGACAGTGTCTGACGGTGACCGAAGAGAGTGGAGAAAGCAGGGCTGGGGGTGGGGCCAGGGCCTGTCATTGCTCCTGTAGCATGGATCCTGCCAACCGCAAATAGATGAAACTATGAACAGAAAAACCCACAAATGCCAAAGAACTACTTTATTGCACTATAAAGAACTTTGGGTTATTGCATTTTTTCAGTATTTAATACAATAAAATAATGAGTGACATCGCTGTAAAGCATTCTGCTAAGAGTGGACAAGTAATATTGAAATTTTTATTTTCCCAGGTTCTTGAAGAACACAATCCCCACATTATAAGATGACTCCCTGTACAGCATTTCGTATGAGCTGGTGATTAACTTGGACTGAAAATCAATCTGCAAAAGAGCAAAGTCATGCAACATTCCAAACCCAACACCATAGGTCTTGCTCCAACGGTTTCCACTAATGAGGTACAGCTTAAAACCATTGAAAATTCTGCTCATTTGGCAATTTTTTTCCAGTGGTATTTGTTAAGAGCTTACTCTGTGCCAGGCACTGTTCTAAGTGCTGGGGTAGATACAAAATAAACAGGTTGGACACAGTCCCTGTTACACATGGGGCTCACTGTCTTAATCCCCATTTTCCAGATGAGGTAACTGAGGCACAAAGAAGTGAAGTGACTTGTCCAAAGTCATACAGCAGATACATGTTGGAGTTAGGATTAGAACTCAGGTCCTTATAATTCCCAGACCATGCTCTCTCCACTAAGACACCCTGTGTCTAACGTTCTTGTAGATGGTGACTTCTGCTGCCGGGAAGCAGCATGGTGAAGTGGATAGAGCACGGGCTTGAGAGTCAGAAGGTCACAGGTTCTAATTCTGGCTCTGCCACTTGTCTGCTGTGTGACCTGGTGAGTCACATCACTTCTCTGTGCCTCAATTACCTCATCTATCAAATGGGGATTGAGACTGTGAGCCCCATGTGGGACAGGGATTGTGCACAACCCGATTTGCTTGTATCCACCCCAGGACTTAGTACAGTGCCTCTCACATAGTAAGTGCTTAACAAATACCATAATTATTATCATCATTATTATCACAGCCCATATTGGGATGGCCGGAGCTTTGTTTGGAAAGCTGAGACACTGGCTCTGAGAGGGAAGAGGCATCAGCCTGAAGAAAAACATCGAGGTCCACCATGCTACTGCCCTCATTCCAAACGGTTAGTACAGTGCTCTGCACATAGTAAGTGCTCGATAAATACTATTGAATGAATTAACATTTCTGTATGCTTTTGAAGCCTGTTACAACACACCGACTACACAACAAGTAACTTGACCAATTTTATTTTATTTTTTGATATTTCCTAAGTGCTTACTACATGCCAGACACTGTACTAAGCACTGGAGTAGATACAAGTTACTCAAGTTGAACACAGGCCATATCCCGGTTGGGGCTCACAGTCTTAATCCCATTTTACAGATGAGGTAACTGAAGCGCAGAGAAGTTAAATGACTTGCCCAAGGTGACACAACCCTCAAGTGGCAGAGGCAGTATTAGAGCCCAGATCCTGTGATCCCAGACCCATGCTCTTTCCACTAGACCACATGCCTTCTCAATTCTGACTGTGCTTCTTGAAGTAGATTACTTGCATTAAATGAAAAGATCTCATTCCACCCTTGCAACAAGGTTTGATCACAGGTCTTGAGGCACTGATGATGAAAGCTCAGCTGTGATAGTGCAGTCCTCTGGTACAAAATGGACAACAAAAGGGAGTCCAAGATAACCTCTGATGACTGTATTCCAGAGGCTGCCAGAGCGGGAGTTCCAAAATTTATGGCCTGGAATAAATCCTCTTGGCACTGGATCTGCCATTCAATATGTCAGCCTTTAATTCAGTCTTTTGACACCAACACATTGCCACAGACAAGGAGAAATGTGCTAGTCGAAAGGCAGCTTTCAACTCTGACCAGTGTGAATCTTCTGTGGTTTGCTGTGTGCCTCATGCCTTGGTTTCAATCACTCAATCAATCAATCATATTTATGAGTGCTTACTGTGTGCAGAGCACTGTACTAAGCATTTGGGACAGTGCAATATAACACTATAAGAGAATTGGTAGACATGTTCCCTGGTTCCTACTCACATCTTGCAAAACTCTGGTAGTGGAGGATCAAGGATTAGCTGTAACTTTCACGGCAGATTCCATCATCATCATCATCTTCATCACTATCACCATCATTATCATCATCCTTCTCCTCATCATCATCATTCTGAGTCAAATGCTTTGGAAATTGACCCTGTATAGTTCCAGATTCTCTCGTGGGAAAGATGGAAGGGTGAATTCAGAGAAGCCCAAACAGAATGTTGGACAAAATGAAGAGAAAATGAAAAGACTGCTTCTCTTCAGTCTTTAAAGATTAAGGCTGAGTGGGAGCAGGATTAACATTTACAAAACTATGAGTGATATAGGCAGGGCACCAAATCCCCATACACCAGAGCAAGGGGTCACGAGTGGAAAGCTGAAGGTGACAGGTTCAAAATGGGAAGGAAACTGTTCTTCACCAAATGGGTTTATGAAGGGAAGAGGGGATGTCCCCTGTAAAATCATCCTCAGTTAATATGTAGAAGCAAGTCGTCAAAGATTTCTCTGTAAGCTAACGCCCAACATTGAGAGTCAAGTTAATTCCTTTAATAGCACAAATCTGGGAAGTGGGGTCAATCCATGGGTTATACATTGCTATCTCACTCCGAAACCTTCACTGAAACAGTTTCATAAAACAGTTTCATGATGGTCAGATGAAAACTATTATCAGAGCAGGTGAGAAAGATATTTTAAAAATGAGAAACAGAGAGTGGAGGAAGTTTGACTCTAGATCAAGAAATCTCCATGGATTCCATAGGTCAAAAGGAATTCCAACCTCTGGGCAAAATTTCTTGCTTCTGCGTCATACTGACAAAACATGACTTTTTTCTTGGAATCACAGCAACAAAATGGATTGGGAAAGTCAGGTTAGGGGTTAAAGCACTACCCTGGGAAAGCTTTTGTGATTTAAAAATATGCTGGATTAGTCTTTTCTCCACTTCCACCTACTTAATTTCCTCCAACTCCACAGAATTTAACCACCCCTTCTGGGGCCATTTCTCAGTATTTCTGAGTCCATGGCCTGCCTGTTCTTGAACATACCCTTTTACTTCAGTAGGCACCCAGATCCCTTCCCCATAACTTAGCTTGTCCAAGGTACTTAATCAAAGGCTAATGATTGTTCCTAGATCAAAACAAAAAGGGTCAAACCTAAGATCCTATGTCATCTGGGCATATCCTTATCTTGTATGTCAGATGACATCTCAGGGATACTGAATTCCATTTGATGTGCCAAATCCAGATCCATAAGATATCCATCTTAACAATGTGCCTTTCCTGTGTAGTTCAATGTAAATCATTTATAGAAGAGTCAGAGAGCTTATTCAAGCCTCAATGACATCCACTCCTTTCTGCCAATCTCCATTAAGCAGTGGGGTTTAATGGCTGCCAAGATAGCAGAATTCAGAATCAGCCATGAAGAGTCTTTCCTGTGAAAAGGAAATATTTTCATAGTTTTGTCTGGTGATGGGTAGCACCTGAAAACTATTAGACATAAAGAACTCCTCACAGCAGACAGGCTGATTCTCCTACTGTCCAGCCAACTTCTTTCTTATTTTTCAGGGTTTTTTAAATAGTATTTATTAAGCACTTACTATGTGTCAAGCAGCATTCTAAGTGCTGAGGTGAAAACAAGTTATTCAAATCTGATACAGTCCCTGTCCCTCCTGGGGCTCACAGTCCAAGAGGAAGGGAGAACCGGTATTGAAGCCTCAGGAAACTGAGGTCCCTGAGAAGTTAGTGATTTGCCCAAGGTCACACAGCTGGTAATTGGCAAAGCCACAATTAGAACTCAGGTCCTATGACTCCCAGGCTTGTGCTCTTTTCACTAGACCACACTGCATCCCCTGCTGGTTGAATGCACTGCCTGACAAGAGTGACCTTACCTCCTCTCAAGAGTCTGGGTAACCTAGAGAACTTGGTTACATTTCTATTCATTCAAAAAATAGGAAGCTTGCTCACCAGGTTGGCTTCCCAAAGTTTGCCCAATAAAAATATTTGTCAAGTGCTTCTGCCTGGAAATGCCAGAACTCCTGCCTGGCTGAATGACACACTGAAATCCAATGGCTCCTGGCTGGAAAGATATTAAGACCAGCAAAAAGCCTTTCCTGAGTCATAACATGCAGCCCTTTCCAATCTATTGGTCTTTTAACAGTTGAGTGTGAATGTTACAAATATAAGTGTTCTGTTTTTCCACTCTGGACATGATCCCAGCCTTGTTAGGAAGACAACTCTTAACTTCTATTGTAAGCCAAGATCCTCATAGATAGGGACTATGTTTACCAACTCTACTGTAGTGAACTTTCCCCCTGTATTTAGTATGGTACTCTGCACAAAACAAGTGTTTAATAAATACCATGGATTTATTGATTGATTATTTAAGTGCTTCAGAGCAGGGACTGTGCCTTTAGTTTCAGGTGTGCTCTCTAAGCAATTAGAAGAGCACTCAACATACAAGAGGTGCTTAATAAATAGCACAACATGATTGATAGCCTGAGCCGGGTGGCCCTGCTTCTTCTGCAATACCTCATGGTGGAGTGGAGTTGACCTTAACAAATAAACTGTTTTCATCTTAGCAAGAAGACACTGATTCCAGCCTTGAGAAGGAAGCAGGGTGCCCTAATAGATCGAGCCTAGGCCTGGGAGTCAGAAATACCTGAGTTGTAATCCCAACCTTGCCACTTGTCTGCTGTGTGACCTTGGGCAAGTCACTTTGCTTCTCTGTGCCTCATCTGTGAATCTGTAAAATGGGATTAATACTGTGAGCTCTGTGTGGGACAGCGACTGTGTCCAAACAGATTACCTTGTATCTACCTCCAGGCTTTAGTACAGTGCCTGGCACATAGTAAGCATTTAACAAATACCACAGTTAGTATGACTACCCTTACCCACAGCTCTGAATCTGCTGCTCTTTGAAAAGAGAGAAGTCAAAACTGTGTGGGAAGGAAACCACTCTTTTGAATAAAATAAAGTCAGTTTTGCTTGGGTACTGAGGGTCAGAAAGTTTATAGGTAAAAACAAACTGGCTGGGAATATGTGTCTGCTTATTGTCATATTGTACTCTCCCCAGCGCTTAGTAGAGTGTTTTGCACACTCTAGGTGTGCAATAAATAGGACTGGATGAATGAATGAATGACCATTTTATGAATAGAGTTCTTAGAATCTATTCTTTCATCTTCTAAGAGTTCACTTCCCAATGAATGAGAGTGCATGAATTAGATCTCCCTTCTGAGATTTCCATTACTTTTCCATTGAGCCTTCAAAACCCATTTTCCAAAGTGTGATCTCCACCTTGATCTTTTCAGATCAATTAATCAATCAATGTTATTTATTGAGCATTTACTGTGTATAAAGCTCTGTCCTAAACATTTGGGAAAGTTCAAGACAGTAGGGTTGATAAACCCGAGCCCAACCCACAAGAAGCTCCAGGTCTACAGGCGCCTCAAATGCCGCTGTGGCATGAAAGACACCTTTTCACTTGTCAAAACAATGCCTCAGTGAGTCCCAGCCCACCTCCACATATGATCCGGGGTTTGGGGGCACCCTTCAGGAAGGGGGACTCTGAAGGTGTAACCATTAAGCTTTAGGTCATATAAGGCTGCAATGAATTGGCTTAGACAGCTAGAGAACACTGCTGCTGGCGTAGATCTAGCAAAAATAGCTCGGGTGTGTTTTTAAATAAAAATGTGTGTGCTTGAAAGGCTGCTGAAAGTAGAGAACATGCAGGATGAGATTTCCATTTCTCAACTCTGCTCTTTTTTTTTTCCCCTCCTGGCAGAGTCACCAGACATATTATCCTGGGCCAAGTTCAACCTATTCATTCTGGGGCTCACAATTTACCCCTTAATTTATTCACTGCTCCTTTGAACATGTGCCTTGCTTGGCATTCTCCTGCAAGCCTCGATCCCCCGAGCTACCTTCAACTGGGGAAGCGTCAAGCAGCGTTTCAAGGGAGAAAAAAAACGGGGAATTCCTGGATAAGGGAGGGAAGAGGAAGAGAGGTTGGCCACATTTTTATGGGTAATTACTACCATATTCATGGGTAATTGTGTTCATTCACTCGATCACACCTACTACTAGTGATTTATGCTCAAGAAAAAGGGTAGGTAATCCAAGGGAGAGATGATGGAAGAAAGGAAAAAGTAGATCTAAATAAATTGCATAAGAGTGTGGGTGGATATGAAACAAGGCACAAATGAAAGTGAGAACAGAGATTGAGAAGGGAGCCTACTCAGCAAAACAAGATTAAAGATTGTCATGCCCCACCCAGAAGAGACCCTCATTTGTTTCTGACAGGAGTCCTGTGAGAATTGCTAAAATCTTCCAGGAGGCTTGAATTACCCAAATCTACCCCCAGAAGAGAGACACAAATAGCCAAAAGGAAGTAGCCAATACACATCCAAGGGCCGACGTCAGAAATTAGGATCATTTTGTTCAGTGTCCCAGGGTTTTGATCCTCTCCCAAGAGTCGTTTTGTGTGACTCACTCTCTCCTGGCAACACTTTCAACCACCTTCCCTGCATCTGCTCCTCAAGGGCCCCTGTCTCTCATCTCCCTCCATCACTATGAAGTGTCTGCCCTTCCCTGGCCACAGGGACTGCTGAGTGAAGAGAAAGAAGGTCTTCTGTCTCCACTACGTGTTCCCTCCCCTCCTCCTTACTTTCAAGAGTTACTTTGGTGATACAAGGCTCTGTACTGGGAGCTAAGGGCTTCCTGTGTCCTGGTTGGGGAGGGAGAAGAAGGGGAGAGGCATTACAGGCCAAGAAATGGACAGCAGAGACTTCTTCCAGCCCCAGAATAGGAAAAGTCAGAATTGAGACTCACTGTACCTCAATCTCATCTATTCTACCACCAACCTCTTGCCCACATCCTCCCTCTGTCCTGGAATCAATCAGTCAATTGTCTTAATTGAGCACTTACTGTGCACAGAGCACTGCACTCTGAGCACTTGGGAGAGTACAATATAACAGAGTTGGTAGGCATGTTCCCTGCCCAAAAGGAGCTTCAAATCTCTAGGGATGGACAGATATAAATATAAATAAATTATGGATATGTACATATGTGCTGTGGGACTGAGGGTGGAGTCAATAAAGTGCACAAATCCAAATGCAAGGATAATGCAAAAGGGAGTGGCAGAAGGGGAAATGAGGGCTTAGTTGGGGGAAGCCCTCTTGGAGGAAAGGTGCTTTTAATAATAATAGGTAGGGGAGTGAATGTCAGATTTGAAGGGGTGGGTGGGGGGATTCCAGGCCAGAGGCAGGCTGTGGGCAAGGGGTCATTGGTGAGGTAGAAGACATCAAGGTGCTGCGAGTAGGTTGGCACTAGGGGATCAAAGTGTATAGGCTGGGTTGTAGTATGACATCAGCGAGGTAAGGGTGAGATGACTGTGTGCTTTAAAGCCTATGGATAGGAGTTTCTGTTTGAGGTGGAGATGGATGGGGAAATATTGGAAATTATTGAGGGGTAGGGAAACTAGAGTGGGGAATATTTTGTAGAAAAAGGTTCTGGGCAACAGACTGATGTATGTACTGGAGTGGGGCGAGATAAAAGGTAGGGAAGTCAGCAAAGAGGCTTATGTAGTAATCAAAGTGGGATAGGATTAAAGTTTGGATTAACATAGTAGCAGTTTGGAAGAAGAGGAAAGGGCAGATTTTTGTGATGTTGTGAAGGTTGATCCAACAGGATTTGGTGACAGATTGAACATGTGGGTTGAATGAGAGAGATGAGTCAAGGATAATGCCATAATTACTGGCCTATGAGACAGGGAGGATGGTAGTGCTGTCTACAGTATGGGAAAGTCATGGGGAGGACAGGATTTTGGTGGGAAGATAAGGTATTCTGTTTTGGAACTTCTGGAACTTCCTTTCCCTTCTCTATGTCAGATCACTACTCTACCCCCCTTCAAAGTTTTTAAAACCAAATCTCCTCCAGGAGGTCTTCCCCAGTTAAGCCCCCATTTCCCCTACTCCCTCTCTCTTCTACATCACCTATGTACTTGGACTGGGCTCCTTAAAGCACTTGGTATTCACCCCATCTTCAGCCCCACAGAACTTATGTACATATACAAATTTATTTATTCATATTAACATCTGACTCCCTCTCTAGACTTTAAGCTCCTTGTGGATAGAGAACACGTCTACTGACTCTATTGTTTTGAATTCCCCCAAGTACTTAGTACAATGTTTTGCACACAGTAAGTGTTCAATAAATGCTTTTGATTGATTAATTAATGGAAGGAGACCCAGCTGACCACAAATGGTTGTCAAATAAAAGAGAATCGTTTAAGACCTCTCAACTCTTTGGTTTAACCTCACCATTTCTTAAAATATCTTGCCCAGTTGCCTTCCATTTATCTAGCCCCACTCTTCTCTTGTTAAGTTCCAATTCACCTTCTCCCCTCTTCCCAAGCAAACTTTCCAGGGTGCTTCACTCCCCGTGACTCTCCCATTCCTGATCAATTACACACGTGTTTCTTCCACTCTAGAGTTGCCTACTCCCTCAAAAACTCCCCCTACTTCTATATCCTCCTCCAGGTGTTATTCCCAGACTACTCCCCCTTCCTCCCTGGTCATATCATCCCTTCAGTCACTATAACATCCTAGTGGACAGTTCTTCATTACTCATTCATTTATTCAATTCCTACCTTTGACTGAGTCATCTGATTCTAAGTTCTAACACCTTGATCTGTTGTATGTTAACGTTCTACTTCCTCCTGTCTCTCACATCAGACAAGAGCAAGGGTTGGCAACCTCTGTCTGCAGAAGAGCCAAATAAAATGGAATCTTGGAACCATTGTACGTGGATCCTTAAAATTTATGCCCTCCCCCATACATGACGTGTGCCGAGAGACAGGAGGGAGAGAGGAGAAGGGGGAAGAAGAGAGGGGGAGACAGAAGCATGGTCAAAGGGGAGAAAGGGGAGAAGGAGGAGGGGAAAGCAGGGGAAAAGGCTTGGGAAAGTAGGGAAGGTCGAGGAGGGAGTCAGGACCTGCCCAGTGACCTCTCTGGGCAAGGACTGCCTACTTCCACAGCCTCAAGGACCCAGCCTCTTCCTCAGGAGCTGGAGAGTCCACTGGAGACTTTGGGGCCAGGATTTCTGAGGCTCTGACTGAAGAATCTTTGCCCAGGGCTGCCCAGGAAGGGGTTCCTGCCCCTACTGACCACCAGAGGGAAGGGAATTCCCCCAACCTAGATTCTCCCATGCACTTCGTAATTGCACCTGCCCCTCTTCACGTCCTGTCCCCACCCTGATTCAGCCCTTAACTCCCTCCGACCCTAGTCTGCCCCGACCCACCCCCAAACTCTCCCCACCCTGGTCCACCCCTGATCCACCCCTGATCCACCTCGTATCTCTTCCCACCGTGGTCCACCCCACATCCATCCTTGATCTAACCCCTAACTCTCCCCACCTCATCAACCCATGACCCGCACCTAACTTCTCCACCCCAGTCCACCCCGGTCCATCCCCAAACTCTCCCCACCCTGATCCCCCTCTGATCTGGCTCAGTGGAAAGAGCCCGGACTTGGGAGTCAGAGATCATGGGTTCAAATCCCAGCTCTGCCACTTAATAATAATAATAATGTTGATATTTGTTAAGCGCTTACTATGTGCCGAGCACTGTTCTAAGCGCTGGGGTAGACATAGGGGAATCAGGTTGTCCCACGTGGGGCTCACAGTCTTAATCCCCATTTTACAGATGAGGGAACTGAGGCACAGAGAAGTTAAGTGACTTGCCCACAGTCACACAGCCAACAAGTGGCAGAGCTGGGATTCGAACTCATGAGTCCTGACTCCAAAGCCCATGCTCTTTCCACTGAGCCACGCTGCTTCTCCAATTGTCAGCTGTGTGACTGTGGGCAAGTCACTTCGCTTCTCTGTGCCTCAGTTCTCTCATCTGTAAAATGGGGATGAAGACTGTGAGCCTCACGTGGGACGATCTGATTACCCTGTATCTCCCCCAGCACTTAGAACAGTGCTCTGCACATAGTAAGCGCTTAACAAATACCAACATTATTATTATTATTATCTACTCGTTATCCAGCCCCTAACTCTCCCCACCCTGATCCACTGCTGATCCAGCCCTTAACTCCCCTCATCCTAACCCACCCCTGATCAGGCTCCTGCCACACTTCCCCTCCCACCTCTGATCAAGTCCCTAAGTACCCCATTGTTACCCCACCCCGATTTGACTCCTGTCCCACCCCTGATTCAGCCCCCATGCTGCTCATGGAGCCAATCAGAGGACACTATCTGCTAGCTCTAGTGCCAGCCCAAGGTGGGCAAAGATTGGCAAGGGGGATTTAGTTAAATGGCATTTGTCTTACCATGTGGGAGTGAATAGGGCAAAAAGGGAACATGGGCGAGGGGAGAGAATTGAACCTACATGTTCCCTCCTCAGTTAGTCAATGATATTGATTGAGCACTTACTGTGTGCAGAGCACTGAACTAAATGCTTGGGAGAGTACAGTATAACAATATAATGGACACATTCACAGCCCTCAACAAGCTTCAGCTCTGCATTAGCCGCTTTACTCAGCTGGACTTTCCCAAGATTGTTCCTGGACCTGGCATGTGTGGGGACCCAAGAATAGTGTTTGAGGCCTCCAGCATGGTGGTCGAACCAGCCCTGGTGCCATCCCTGATCCTGTCCTGACCAGTGCTAAATTAGTCAGTCAGTCATCAGTTGTATTTATTGAATACTTACTGTGTACAGAGAACTGTATTAAGTACTTGGGAGAGTACAATATAACAATATAACAGCGACATTCCCTGCCCACAACTCGCTGTCTAGAGGGGGAGATGGACATAATATAAATAAATGAAATTACAGATATATACATACGGGCCGGGGGGGGATGGGGTGGTGAGTAAAAGGAGCAAGTCAGGGCCATGCAGAAGGGAGTGGGAGAAAAGGAAAGGAGGGATTAGTCAGGGAAAGCTTAGCCCGTCTGTGGCTGCTCTCAGTCCACAGGGCACCTGGCATATGGCCCAGGGGCTGCTTATTCGTTAAGCGCTTATTATGGAGTCAGGACCATATAATTTATTTCATCTTCCTAAATTGACTAGAACAATGCTCCACACCCAACTGAATCCCAGTATAGCCAAGATTTAGTTCATACTCTGCATCCAATACAGTGCTCTGTTCCATCAGCATTCGTTAGAGTGCTCTCAACCCAGTATGCACTTGGTACACTATATGTGCTCAGTACAATGATCTGCACACAATTAGTGACTAATAGATTCTGGTGGAGCTAATTCTGATGAAGGCTCAGCGAGCCCCTTAAAGGGATAATGAGGAGAGAGACTGGTGGGGTGAAGAGCAAGCATTCAGAAAAATCTCTCCGGGAAAGATCTGTGATTTTGGGGTCAGTTCACTGGGTTGAGTTGGTGGCTCTTGTGTCTTCTATAGGGCTGATGTCTTTCTGGCCTGGCTTAGTGGATAAAGCATGTGACAAGTGGGTGACTCAGGAATGGCAATTGCTGTATTTATGCTCTAAATTGGAGTTGTCCTAGGTTTAAGGCCATACATCTCCAGTTCCTTGACCCTATACCTATACCTGTAGAGGGTACAGATAGGTCATTCTAGTCTCTGGCTCTCTATCGTGACACTGGATTTAAGAATTGCAGGAAACTTGTCTGCTTGTGTCTATGAGCAATCAATCAATCAATAGCATTTACTGAGCAATTACTTTGTGCAGAACAATGTACTAAGCACTTTGGAGAGTATGTTCAGACCACGTTTCCCAATTCCTCAAGAACCTCCAGTAGTTGCCCATCTACTACTCAGCTTTGGCTTTAAAGTATTCAATCACCTTAGCCCCTCCTACCTCACCTTACTGGTCTTCTATCACAACCCAATCCTCACACATAACTCTTCTAATGCTAACCTTCTCACTGTACCTTGATCCTTTCTATCTACCTGCAAACCTTTCTCCCACACCCTGCCTCTGTCTGACAGGCAATTGCTCTTCCCCTCTTCAAAGCCTTATTGAAGGTATATCTCCTCCAAGAGACCTTCCCTGACTAAGCTCTCTTTTCCTTTTCTTCAACTCCCTTCTGCAGGACCCTGATCTGCTCCCTTTATTCATCGCCTCCCCAACTAATAATAGTGACTCATTATTGCCCTCTCTCTCACAAATGTACTCTAGATTTTCTGATATTTTCTCTCTGTACTGTTTCCCATCCCCTCTCAAGATTGCACCTGGAGAGTTTCCAGTACTCTGTCAGTTTCGGCTATCGGAGGGAGACACAAGCAGAGGCCTTTCCATTCCTAGCTTGGGCAGTGTCTAGAGAGTGGAAGGCAATCTGCTACAAGACAAAACTCACCAGTGCTGGGCAGCAGTGGCATAGGAGAGAGTTGAGGGTGGAGATTCAAGTTTATTGCGAGGAAGGAGGAAATGGTAAACCACTTCTGTATTTTTTACCAAGAAAACTCTATGGATACACTACCAGAACTATTCAGATGGAGGTGGGGCAGTCTGGGAGAACTGTGTCCATGGAGTTGATATGGAACGGAGATGACTTGACAGCTTAAGACAAAACAGTTTCTCAGGGGGCACTTTTTAATGTTTTTGCGGTGTGTGTTAAGCACTTACTATGTGCCAGGCACTGTACCAAGCACAGGAACTGTGTCCAACCTGATTAGCCTATATTTACTTCAGTGCTTAGAACAGGCCTAGCACATAGTAAGTGCTTAACAAGTACCATAATAAATATTATTATTATTCAAGCTAATCAAGTAGGACACAGTCTGTATCCCAAATGGGTCTCACAGTCTTAACCCCCATTTTGTAGCTGAGGAAAACGAGGCACAGAGAAGTAAAGTGACTTGCTCAAGTCATACAGCTGACAAGTGACCAGTTTAGAACCCAGGTCCTCTGATTCCCAAACCAATGCTCTATCCACTAGGCTGTGCTGCTTCTCTAAAGACACTTTCCTCCTCCCTATGTCTACTCCCCTCCCAGCTGGATGAAGTGTCCCTTTCTGTTTGTTTGCATCTACCACTCTTCACCTTCCAGTGCCTCTCCTCCCCACCTTGGTCGGCTGGGATTGGTGAACGACAATTCCTTGTATGCCTTGTGTTCATACTCTTTGTGATTTTGCAGACTTCAATCATGCCCTGCTCATTCTCTGTCTTTCCAGCCTGAAGAGCTCTAATCCATTCGGTCTGTCTTCCTAGAGAAACTGCTCCATCCTGCCAACTTCTTTGGGTGCTCTTCTCTGCCCCTTCTCTAGCTATGTCCTGCTTTTCTTGAAATGCAATGAACAGAACTGCCCACTGTGTTCCAGAGTTGACATGGACTATGGTTCCACAGAGGGACAAAACTCTGTTTTTTGTTAGACAACAGCCTTTCCTGTGGCTCCAGCCTACTCCTTTCCTCCTCTATTCACCCCCGAGGTCTTGATATCTTGGACCAAACTGAGAAGGCTTCAGGGTCCGTTCACCCTGCTTCTCCATTCTGCCTTAGATGGGCTGAACATTTCTCCACTGTCCAACTGGCTTTTTCAGAACATGCTTGCTCCAGCCCCGTGCAATTACCAAGCCAGGATACAAGCTTCCCTTTGCAGTAAAATTTAACAAGTCAGAGTGTGCTTGTAAAACAACAACTGTACTCCCAAGATGTGTTCTCACAGAGAGTGGTGAGACTCAGATTCATGGGTTGAACTTCAGACTCTACCACGAGGCTGGAGACTACCTGAAAGTCTAGGAACCTCTTGACCTCAGCTTTGAAGAGTTCCAGAAATCAGGCTCCGTCCGGGCCCAGACCTCTCATTCGGGCGTGGAAGAAGTTACGGAAAGAATAACATGTTCTGCCAATGCCAGGTTTTCTCTTCGAGGACCTCGACACATCTCATCCTCTCCTCCCATCTCCTCTCCTCCCCCAGAACTCCCCCCCACCACATACACAAAGCTCTCCCTTTCCTACACACACATACACACACAGAAACTCTCCCTCTCTCTCTCTCTCTCCTTCCCCTTGTTTTAGACATGAGAAGCCTCCCCCGCCTTCCCCCGCCTCCTCCAGCCTGTCCTTACTCAAAGGTAAAATGTGGCATGGCTTCTTTGGAGGCTGTCCTGACTTAGCTTTCTCCAAATCCTAGTCAGGCACGAAATGGAACCCATCCAAAACATTACAAAGCCTATGTGATGGGAAAACATCTTTATAAAAGAAAAATTGAAATATATACCATATTGCGGGCCTAACAGAACAAAGCTAACTGACAGAGCGAGGCAGATCCTCTGCCCGCACTTGGTCAAGGCCTAGTTAGAACAACCAATTCCCTGTGGAAGTTGA
Source organism: Ornithorhynchus anatinus (assembly GCF_004115215.2). Taxonomy (NCBI): domain Eukaryota; kingdom Metazoa; phylum Chordata; class Mammalia; order Monotremata; family Ornithorhynchidae; genus Ornithorhynchus; species Ornithorhynchus anatinus. Next base: position 61,078,393 of record NC_041728.1, read on the forward strand.
TATGAACATGGAGTCTCGCGGCTTGTACCTTTCACAAGTTGCCGCTTGTTTCTGTGTTTGCCATAGCAACCCTCCCTGGCGCCTCCTAAATGTCTTGAGTGGACGGGGCGTCCCTGTTTCTTATATTTTTCCATATGTCCCCTCGTGACAAATTTACATAAAAGATGAAAATAATAATGCAGGCTCTTTACAGGCAACAGTCTACACACCCACACACATCCCTCATCCCCTCCTTTTCTTCCCCAGATGTCCTTTGTGCCTGTATACATATTTTCCCCCACACTCTCAGGGCACAAAGCTACAAGGCCTGATACTTCCAAACCCAGATTGCAGAGTATTCCTATTCCCTAAAATCTTGTTTTGGGACTTCCAGTGAGATGGGGATCGGGAGGTGCTGTTGTCTACTGGAATGGTTATGGGACAGGGAGCAGAGAGATCTAGGTTCTTGTCTTCACTCTGCCTCATCTGTGTGACCTCAGTTTTCTCATCTGTAAAATGGTGATAATAATCCTTGCCTCTCCCTGCTTCATGGGATTTTGTGAGAACAAACGTGAGCGACCTCAGGAAAATTAAACTAATCAGTGGTATTTATTTGGTGCTTACTGTGAGCAGAGCACCGCTTGGGAGAGTGCAGTATAACAGAGTTGATAGACACGTTTCCTACCAACTAGAAAGTGCTACAGAAATTCAAGGGGAGGTTTGTGGAGCCCAAGAATGTCCCACATTCTGCCACGGGTCAGCAGATGGCACAGTCGAAGTTGGGCACCATGTTGGATGCAGATACTCTACACTTGCCCTGATTTGATCTACACTTCAGGTGAATCGAGAGGGATGCCCCGGCCACATCCAGGGGGACTGAACGCTGTCAGCAGGGGAGAAAGATTACAGTGATGTCAGCAAACTCCAAGAGCTGAGGATGTGGCAAGAGAGAAGGAATAGGGGTGTTGTGGGAACGGGGTGTTTGGAGGAAGAAGTATTTGGGGCCAATCAAGGGAAAGTGGGGAGGGAAGAGGACTAGCAGTGGGAACAACATGGGCCTGGAAGTCAGAGGGTCTAATCCTGGCTCTGCCAATTGCCTGCTGGGTGACCTTGGGCAAATAACATCTCTCAGCCTCAGTTTCCTCATCTGTAAAGTGGGGATGCAATACCTGTTCTCCCCCCTACTTAGACTGTAAGTCCTATGTAGATCAGGGACTAGGTCCAACCTGGTCAACTTGCAACTGCCCTAGTGCTTAGAACAGCGCTGGACACATAGTAAATGCTTAACAAATATCTCAATTAATTTTTAGGGGGGACTAGGGGAGAAGAGGATAAATCATCTGGGTACACCAAGTGCAGAGGGGGAAGTGAGTCAGGCAGAGAGGTTTCATTCCTCAGCGACTCCATCCTGCACTGTTGCCCTCTCTCTTCTGCTTCCTGCCCTCCTCCCACTCTCCTCCTTTCCCCTCCCTCCCCCAAAGTAACCCCAGCCAGGAGCACCCAACCCAACTGCCTCCAATTCTGAGTTTCTTTCCCTGGAGCTCTCAAACTGAACAGTCTCTGACTCCTCCTTCTGCCTTTTCCTCTGCCTCCTGGGAACCCCACCCCTTTTTCCCATTCTGAATTTGAAAGGATTTGGTCTAGTCCCAAGTGGAAATCAACCATCACCTCCAAGAGCAAAGGGAAATAGGTATTAAATCCCTGAGGGGAAGCATCATGCCAGGCGTGGTAGAATCATCTTGATCCTGGGATCAGGCAGAAAGGTACTAAGCAAGCTGTCTGGAAGCCATCTGTTTCTGCGGTTCCTCCTTTCAGGTTCTCCTGCCACACTGGCTGAACAAATGTTACAAGCGTGACCGGAAAACACTCCTGAGGGGCTCCAGGAGTCCTGCATCAAATCTCCAGGATGCACTGGGAAAGGAATTAACCCTTTGGGGATCCACCTCCATTATAATAATCATAAAAATTATGGTACTTTTTAAGTGCTTACTATGTGCTGAGCACTGTTCTAAGCACTGGGGTAGATAATAGTTAATCAGGTTAGACACAGTCCCTGTTCCACATGGGACTCACAGTCTAAGTAGGAGGGAATAGGATTTAATCTCCATTTTACAGGTGAGGTAATAGGTGTGACTGTGGGCAAGTCACTTAACTTCTCTGTGCCTCAGTTCCCTCATCTGTAAAATGGGGATTAAGACTGTGAGCCCCACGTGGGACAACCTGATTCCCCTGTGTTTACCCCAGCGCTTAGAACAGTGCTCTGCACATAGTAAGCGCTTAACAAATACCAACATTATTATTTGATTATCAGCATTTAACAGATCTGATTCTAGGAAAAATATGATTCATTCAGTCATATTTATTGAACACTTACTTGTGCAGAGCACTGTTCTAAGTGCTTGGGGGAGTACAATACAACAATAAACAGACACAATCCCTGCCCAAAACAAGCTCACATATCAGTATTGTGCAGTTCACAATGTGGAGTAATGCAGAGAGGGATGGTTCCAAAATAGATTGTTAGGTCTTTCATTTCTTTTTTATGTTTTCCAGTTTCCTTGGAGAACTCATTCGCTCCCATGGCTTCAACTACCATCTCTATGCAGATGATACCCAAATCTACATCTCCTCCCTTTATCTCTCTCTCTCTCTCTCTCTCTCTCTCCAGGCTCACATCTCCTCCTGCTTTCAAGTCATCTGTACTTGAATGTACTCCCTTCACCTCAAACTTAACAATGCCCAAAACAGAGCTACTTATCTTCTCGTCCAAACCCTGTCATCTCCCTAACTTACCCAACACCATAGATGACACCACCATTCTTCCCATCTCACAAGCCTGTAACCTTGGTGTTAACCTTGACTCTGTTCTCTCATTCAACTCACATATTCAATCTGTCACCAAATCCTGTCGGGACCACCTTCACAACATTACTGAAATCTGCCCTTTTCTCTCCATCCAAACCGCTACCACTTTTCTACAATACAACCACTCATCCTAGCCTGCCTAAATTACTGCTTCAGGTTCCTTGCTGACCTTCCAACCTCCTGTCTCTCCCCACTCCAGTCCATACTTCATTTCACAGCCCGAATAATCTTTCTACAAAAACGTTCAGGACATGTCACCCCCTCCTCAAAAATCTCCAGTGGTTGCCCATCCACCTCAGTATCAAACAAAAACTCCTCACTACTGGCTTTAAAGCACTCCTTCGCCTTGCCCCCTCCTATTTCGCCTAGCTTCTCTTCTTCTACAACCCAGCCTGCATACTTCAGTCCTCTAGTGCTAACCTTCTCACTGTGCCCCAATCTCGCCTGTCTCACCGCTGACCCTTAGCCCACATCTTGCCTCTGGCCCGAAACACCTTGCCTCCTCAAATCTGACGGACTATTACTCTTCCCCCCTTCAAAGTCTTATTGAAGGCACAGCTCCTCTATGAAGCCTTCCCAGACTAAACCCCGCTTGTCCTCAACTCCCACTCCCTTCTGCATCACTCTGACTTGCTCCCTTTATTCTTCCTTGCCTCCCAGCCCCACAGCACTTCTGCATGTATCTCTAATTTTATTTATTTGTATTATGCCTGCCTACCCCCCTCTAGACTGTGAGCTCATTGCGAGTGGGGATTGTCGCTGTTTATTATTGTATTGTACTTTCCCAAGCACTTAGTACAGTGCTCTGCACACAGTAAGCACTTAATAAATGGGATTGAATATGATGATGATGAGGATTCAATACCTGTTCTCCCTCTTATTTATACTGTAAGTCCCAAATGAGACAGAATCTGTGTCCAACCTGATTATCTTGTATCTGATCCAGCATTTAGTAGAGTTCTTGGCACAAAGTAAACATTAACAAATACCTCTTTGTTTGTTAGGTGATTGTTTGGCTATGTTAACTTAGCATGTGAGCCCCTTGAGGGACAGGGAATGTGTCTGACCTGATAGTTTTGTACTTAACCCAGTGCTTAGAACAGTGCTTGAAACATAGTATGAACAAATTCCAGAATAATAACATATTCAGTCCTTAACAGCAACCTAGGAAACATGCCCAAATTTCAAGGAGTAAGCCAAGTTCTGTCTTTTCCCCGGGGTAAGACTGGCTCTCTGTGGCCACAGATGCAGACTTAGGGAAGGCAGCATAAATGCTTTGAAGATGTCCTGGACCACTGGCATCCAGTTATGTGAGTTGCTCGAATGAAATTTCAAATGGGATCAATTCAACACCGGCAAAACCCGACCCTTTCTTATAACATTGTGGAAATCCAACCGTCCACAGCCTCGATCCGGCTCAAAAGTCTTCAATTGGCGTGAAAAATTAGGGAGGACGGCCATGTTCTTGGAGGAAACACAATCGCCCATCGGTGCCATGGGAATGGAGAAAGACCAAGGAAGTATCTGAGTTTCCTGGAAAACAAGCCTAGTTCCAAAGTCACACCCATCAAAGGAAAAATCATAACTCTCCAATCTAACCTTCTACCTCTGATTAGAATAAACATAAATGGATTACAACAAACTTCCAGAGCACCGTCATATTAAGCACCCAAACTGCCTGAAGCATGACCCTTTGCTAGGTTTGCATCTCCATGGAGTGCCCTGAGGGGGAAATTAACAGAAAATTCAAGTATACTCATAATGAGGTTTTGAAATCTGATCAATCCTTAGGCCTTCCAGCCACCCACAAGGTGGCCTAGGCTACCAAAATCTCCTGTTGGGTTATTGAGTCACCAAAGCTATAGGCATCCCACAATGACAGATGAACAACGAAAGAGATAAGTTCAAAGAAGAGAACTCACAGATGAAATACAAAATAATGCAAATCTTTTATTACGACTGGCTGGTATAAATGAGGCAAGTATAGACATGGGGGTTACAGTGGACCACAAGCTGAATAGGAATCACCAGTAAACTGCCATGGTATAAAAAATAAAATATGGAACTTGGGCTGAATCAGTGGGATTGTGGCATGCCAGAGTTGAGAAATAATCCTTGTGCTATCCTCTTCACTAGGCTATAGAGACCAGTTTTGATCCCCAAACTCTAAGGAAGATATGGACAAACTGGTAAAGATCCAGAAAAAGCTAACAATAAGGAAGAGAGGGAGATCAAACAGCCCTTATGAAGAAAACCTAAAGGAATTGTAATTATTTCATCTGGAGACAAAATGGCTGAAGGATTCCTTATCAATCAAGCAATGGTACTGTGTGCAGAAAACTTCACTAAGCATTTGGGAGAGTACATTACAACAGAACTGTATATTAATAACTGCCTTAATAACTTAATGACTGTCTTTGCAACTATGGGAGGATTTTGAAGCAGGAAAAGTTGACCAGATGGACCGGATGACCAGATAGATATCATCCATATTCACTGAGGCCTGAACAAGAGAAAATAGGTTTTACTTATAACAAGAGAGATACTGGTTGGGCTAGAGGAAGGATGTCCTATTTGGGAGGTTGAGCACTGAACTGGACTCCACTGGAGGTTCTATGCCTGGGGTTCTTCTGTTATTCTGTTGCCCTGAGGCAAAGGGGTTGGACCAAATGAGCAGCCAGTCTAGAGCTCACTGATCCATATGGAAAGGTGTTCTAAATGTTTGTTGATAGACTGTCTAACCTTCTTCTGGACCTCCAAAATTTGCCCTTCACTTATAACCTTCTGGACTCAGCTCAGGGAGAAGATAAGGGAAGAGTCTTCAGACAAGGGGCTTCTTCCCATGGTTCTGAGAGACCCTCTCTCAATCAATCAGCCAATGGCATTTGTGAGCATTTACTGTGCACAGAGCACTGTACTAAGCACTTGGAAAAATACAGCACAATAAAGTTGGTAGACACCATCCCTGCCCTCAAGTAGATCACAGTCTAGTGAGGGAGTCAGTCATTGAAAGAAACGTTTTATGCATAGTCTTCTTAGGTGTGGTCCTATAACACACAGGATTAGGAACTACATAATGTCTCCAGGAAATTCTCTGCCCTATGGCTTCTCCTGGGACTTTACCATTCTTTCCCAGATCCCGAAATTCCAGCCCCAAAGGATCTGGACCTTCAAATATTTACACGTTATAAGGTTCTTTATTTGTTAGGGAATTTCCTTTGTACAGCCTCTCCTCACTTCCTCCAATCCATAAACAGGACCTTCATGACTCCAGTCTATCCTGACAATTGTCCCTCCTTTCAGAGATGGTCTCCATCACCTTCCTCAGCAGAGACTGCCTGAACACAGGCCCAAACTGCTGTCATCGATGGCAAGTCTCAGGAAATCCTGGGCCATTCTGAGCAAGGATGGAAAGGGTGCTTCTGACCCTCACAGAGATCACGGGCGGTGGATTATTGGATAGGAAGGAGGAGATTTGGGAGACTTCACTAATGGGGGCTGGAGGAGTCTATTTTAATGTCTGTCCCCTCTGATGACTTTAAACTGCTTGTGGGCAGGAATTGTGTCTACAAATTTTATTGTAGTGAACTTTCCCAAGTGCTTAGTACGGTACTCTGCACACAGTAAGTACTCAATAAAAACAATTGATTGATTAATTGGTTGATTAAAAGAGATAAAGAAATGGGAAAGGGAGGATAGAGAAGGGAAGAGAGAAAGAGAGACAGAGAGAGAGTAAGCAGAAAGCCGAAAGGGAGGAGGTCCAAGAAGCCCTTTATCTGAGGTTTTCTAAGTCCTTTCTCCATGTTAGTGACAAGTAGGAAAGGGGATATGCTCCTTTGAGGTTCTTTTTCAGAACATTTGGTCCTAGAGACTTTAGCCAGCTCTCCTGCCATTCCTCACCATGTCATACAAGAACCACATCCCAAAACAGGAAGGCGAAACCGAACTCTGCAACGGTCCTGCCCGGTCTTGCTCTCAGCTGCCTCAACCGCCTCAGCTGAAGACGAGCTGCACTTCCAATAACCTGTATAACTGACCCTCGAGAGGGACCAGCCAGACCCAGGGCCCCAGAAGCCGGAGACAATGTCCTCAGGTCCCCGGACAATCCTGTGATACCTGCATGGTGTTCGGTCGGAGACCCGAAACCAGAGCCAAATCTTACCATTAGATCTTAGTACATTGCCCTCCATCTCTGACACACGCATATACACACAAAGAACATACAGAACAATCTGTTTATTTTCAACGGCAGCTGTAAACCATTATCTGTGACAATGAGGTCAGTTTTAAAACGAACCTCACTGCCATTATGAAAGCTTTACCATTATCACATGATATACAGACTTTAAATCCATTGTCGGCTGTGTGGTTGGACTGGCTTTTTTTTTTCTTTAAAGTTAAATGAGGTCAGAAAACTCATAGGCAAGCTGGAATGTGTAATGCATGAAACGCTTCCAGTTATGTTTCCTCTGCCAAAAGTTTGAGCACAACATACTGTTCTTAAGAGCATTCGGCACCATATAGAATGTAATTCCAAGCCCCCCTGAGACTGGAGTCTGCCTCTCCTAGGTCTGTCAGCCTCTGCTGGACTCAGATGACCTGATAATGAATGATCTCTCTCCAGATTGATGGGGGTCTTTTGGTGTAAGGGGCCTGGGATGACGCAGGCAGGCTAATGTACAGTTTTCATATGGAGCGAGGCGAAGAGTAAGGAATGCCAGCTGCTGCTCTGGAATGTATAGACATAAGGGGAGAAAGGGGCACAGGAAGGGGGCAGTGAAGACAGAGAAAGAAAAGGAGAGAGAAAGAGAAAGAGCAATGGAAGACAGTAGACACAAAAGGACACAGGAGACAACAGGGAGAAAAAGGAGACAGAGAGAGGAAATAAAGAAGGGAGAAGCAGTGCAGCCTAGTGGATAACTCGCTGGCCTGGGAGTCGGGGGGCTGTGTTCTAGAAAAGCAGTGTGGCTCAGTGGAAAGAGCCCAGGCTTGGGAGTCAGAGGTCATGGGTTCTAATTCTGCCTCCACCACTTGTCTGCTGTGTGACTTTGGGGAAGTCACTTCACTTCTCTGTGCCTCAGTTCCCTCATCTGTAAAATGGGGATTAAGCCTGTGAGCCCCACATGGGACAACCTGATCACCTTGTATCCCCCCCAAGCTTAGAACAGTGCTTGGCGCATAGTAAATGCTTAACAAATACCATCATTATTAATACCAATTCTCCCTTTGTCTACTGTGTGACCTTGGGCAAGTGGCTTAACTTCTCTGTGCCTTCGTTACCTGATCTGTCAAATGGAGATTAAGACTGTGAGTCCCACGTGGGACATGGACTGTGTCCAACCTGATTAGCTTGTATCTACCCCAGTACTTGGCATATAATAAGTACTTAAGAAATACCATTAAAAAATAAAAAGGAGAGGGAGACAGAGAAAGGTGGAAGACAGTAGAGGCACAAAGGACAGAAAGACATGGAAAGAAAGAAGGAGATGGAGAGAGAAAAAAAAGAGAGGCGAGAAAGGAGAGAGATCATGAGAAAGAGGGAGTCAGAGGGAGGTGAAAGAGACAAAAATGAGACAAAAGGGAGAAAGAGAAAGGAAAGAAAGAAAAAAGAGAGTGAGAGATGGAGAACAGTAGAAACAGAACACATAGGGGGGAAAAAGGAGGCAGAGGGAGGAAAGAAAAATAGAGCCAGGAAGAGAATGAGAGAGAAGGGAGATTTTTTCATTTCCCTGGAAGTGGAGCTGAGCAATTACGGTGGGGTCCTGCAAACTGAAATGTACAGAGCCCTATCTGCAGCACCACTACTACTAGTCAGCCAGTCTATCGTACGTATTGGGTGCTTACCGTGTGAAGAGCATGGTAATAATAATAATAATAATGTTGGTATTTGTTAAGTGCTTATTATGTGCCAAGCTCTGTTCTAAGTGCTGGGGTAGAGACAGGGTATTCAGGTTGTTCCACGTGAGGCTCACAGTCTTAATCCCCATTTTACAGATGAGGTAACTGAGGCACCAAGAAGTTAAGTGACTTGCCCAAAGTCACCCAGCTGACAGGTGGCGGAACCGAGATTAGGACCCATGACCTCTGACTCCTAAACCCGTGCTCTTTCCACTTATTTTATTTATTTATTTATTTATTTATGGTACTAAGAGTACCATATAACAATATACAATACAATATACAATACATTTGTTATATTGTACAATACAAGTACAATATAACAAAAACCAGAAAAATTCCCAGACCACAATGAGCTTACAGTCTAGGAGGGGAGACGGACATTAATACACTTAAATAAATGAAATATATGTGTATAGGTGCTGTAGGGCTGGGAGAGGGTACTGTTAGTATTACTACTCCCCAGAAACACTGTGCATCTACTGTGCACACCCGATGTTTTCAGCGACTTTCTGTCCTCCGCAAAGCCCCAGACCTCTTGATAGTAAGACCCTCTGGTAGGTCAGAACTGTTGGAGGGTTGGCGCGCCTTGCGGATTTCAGCAGATCCTTGTGTGTCCCCGGCCCGGCCTCTGAGCCCGTGATCAGCCTGAAACTCCACTAGGGGGCAGAGTCAGACAGAAAAGGGGGGAAACCAGACCATTCCGGGCCTCTACGAGGGCCTGCTCAGAAAAGCCCAGCTCACTCTGCCCCGAAAACCCAGGTCCAGCAGGCCAGGGTGACCCCGGTCCTCGAAAAATGATCCTCGCCCTCGTGTCAGACATTACAAGAACAAACTTGACCAGTGGAAAACAGCAGACGCCAGGGGCTGGAAGGGTGCAGACACGGCTCTGCCTGATGCGTGGAGGCTTGCGGACACCTTGGACGTTTCTCCACCTTGGGAACTCCTCCTGGTGAACAGGAATCCTGTCCGTCAGCCGCCCGTACGGCTGTCGGCACCCCATCCCACTCCCCCACTGCTGATTCTGATTCGACACGTTTGTCCCGGCAGGGTCTAGAGAAATTGAAACATGTCGATTGTTTTTGCCTTGGCTTTGCAGGAAAAGCCCGTCCCCCAGGAACCCAGGATGTTCGTACTAAGCACGGAAAATCTTGCCTCTCTGCTCTCTAACGAAAGCTTTATTAGTCTCCCCATCTCCTCTTTCTCCTATTTCCCAGTCTCTCAAGAGGAGACACCATGTCTGCTCTTTCTAAAATATTCCCTCCTTTATCTGTGTGTCTGATAGCATCCCTTCTCACCTTCTAAACAATTTTGCTTCCTCTCTTCTCCCCTATTTTATCATTACCTTCAACCTCTCACTTTCAAATGACTACAATGGAATCTCTCTAATATTACAAGCAGGGTGGTATAGTGGATAGAGTATGAGCCTGAGAGTCAGAAAGTCATGGGATCTAATCCCAGCTCCGCCACTTGTCTACTGTGTGACACTGGGCAAGTCATTTCACTTCTCTGAAGCCTCAGGTACCTCATCTGTAAAATGGGGACTGAGGTTGTGAGCCCCATGTGGGATGGGGGACTGTGCCCAACCTTATTTGCTTATATCTACCTCAGCTCTTAGTACAATGCCTGGCACATAGTAAGTGCTTAACTGATTCCATAATTGTAATTGATTTTCATTATTGTTTATATTTTAAAAATGTTTTCTGGGTCACACAACGTCCTCCAGCTCCCGTTCTTCCCCGGCTCCCATTTCTGCCTGAACCCCTCATGGGTTTTGCATACACACACTGTCTTCACTTTCTCTCTACCAGCTCTTTCCTTGAACTACTGTGCTCAGGCTTTTGCTCTCTTAGCTCTAGAAAGGTGCCCTCTACAAGCTCACTGCTGATTCCTCCTAGCCAAATCCAACAGACACTAGTCACTCCTAATTCTCTTGGATACCTTCAGAAGTGTTGAGCACTCCTTCCTTCATAAACTGGTATTCACCTGGATCTTTTACCTCTCTGACCTCTCCTTCTCAGGTTCATTCAAGGATTCCCCTTTCATTTTTTATCCCCTAACTGTGGGTGTCTCAAAAAAGCTCTGTCCCGAGTCTGCTGCTCTTTCCCCTCTACTCTCATCCACCTCTTCATATACCTCGGGCAAAAACTTCTAAGGAAATGACTCCCAAATCTACCTCACTCTCTACTGATTAATAGAATTTATTGAACATTTACTCTATACAGAGCACTTGGGTGAGTACTACAAAGTTCTAACACAAGATCCTTATCCTCATGGGGCTTACAATTTAGTGGTGGAGATACACTTCAATCAACTACCCAGATGGAAAGAAAAGGAAGACTTTTTAAAAGCCATCTCTTGATCCCACAACATTCTCCAGCTCTGGTTACACTTCCTTACTCCCTTGACTTTTCTATCTCTTTGAATTCACGTTACTTCAACCTCCTGTTCTCCCTCCTCCTAAAACTGCAAGCCTCATGCGCGTCAGGGACAGTGTCCGATCTGATTACCCTTGTATCTACTTCAGCACTCATTACAGATCTTGACACACAGCAAGTGCTTAACAAACACCACAATAATTATGATGTTCATTATCGTCTAGTAGTGAGGGCTAAGGTTCAGGTGTCAGGAGACCTGGATTTTAGTCCCTATTCTGCTACTGGCCTGCTGTGTGACCCATGGGCAAATCATTAAACTTCTCTGGGTCTCTGTTTCTTCATCTGTGAAATAATGTTCCCTATTTCACATAGGGTGCTGAGAGGATACAATGAAATCACTGCTGTGAAAGCCCATTGGAGGAAAACAAAAAAGCATTCGACAAATTCAAGTTGTTATCATTCAGATGAGGATCATGGATGACAGCCCACCTCATTATTTTAAGGGGCAAATCTGAACTCAGATTTCTAAATGAATGGATTTAGGAATTTCCTAAATTTCCTCCAAAGAGCAGTCCTCTAAACATGGAACACACATCTCCAGATACCAAACTGAGGGATTTTCACTGACAGCATTTATTGAGACTCAAGACTCCAAAACAGCTTTAATAATGATTGCAATAGTAATAATAATAATTGTGGCATTTGTTAAATGCTCACTATGTGCCAGGCACTATACTATGTACTAGGGTAGATGAAAGCAAATCAGGTTGGACACAGTCCCTGTTTCACATGGTGTTCACATTCTTAATCCCCATTTTACAGATGAGGTAACTGAGGCACAGCGAAGGGTAGTGACTTGCTTTAAGATCACAAAGTATACAAGTGGTGGAGCTGGATTAGAACCCAGGTCCTTCTGACTCCCAGGCCTGTCTCTATCCAGTAGGTCACGCTGCTTCTCTGAACGATCTCCCTCAGGACGCTTCTGTCCTAATTTTAGATGAGAAGCTACTGAATGACAACACTGACAGGATTTTCCTAGCTGATAGAAATCAAGGAAGGGTTTGATCATTAGATCCAGAACAGACCTCTATTTGCCATTTCTATTTCCTGATCCTGTGTTTGAACTGGAGATTTAACATCTAGGCAGGGCTCAGGTATGCTGAAATGTATTAATGATAATAATTACAATTGTGGCATTTGTTAAGCATTTTACTGTGTGCCAGGACTTGGGCTAGATATAAAATTACTAGATCAGACACAGTCACTGTCCCCATGGTGCTCACCATCTAAGGAATAGGGAGAACAGGTATTGAATTCCCATTTTACAAATGTGGAAACAGAGGCACAGAGAAATGAAGTGACTCTCCCAAGGTTACACTGTGGGAAATTGGTGGAGCCAGGAATAGATCACAGGTCCTCTAACTCCCAAGCCCATGCTCTTTTCATTAAGACCACAGTGCTGACAACTTCTGACAACACTGAAGTCAATAGAGACATCGTGGGTCAGGCCAGGACAAGTCAATTCAGTCTCCAGAGTCAGAAGTCCCAGGTAGGGTCAGGCAAGGTTTTGGAATGTAAAAACCACAGGGAACTGCCCTGTAAAGAGTAATTAGAGGCTTTGCTCATCCACGTATCTGTCTTTCCATTCTTTTCTTCCTGCTATTTATTTTGTGTCTGTCTCTCCTGCTACAGTGAAAACTCCTTGAGGGCAGAGATCATGTCTTACATATCTATTGTACTCTCCCAAGTGCTGAGTTCAATGCTCTGCACTCAGTAGGTGTTCAAATTATGGATTGATTTATCGATTAGCCACATTAGCCGGGGCCTAGGTGAAAAGCTTTAATGCAACCTTGCAGATAAGTGAGAAGGCAGTCACTTACCTCTGAGGACATCTTGAATCAGGCCTCCCCTTGCCTGCAAGCAGTCTGCGAATGAAGATGAGAATGATTAATTAATTAATTATGGTATTTGTTTAGCCCTAAATCAGTCAATTGTAATTATTGAGCACTTACTGTGTGCAGAGCACTGTATTAAGTGCTAGGGAGAGTACAACATAACAGACACTTTCCCTGCACACAGTGAGCTTACAATCTAGGTGGGGAACAAGGCAATCAGGTATAAAACCCAGGGTGGCCTATGTTCCGGTTGCTTTGCAAAGCAGATCTCTGAGCCAGTGAGATGACTCCGTACTTTCTGGAAATTTATCCAGCGGACAGAGTAACCTCCACCCCACCTCTGATTGCTTGAAACAAAGTGACATTTCAGTGCCTCTTTAGACCCCTTACATATCCCCACGCCCTACCTCTTTCCACATTGCTGCAGGAGAAGGAAGGAGAGGATTCACATTTCGGGAAAAGCAGGCTCACAAAACCACTTGAAACCTAGTGAGATTCTGCCCTGTGCTGGCTGGAGATCCCAGATTCTAAAGTCCAAGGATCATGGAGACAAAGGCCCTGCACACCAGTCTTCTTCACAATAAGATCGTGGACAACCTAATGTTAATGGGAAGAGGTCATTTTACCTCAGAGTGTTTCCAAATGGCCTTCTTATATATGTATGAGAAGCAGCATAACCTAATTCATAGGGCACAGGCCTGAGAGGCAGAAGGACCTGGGTTCTAATCCCAGCTATACCACTTCTCTGCTGTGAGATGTTGGGCAGGTCCCTTAATTTCTCTGTGCCTCAGCTACTTCATCTGTAAAATGGGAATTAAGACTGTGAGCTCTATGTGGAACATGAACTATGTTTAGCCTCACTAGGTGGTAACTATCCCGGTGCTTAGTACAGTTCCTGGCACATAGTAAGCATTTAATAAATACCATGAAAATGTGTACTTGCAAAACATACACACATGTAGCCCACAGAAACCATGCCTCTAAGTAGGGTGGCCACTTGACGGAAACTCCTTTGCCTATCCAGAAGTAACAGGTGTCCTCCATGTTATGACAGTGCATTATGTAATAATAATAACACCTTGAGCACTCAGGAAAATTGTCTTTGAAAAATCTGGAAAGTCTGGAACAGTTCTCTCATGGGGACTTCTGACCTCCATCTCAGTCATTTTGCTCCAGAGTCATTGTGCTCCCCTCTCAGATGCTTTAAACATCGGGTGCTGGCTGCTTCAGAGTTGTGGAACTTGGTGACAGACCTGAGGTGGAGGTGATTGAGTGTTTCAACTGCAAGCTCCCTGAGAGCAAGGATTGTGTCTACCAACTCTATTGTATTTTTACTCTCCCAAGAACTCAGTACAGTGCTCTGCATTTTTAGTTTCCTTATATTTATAAAGTGCTTATTATGTGTCAAGCAGTGTACCTATGTGCTGGAGTGAGATACAAGATAATCAAGTAGTTCACAGTCCTTGTCCCATGTAGGACTCTGCATACAGTAAGTACTCAATAAATACCATCAATTGATTTCTTTTTATGGTATTGTTAGTGTTTAATATGTGCCAGGCACTGTACTAAACACTGGGGTGGATACAAGCAAATTGGGTTAAACACAATCCATTTCCCACATGGTGCTCACAATCTTAATCTCCACTTAACAGACGAGGTAACTGAGTCCCAGAGAAGTTAAGTGACTTGCCAAAAGTCACACAGCAGACGTAGGACTAGAACTTGGGTTCTTCTGACTCCCAGGCCTGTGCTCTATCCACTGAGCCATGCTGCTTCCCCGAGCTCCTGGTTTACGGGTCTACTGGTCTACTGTGATTGGATGGCTTGTGCAGTTAGCTCGCTGGTTGGGATGAAGAAAGAGTACTGGATTCTGGTTCCAGAGGAAGAGGATTCCTATCCACCCCCTCTCATTACTCAGTGTCCAGGTCCTCCCTCCCAAATTCCCTTCCCACCCCCTCTCCCATAAAGGAGGGCCAGGGGACAACGCTTCCCATGGACCTGGCCGGTCTACAAGGATGAATGCTGAGTTGACACCATTAGGGGCTCTGGGTGGTCAATCTGGAAGAGTCGTTTGTGGTCACGGACCATCTGATTTATGCCTTACTTCAGAAATGTTGGTGGTGTCTGCATTGAGGTCGGCATTTGCGGCGAGCATCACTGTTCCAACGCACTAAATGCCACCAGATCCATTCATCCCAAGCTTTGGAAGAGCCAAAATCTTGGAAAGACGAAGACTTGGAAAAGACCGGATGGATGTTCACGCTGTCCTGAAGGGTGAGGACAGGGAGTACTTGGAATTTATGTTCACCAAATTCCACAGTACTGGGGTGAGGGGGGGCTGCTGAAGTTTGATGGGGATAAATCTAAAATAAAACAAAATAGCTTTTTACACTGAGGGTCTGGACAACATATGGAAATCATTTCATTGGTTAGTAGTAGAGGCTGACGATATCAGTAGGTTCAAGACTGGTTTGGGCAAACAGTTCATAATGGGATTCTAGAAGACCATCTTATCCCTAGATGTCCTGTCCATTCACTTTATGAATTTTAATAATGTTATTACTACTACTATTAATAAAAATGACAGTGGTAAGTGTTAAGCGCTTACTATGTGCCAAGCACTGTACTGTGCCCTGGTTTAGATACAGTATATGTTGGATCAGCACTCAATCAACTTTCTCCCTCCTTAACCACTTTCTTCTCCCACTACACCCCAGTTCATACAATTCATCTCAAGCTAACTTACTCAGTGTGCCTTGTTCTCAACTCCCATAATATCCCGGCTATATTATTGTGTCAGCCTTCTCTCTGATCTCCCTTCCTCCTGTCTCTCCCTGCTCCAGTCTATTCTTCATTCCCCTGCCCGAATCATCTTCCTGCAGAAATGCTCTGGGCATGCCACTCCCCTCCTTAAAATCCTCCAGTGGCTGCCTATTAACCTCTGCACGAAACAAAAACTTCTCACTCTGGGCTTCAGGACTCTCCATCACCTTGCCCCCTCCTACCTCTCCTCCCTTTTTCTACTGCCCACCCTGCACACTCTGCTCCTCTGCCGCTCACCTCCTCACCATCCCCCATTCACACCTATCCCCCCGTCGACTCCTGGCCCACGTCCTCCCGCTGTCCTGGAATGTCCTCCCTCCTCACCTCCACCAAACTAACTCTCTTCCCCTCTTCAAAGCCCTACTGAGAGCTCACCTCCTCCAAGAGGCCTTCCCAGACTGAGCTTCCCCTTTTCCCTCTGCTCCCTCTGCTCCCTCTCTTCCCCCCTTCACCTCCCCTCAGCTAAGCCCCCTTTCCCCCCTTTCCCTCTGCTCCTCCCCCTCTCCCTTCCCCTCCTCTCAGCACTGTGCTCATTTGTATATATTTTTATTACCCTATTTATTTTGTTAGTGAGGTGTACACCCCCTTGATTCTATTTATTGTAATTAACTTGTCTTGTTTTTGTCTGTCTCCCCCCATTGGAATGTAAGCCCGTCAATGGGCAGGGATTGTCTCTATCTGTTGCCAAATTGTACATTCCAATGAACATATTGAACATAGTAAGTACTCAATAATACTACTGAATGAATGAATGAATGAATGA
Source organism: Ornithorhynchus anatinus (assembly GCF_004115215.2). Classification (NCBI taxonomy): domain Eukaryota; kingdom Metazoa; phylum Chordata; class Mammalia; order Monotremata; family Ornithorhynchidae; genus Ornithorhynchus; species Ornithorhynchus anatinus. The sequence continues at coordinate 61,094,994 of NC_041728.1, forward strand.
ATGAACTTCCCCATTTACACCCTTTTAGTCACCATTTCCTCCTACCTGGAATTGCCTCCCTTTTCCCATCCAACAGACCACTGTTCTCCTCATCTTCAAAGCCCCTCTAAATCATTTCTCCTCCAGGATCCTTTCCCCAACTGATTTCTAATTCCCCATTCCCCACGCCACTTCAGCATGCCCATACGCTACTCAGTCAATCAGTCCTATTTATTGAGTGCTTACTGTGTCTTACATTCCCACCATTATCACCAACTTCAAATTCCTATTGAGATCACATCTCCCCCAAGAAGGCTTCCTCGTCTAACCTCTCACATCCGCATCCTATTCTCCCTCCCTTCTGCACCTATGTACTGGGTCTGTGCCCCATAAGTACTCTGATATTCACCCCACCCATATGACATTTACATACATTTCCTTATACTCTTCAGCTTCCCCAATTTCTAAACTATCTTACTGTCTATATATCCCATTAGATTTTTTATGGTATTTGTGAGGTGCTTATTATGTGCCAGGCACTCTTCTAAGCTCTGGAGTAGACACAAGCTAATCAGGTTGATGATAATGATGATGGTATTTGTTCATTCAATTGTATTTGTTGATCGCTTACTGTGTGCAGAGCACTGTACTAAGTGCTTGGAATGTACAATTCAGCAACAGATAGAGAAAATTTCTGCCCAACAATCGGCTATCTGTTAAGCGCTTACTATGTGCCAAGTACTGTTCTAAGAACTGGGGGAGATACATGGTAATCAGGTTGTCCCACATGGGTCTCACAGTCTTAATCCTCATTTTACAGATGAGATAAATGAGACACAGAGAAGTTAAGTGACTTGTCCAAAGTCACACAGCTGACAAGTGGTGGAGCTGGGATAGAACCTGTGACCTCTGACTCCCAAGCCCGTGCTCTTTCCACTAAGCCACGATGCTTCTCTTGTAAGCTCCTTTAATTATTATTATTATAGTATTTGTTAAACACTTACTATGTGTGAGGCACTAGTCTAATGATAGGTACCAACTCTATTCTATTGTCTCCCAAGCATTTAGTACAGTGCTCTGTACACATTAGGCACTCAATAAATATCATTGGTTGATTGACTTAGTATAGTGCTCCACACACAAGTAGGCACTCAGAAAACACTACTCCCTGATCATATCAAATGGTTCATCCCTATGTATGAGGGTGGGTGCCCAGCAGGCAATCAATCAAACAATCCCAGTCAGCAGCATCGGTCAATCAATCAACTTTATTGAGTGCTTACTGTGTGCTGAGCACTATACTAAGTGCTCGGGAGAGTACTAAACAATCACATTAGTAGGCATATTCCCTGCCCACAATGAGATTATAGTCTAGAAGGCAAAATATGGTTTCCGCAAAGCCAGATTCTGGAGCTAATTGGATAGGGCTGGTCAGGCCCGGGAATGGCATTGCTGGTGGATTTACATTCTGATAAAAACAATAATGCCTCAAATTGATATGGAACATTTTTCCTTTTTTTCCCTAATGCTTAGGCATAATTTTATCCACACAAAATTCCTGTGGAAGTCAGAAGGTCATTGGTTTTAATCCTGATTCCACCACTTTTCTGCTGTGTGACCTAGGGCAAGTCACTTAGCTTCTCTGTGCCTCAGTCACTTCATCTGTAAAGTAGAGATCAAGACTGTGAGCCCCTCATGGGACAGGGACTGTGTCCAACTCGATTACTTTGTATCCACCCCAATGCTTAGTACAGTGCCTGAGGCCAGGGAACTTCCCTAAGGCCATACAGCAAAAGTGATACTACAACCCAGTCCTCTTCACCCCCAGTTTCCTGCTCTTTCCACTACTACATTTGCATCTTAGAACCTGGAAGCTTTAATGTGGGCAGAGAACATGTCTACCAACTCTGTTATACTGTAACTCTTCCAAGTGCTTAGTACAGTACTCTGCACACAGTAAGCACTTAATAAATATGGTTGATTGAGTAGAACTGTTTTAGGTTAGGCATAATTAAATTATGTTTCATGGCCCTTGATAGAGTCTGGACCTGGGAGTCATAAGGACCTAGATTCTAATGCCAAATCCACCACTTTGTTATGTGACCTTGGGCAAGTCACTTGGCTTCTCTGTGCCTCAGTTCTCTTATCTATAAAATGGCGATGTGGGATGTGGACATGGACTGAGCCCAACTCTATTTGCTTTCCTCCACCCCAGTGCTTAATACAGTGCCTGGTACATAATAAGTGCTTGACAAATGCCACAATTATCATTATTATCATTAACTGTGCTATCTGCAAAATGGGTACCTTCATGGATGTCTCCTTTGATCAGGTAGAGGGATACTTCTCAAGATACTCCAAATATTTAATGAAAAAGAGTGTTGGGATTCAAAGGATCTGTAGCATCTCTGGTTGGAATGCCCCCAGTTTATTTAGGAAAGGAAGATTATGACCAAGATCTGAATGTCCCAGCAGACCGCTGGGCATCCTAGAAGGGGTTGCCCCTCCAAAACTCATAGCAAAACTATGAAGAGCAGCGGTTTTTCTGTACTTAAGCAGCTTTCCACCAGCCAGTGGGAATGCAGCAAAATGTTCAGCCAGTTCCTGGGGAGGGGTGGCTGGTTTCCAACGGGCTTGGAAGAGGCTTCCATCTTCCAAGAAGTGGGAGTGTTTGGTAGAGACCCGCTCCGAGTCCTCCTCCGCACCCATCCAACATGCCCAGCCCTCCCCCAGCCAGAAGCCCTGGAGCAGGAGATACTACCTGGGCTAAAACAATGAGTTCTCCGTAGCTGTTGGCACCAGGCACAGGGAGCTAAGTCCAGGGTCGGAGAATGAGATGGATCCTATTTCTCTTTGTCGGGGCAATAACCCCCCATTTCCCTCGGGCATTGTGGTTTCCAGCTATGTGTCCATCCTGTTATTCCTTTCACCAGTCTGGCAACAGGAGGAGAATGCCGAGTGTGGGGCGGGAGCAGGGAAGGTAAAGCCAAGTGAGTTGGAAACAAAGCTAGTCAAGGAACAGCAGTCCTGAGCCCCGCAGTCACAGAAATCTCTCCTATCTTTTAGGAACAGATTGAGCCAAAGATCTGACAATGCTTCCTTGGGTAGGCACAGATCACTCATCATCCCTCACTTTCCCCTCTGCAGGTCTAACTTTCTCTCGAACAACCCACTATGGACCACTTTCCAACGAATCTCACCAAGCATCTCTTGAACTTATCATTGTTACAGGATTTTGCTAAGTCAATAAAGTTTATCAATCAGTCCATCAATTAATCGATAGATGTAGTGAGCACTTCTGGCATGCTGTTTGCTACATTAGTGAGCTATATTAAGGCACTACATTACAATAGAGGTAGAAGGTTCAGCCACTGCTCTCAAGGAGCTTAAAAGCTAATGAGGAAGACATAAATTATAGGTTTTGATTTTATTTTGGCTTATGGTATTTGTTAAGCCAAACACTGTTCTAACCACTGGAGTAGAAACAAGTTAATCAGGTCAGACACAGTCCCTGTCCCACATGGGGGCTCACAGTCTAAGTAGGAGGGAGAACAATTATTTAATACCTATTTAATGGATGGGGAAACTGAGACACAGAGAAGCAAAATGACTTGTCCAAGGTCACACAGCTAGAATGAGAAGCCAGGTCCTTTTAAAAAAATCAATGACATTTGTTAAACGCTTCCTGTATATCAAGCACTGTTTGAAGTGCTGGGATAGATGCAAATCAATCAGGTCAGACACCAACCCTGTCCTATACGAGGCTCACTATCTAAGTAGCAGGGAGAAAAGGTTTAAAATCCCCATTTAACAGGTGAGGAAACTGAAGCACAGAGGAAGTGAAGTGACTTACCCAAGGTCACACAACAGGAAAATGTTGGAGCTGGCATTAGAACTCAGATCCTCTGTCTCCCAAGCCTAAGCACTTTCCACTAGGCAACGTTGCTCTTCATAGTTCTATGACTAGCAAGAGGAGGATGAGAAGCGTTGGTGGAGAAGCAGCGTGGCTTAGTGGAAAGAGCATGCACTTGGGAGTCGAAGGTCATGGGTTCTAATCCCAACTCTACCACTTGTCAGCTGTGTGACTTTGGGCAAGTCACTTAACTTCTCTGTGCCTCAATTACCTCATCTGTAAAATGGGAATTAAGACTGAGAGCCCCATATGGGACAACCCGATGAGGAGGGATGGTGGAGAAGCAGTGTGGCTCAGGGGAAAGAGCCCGGGCTTGGAAGTTAGAGGTCATGGGTTCTAATCCCACCTCTGCCACTTGTCCCTAACCTTGGACAAGTCACTTAACTTCTCTGTGCCTCAGTTACCTCATCTGTAAAATGGGGATGAAGACTGTGAGCCCTACGTGAGACAACCTGATTACCTTGTATATACCCCAGAGCTTAGAACAGTGCTTGGCACATAGTAAACACTTAACAAATACCAACATTATTATTATTATTATCATTACATCTACCCCAGTACTTAGAACAGTGTTTGGCACTTAGCACAGTGCTTAACGAATACCATCATCATCTTCATACCAGTGGGTTCGGTAGTATATCACTGTATCCTTGACGTTATGCTCCGTGATGTCAGAACCAGTGTAGAAAGACTTTTAGACCTCCCTCAAGAGTCCAGACCTGTGCTTTACCCTCTAGGGCTGAAGAGCTAAGTACATACGTTTGGCTGACTACGAATAAAGAGGACTCAGCAGATATTTGGAAATGCTTCACCTAATAAGGGACAGAATCCCCAGTTTCTCACCAGGACTAGGTCCAGCTCTTCCACAAATAAAGCCAGGGCAAAGGATAATTCTCCTGATTACAGTTAATGGGAAAGCTGGCGGGGACTTATTGCTACTGAAACAAGGAACACAAAGAGGCTGGACATACAGATTTAGATGACAGTTCCTAATGCTGACTGCCTTTCACAACAATGGCGTGTCTGGTTTTTTTAAGAACGCTTTCCAACTGTCAATGTGAGCAAGCTACAGAAATAGCTGATGAAGGCAAATTTGGAAAATGGCCTTAATCCTTGTGTGACCTAGAGAAATGACCTAATCTATGAGCAACTAGAAATCAGAGTCCTCGTATTCTTCTCTTTCCTAAATGGTACTTCACTTTGAGAAGCTGAGACTCAGTTTTTCCAGGACAACAACCTTTCTTAATCAACGTCATTCAATTCCTCATCAGTACCAACATCATCCTCATCCCATGCCCCATCATCATCATCATCATCACTATCATTGGTATTTACTGAGCACTTAGTGCAAAGCACTGTACTAAAACTCTCTGTGGTCAAGGAATGTTTTGTCAACTCTGTTGGGTCGAACTCTACCAAGTCCTTAGTACAGTGTTCTGCACACATTCCTTGATACAACAGAACCAACAATAATTGTGGTATTTGTTAAACACTAATTATATTTCTAGTACTGTACACATTGAGTGATACAAAAGAATCAACAATAATTGTGGTAGTTATTAATAATAATAATCATAATTATTATGGAATTTGTGAGGCACTTACTATGTGCAAGGCACCGTTCTAAGCACCGGGGTGGACTCAAGGAAGTCAAGGTGGATACAGTCCCTGTCCCACATTGGGCTCACAGTGTTAATCCCCATTTTACAGATGAGGTAACTGAGAGCCAGAGAAGTGAAGTGACTTGCCCAAGGTCACAGAGCAGACTAGATGGGGAGCTGGGATTGGAACCCATGGCCTTCTGACTCCCAGGCCCATGCTCAATTCTCTATGTGATAAGCACTGATAATATGCCTAGTGCTGCAAATATTTATTAATACAATAGAACCAGTAATAATTGTAGTATTTGTTAAGTGCTGACAATATGACCAGTATAGTAGTAAGGACTGGGGTAGATACAAAATGATTAGGACCCACATGAGGCTCAGAGAGTATGTAGGAGGGAGAACAAGAACTGAATCTCCATTGCAGATAAGGAAACTGAAGCACAGAAAAGTTAAATGACTTTCCCAAGATCACACAGCAGATAAATGGTGGATTAGAACCGAGGTTCTCTGTCTTCAAGGCCTGTGCTCTTTCCACTAACCAATCAATCAATTTAATCTATGGAATTGATTGAGTGCTTACTGTGTGCAAAGTACAAGAGGAGCACCATGTCCTATTTGCAAGAGCATGAGCCTGGAAGTCAGAACATTTGGGTTTTAATTCTGGTTCTGCCATTTGTTGGCTGTGTGAACTTGTTCAGGTCATTTAACTTCTCTGTGTCTCAGAGGAAATGTACTGCAAGCCAACATTTATGTATATATTGATCTACGTTCTCCGCTTAATCAATCCAACAGTGGTATTTATTGAGTGCTTACTATGTGTAGAACACTGTACTAAGTGCTTGGGAGAGTACAGTACAACATAATTGGCAGATTCATCCCCTGACTATAGTGTTTTTCTTACTGTTGCTTTTCCAGTTGTATCTTTATCCTTCCTCCTGCTCCACTGATTAGAAATAATTTGCCTTCATGTCTTCCCCATTAGATTGAAAGATCTTTATGATTGGGAACTGTGTTTTTCACATCCTTTGTTCTCTTGCTCAGTACAGTTTTCCTCAAACAGTAGCTGCTCAATAAATACTAATGCTGATTGCTGGATTGAGCTTCCAGTCACTGATGGCGTTAAAATCTGTCTCCAGGGCCAGATAAAAGCAGTGCCATTTCACCCTGATGGATTCAGCTGCCACGAGATTTAGTGGGCCTGAAGATATTTGAACATTTCTCAGCCAGTTTAGGCTGGTGTCAACATGGTGTTTTTCTGGGGCATCTCCCCTCCCAACCTAAAATCCCCACCTGAGATGACAAGCGAAACCGCCAGTTTGAAAAACAATAAATAGAACCATTTGACCTCGGTCCCATCCTTGGAGTCTGTAAGTGAATGAATGTCTCAAGCTCAAAGATGCAAAGGACAGATTTAATGGGGCACCTTTAAATTCACGAGATAGGAATAAACTGATTTTGAGAGAGACCTGTTCCTGAATTCTGCCAGGATGCTAAATCACGGAATATTTATTTAGATATGTGACCATGGAACAAACCAATTAATTTGAGCACAATAAAGCCTTTAATCTCCATATATCAGCAAATTCCTATTTCTCCAGTTTCTAACAAAAATAACAACATTTTTGATGCCAGGATATTAATGAGATCCTATTTCTATTCAGGAGGCTGAATTGAATCTTTGTTTTTCGCAGCCAAGGATTAGGAAGATTGCTATTTTGGTCATAAAGTGGAGCGCAAGCTCGTGCTTTGAGGGAAAGATCTGAGGTTGATGCTGAAGGCAAAGATAAACTCAGTTACCTCAGCTGAACTTGAACTCAGATTATAAGCATAATTATAAGAATATTGTGGTGAGTATACTTACCTTAATGCAGGGGCTAAGCATGAATAATTGCTATTTGATTCAGGCTTAAAGATCATTTGCAGCAGGTCTCCTGTGATGTTTGAGTCATAAAAGCAGATTACAATTTATTAGACATATAAACTAGGGGACCTAGTGGCCACCCATTTTTGTTAAGTTGCATTCACTTCTCCAGAATTCATGCTCGTGTCCTGCCTCAGTCCTGGAATACCCTCCGACAGACAATTACTGCCCCCACTTCAAAGCCTTATTGAAGATGCATGTCCTCCAAGAGGCCTTCCCTGTCTAGGCCCTCATTTCCTCTTCTCCCACTCCCTTCAGCATCATCCTGATTTGTTCCCTTTATTCAACCCTCCCTCAACCTCACAGCACTTATGCACATATCCGCAATTTATGTATTTTTATTCATGTCTGTCTCTTCCTCTAGATTGTAACCTTGTTGCATGCAGGGAATGTGCTTACCAACTCTGTTATATTGTTACAGTGTACTCTCTCAAGGGCTTAATACAGTGCTATGCACACAGTAAGCACTCAATAAATGTGACTGATAGATTGAATGGTCATTCACTTTGCTGCATGCCACATCACTGGGAAGGTGTCAGAAGGACAACCCTCCAGTCTGGCTCACAGACCACACTCTCAGACAGACAACCACTCTCAGAGGGCTAAGCTGTATCAGATGGCTCGATCCCATTGCCCAGCTTGAAGGGGAAAAGCTGTGGGAAACAGAGAAACAAGCTATGACCTGTGAAAATGAAAGCAACTCTAGGAAAGCGCTTTGTCATGTCGCAAATATGTTGTTTATAGTTTTAAAGCAACATTTTTCTGCCTGTGTAAAATCAACACATGTGGGAGAATGCGGCTTATAAGGAATTATGTTTCTAAAGGGCCTAGGAAGGTATGATAGCTAGCACAGGGGAGAAAATTACATAAGGATTAACTTCTTGAGCTTAGAACTGGAAGCTCAGCCAGGAGGGACCAAACTTCAAGATAACATGTATTCTTTTATAAAAAGTATTCTTTTTATAAAATCTGGAAGCAACATCTTCTGACACGCAAATTGACAGAACACGACTGGGGCCTCCAACAGCTTCACTCTTCGTTTGCCTCCTTGCAGACTGTTTTTATTAAAATGGGCTTCATTAAAATGATAAAAATGTAACAATTGGCTAAATTAAGGCTGAAATGGCTCTGTTTAATAATCTGGTGCATTTCAATCATTTTTTTAAAGCCAAAGATAATGAGAAGTAATTCCAGAATTGGGCCACGAGTTTAAAAAAAAAAATTCTCAGCCCATCCTGGATGAATTTCACTGTGTGTGTGTGTGTGTGTGTGTGTGTGTGTGTGTGTGTGCGTGCATGTTTGTGGTTGGTGGTGGGTGGGGAGGGTGGAGGTGAAGTTCAAACTTCCTGGGAGGGTGGAGGTGGAGTTCAAACTTTCTTCAACTTTTTCTCTTTGCTATATCAAAGTTCATCATGTACAGGGATTGTATCTGGCTCTTGTTATAGTGTATTCTTCCAAGCATTTAGTACAGTGCTTTACACACAAGTAAGAGCTCAATAAATAGGACAAATGATTGAATGAATGAATGAATGAAAAGATATTTAATAATAATAATTATGGTACTTGTTAAGCGCTTACTAAGTACTGAGCACTGTTCTAAGCAATGGGGTAGATACAGGGTAATCAGATTGTTCCACATGGGGCTCACATTGTTTAATCCCCGTTTTTACAGATGAGGTAACTGAGGCACAGAGAAGTTAAGCGACTTGTCCAAGGGCACACAGCAGGCAAGTGACAGAGCTGGGATTAGAACCCACAACTTCTGACTCCCAAGCCCATGCTCTTGCCCCTGAGCCACGCTGCTTTTCTAAGGTTTAAGACTTCAATACTGAGACCCAAAAAAGTTTTAGGGATTTCATTTCCTGAGGCAAGATGCTAATTTAGATGGGTTTTGATTTTTTGAATTTGATTTTGATTTTTGATTTTTTAAAGGGACCTGAAAAATCTCAGTTCTCTTCCTAACTCCCTTGGTGGTGAAGTACAGACAGGCCGGGAGGAGGGCAGGAAGCATAGTCCGAAGTTCTCCAAGAAAACCAATCCAATTGTCAATGTAAATAGATCACAGGAAGTATTAAAATGAACTGGATACAAGAATTTGATGCTTTCTCTTGCGAGCGCTCCCAAAAACAGCACGGAGAAAATGTTCGCAGAGGCCCCCTCCTGTTCATGTTTCTTCAAAGTACAAGTAGGCTGGTTTGGGGGCTTGAGTTTCTTATTTTACTGCCACTTCATTTTCATACAGTGGAAAAAGCTCTCGACTCTCACAATGGGCTATTTCCAACTTTCAATTACATTCTCATCCTGAGCTTTTTCGCATTAGAGAGTTAAGCATAAGCCTCGGAATTTTATTCTCTGAAGCGGATGAGGACACGGCCTCTTTTTTTTGCTTTCTCCAGTGCTTCTCATTCTAAACTCATCTTTCAGGAAATTTTTTTGGTGTGTGCTCTTTTTTAATAGTATTTGGTAAGTTCTTATTACAATGTCAGGCACTGTACTAAGTGCTGAGGTAAATCCAAGCTAATCAGGTTGGACACAGTCCATGTCTTACATGGGGCTCACAATTTTAATCCCCATTTTACAGATGAGATAACTGAGGCTCGGAGAAGTGAAGTGACTTGCCCAAGGTTACACCACAAAAAATGGTGAACCCAGTCCTTGTGACTCCCAGGTCCTGCTCTATCCAATAGGCAAGAGTGCTTCTCTGGTTTCCTGCCATCTTCAAACAGCCACCCCTCCAGGTTAAATGTCACAGTCTCCTTCCAGCAGGGGCACGTTCTGCTTCCAGTGTCTTTTGGAAGCAGGACTTATAGCTTGGTAGTTAAAAGGCTCAGGCTTCTGGATAAGGGTTATTTGAGGGGAAAGTTAGGAGGTGTTAGATGGTCCATGAAATGGAAGTCTGGGAGGGTAGCCATCTTGTGGTTCAACCAAATGTCATGGTGTCCCTGTTGGAGAGAGAGAACTGGGCTGGGTGGACTGAAATCTGTAATTTATTCATTCAATCAGATTTGAGCATTTACTATGTGCAGAGTACTGTACTAAGTGCTTGGGAGAGTACAATACAACAATAAACAGACACAATCCCCACCCACAATGAGCTTACAGTCTAGGCCAGACTTCAGGGGAACAGGGCTCAGTCTCACTGTCCATGGGGGCCTGGACTGCAGGGAGACAGGGCTCAGTTACACCTTCCATGGGGAGACCAGGACCAGCTTCCAGGACCATGGGGGGACGGGGACAGTGTCACCATCCCCAGGGGGACAAAGCCTGGCCTGCTGGATGTGGGGAGGCCACCAGGATAGTTGTCCATGTCCCCCATAACATCTGCTTCTCCCTCTAGACTGTAAGCTCATTGTGGGCAGGGAATGTGTCTGTTTACTGTTATATCAAGCTCTCCCGAGCACTTAATACAGTGCTTTGCACACAGTAAGCTCTCAGTAAATACAATTGACTGACTGACTGAGGGGCCGACCCGTAAACCGCTGGGCTTGCGGTCTTAAGTTCTGACGAATGAGGCAGCACTGCCATCGAGAATAACTCCAAGCCCAGTTTGGCAGCTGAAGGCCTGCATCCCCTTCACTCTGTGCCTTGAAGTCTGCCAAGAATTAGAGTCCCACCTTCTCTGGACCTCCAGACTGTGTTGAAAAATTTAGTGTCTCTAACACAGTTGCTCTTTCCAAAGTCTAGAATGTAAACTCACAGAGTACGCTCCTAGAAGTGCTTTTGGCAGAGACTACTTTTGGTCGGGAGCCAAAACCCCGGTCTCTGGCACGTTGGGAGAAATAGTGTGTGGTTCTGCGTAAGTCTAGAAAGGCTTTTGGAAAGAATCACCCCAAGTGGGCGTCCTCTTGAAAGCTGAGAGACCCTCTCTCCTCTCCATTGTGTTCCCGCAAACAACGACAGTGTTGCCACGTGGCGGATCCACTGGTTTTTGACGACTCTCAAAGATTACTCTCAACAGAAGAGGAATACTGGTGAAGTCATGGAGGTTGGATGTGCCTCAGCCTCCTCTTCGAAGGTGACCAACTGGGCATTAGGCTATGGTGGGGGTCGGAGGGTAGGGGGAGTGTACCTAGAACTCTTGCCCAGTTCCCGCCTCCTGCAGACCACCCTGGCTCAGAGAGAAAAACATTCTGGGGAAACCAATGCAGCCAAATTTTTTTCAAGCCCCCTGTAACCTTGGAGCCCCTGGGCTAAGCTTAATAATACCTTGAAAACAATAATAATGAAATCATAAAAAGTAAATACTAATAACATAATAATAACAATATCTGGAATTTCTATTGTATTTTCATTTTCCCCACAGTGCTTTCACATCAATTATCTCATTTTACCCTCCACAAATCCCACACGAGGCTCACAGCCTTATTATATTTCTTATACAATTTGGGGGAAGCTAGTCATGGAAATGTTTCAGTTGTGCAGTCACAGGAAATGCCTTGGGTATTTTTGGTGGGGTTTTCAGCCAGGGGATTCTCTGAGGGATTTGCAATTTTCACTATCACCTCGATGTCTGGGAGCTCCGAAAACAGACCGGGTGGGTCCAACTACATTAGGCTCATGAGTGAGCCTTGGGCTGCTGAGTTGAAGGTGGAAATTCCACTGCCAAGCTACTGTCCATAGCCCTACCCTGCCCTCAGTGGAGCATGCATGGCCCCATCTATGCACACAATTAGAGTAATTATTATAATAATTGTGGTATTTGCTAAGCACTCACTATGTGCCGAGCACTGTACTAAGCACTGGGGTAGGTACAAGATAATCAGGTCAGACTCAATCCCAGTCCCACATGGGAGTTGCAGCCTATGAAGGAGGGAAAATAGATGTTTATTCCCCATTTCACAGATAAGGAAACTGAAGCTTTATTATGATATTTATTAAACACTCTAAATCAAATCACTGTTCTGAGCCCTAGTGTAGCTACAAGTTAATTAGGTTGGACTTTGACCCTGTCCCGCATGGGGTTCACAGTGTAAGTAGGTGGGAGAACAGGAGGACTGAGGCACGGAGAAGTTAAGTGACTTGCCCAAGGTCACACAGCAAGCAGTTTAGAGAACTGGGATTAGAACCCAGGTCCTCTGACTCCTAGTCTGTGCTACTTCTCAGTTAAGTGAATAGTTCAAGGTCACACAGAAGCCAAGCGAGAGAGCTGGGACTAGAACAAGGGCCTTTGTCTCCCAGGCTGGTGCTCTCTCCATTAGGCCACACTGTTTCTCTCCTTATTGCCTTTTGGCAAACACATCTGTCTGCAGGACATTCATGCTCATATATAGGTAACAGCCAATCATTATTGATAATTCTCTACAGATCCCTAAAAAGCTCTACTCCTAGAACGAGAAAAAAGATTGCAGGGAGCAGCATGAATAGTAGAAGGAGCCCAGGACTAGGAGTCAGAAAACCTGGGTTCCCATCCTAGCTCTGCCACTCGCCTGCTGTGTGACCTTAGGTGAGTTGCTCCAGTTTTCTGTGGCTCACTTTCCTCATCTGTAAAATTGGAACCTCTGAACCTCAATTGGGATTGGACTGTGTCTGATCTGATTGTACTCTATATATCACAGTGTTTGGCACAGAGTAAATTCTAAACAAATACCACAATTATTATTACTGTAATGGAAAGAATATGAAATCTTCTCAAAGAGTTGGATTTCCCTGGCAGACAGACCCTTTGGTCAAGAGTGATTCCTCTTGGCTCTATTCCTCAAAAGATGAATGACTCTAATGAATGACTTAGTGGCATTCATGGGCCTGGGAGTCAGAAGGACCAGGGTTCTAATACCGACTTGGCCACATATCTGCTGTTTGACCTTGGGCAAATCACTTTACTTCTCTGGGCCTCGGCCTCAGTTACCTCATTTGTAAAATGGGAATTAAGAACATGAGTCCCATGTGGAACAGGGACTGTATCCAATCTGATTAGCTTGTACCTGCCCCAGGACTTAGAACAGTGATTGGCACATAGTAAGTACTTAAAAGGTACTGTAATAGTAATTATTATTATTATAACTAAGAAGGACAAAATAACTCTCTATAATAATTTTCCCAAACCCTCCATCTAAACTTAAGCACGTCCAGTGGATTCCTCAAAGCAGTGTGGCTTAGAGGAAAGATCATGGGCTTGGGAGTCAGAGGACATGGGTTCTAATCCTGACTCGGTCACTTGACTGCTCTGCGACCTTGGGCAAGACACCTAACTTCTCTGTGCCTCAGTTACCTCATCTGTAAAATGGGGATGAAGGCTGTGAGCCCCACTTGGGACAACCTGATTACATTGTATCTACCCCAGTGCTTAGAAAAGTGCTTGGCACATAGTAAGCGCTTAACAAATACCATAATAATTATTATAATTACCTCAATGCTTAGAAGAGTATTTGGCACAGCATTTAAGTGTTTAACAAATAGCATAATAATAATAACTATTATTATTATGCTTTTGTAAATGAAATTGGGACCAGTTTGATCAATTTGAAAGTGGGCCAATATTACATTGACAATCTCCATCTAGTCTTAGATTGTGAGCCCTCCCCTTCCCCAAGGAGTGGGGACTATGTCTAATTCCCATGTGGAGATTCTCTCCCAGCATTCGATACAGTGCTCTCCTCAAAGTCAGCGCTCTTTGTGGACACGATATGTATCTGCTGTCGTATTGTGCTCTCTCAAGCACTTAGTACAGGGCTTTGCACACAGTCAGCACTCAATAAGTATGACTGAATGAATGATTGAATGATCGATTGAATTACTGACTGAATGAACACTATTATTACCACCCTTATGACTACTATTGCTACCACTACTTCCTCTACTTCGACTACTAATTTCCAGTTGTACCCCTCACCCCTGCTCTCCAAGGTTAGCAAGGATACATTTGAGATTCTGGGCAAACAAAGCACTTAGTACAGTGCTTTGAACATCGGGAGCACTCAATAAACACAATTGAATGAATGCATGAATGAATGAAGTCGGGTCAATAAAGGCATTCACGGTTACTAAGAGGCAGAGTTTGGGGGTACAGCGAGATGAACATTTTATCCAATTCTGCTTCCCATTCGTTGGTCTGTCTCAGGTCTTCGGCCCCCCTAGAAAGGCCCCACTGAAATCTCCAACCTACAGTCTGTTTGTTCTACTGATGACTTCACTGCTTCCGAATTGATGCAAATGAGCAAGGGATGTGACCGCCTTGTGCTTTTCAAGAAATTCCCCAAACAAAGTGTGTGGCTTTCTCCCGTCTTTAGTAAACACATAAGGGAGAAGAAACAAACCAGTGTTTGGTTTTCTACAAGGGTGGTGAGTTAGGTTTCTTAATAAAAATGCTGTTGTTACATTCAGATTCAGACTCGGCCCAAACATAGCTTAAGATAATGCTTTCAATCTGCTGTGGATGAATGAGCTGAAACTTCTGAAATACAATGAAGAGCCAGCATAGAGTTCACTGTGCTCTAGTCGAGCAAAATCAGTAATTGCTCCTGTATTGTTTGTGGATTGCTGTCAGAAATGGCTGTGCCTGGAAATTTGCTCACCTAAGGAGGAAAGCGGGAGGAACCTGAAGTGGGCAGGGGAGGGGAGGAAAGAAGTAGAAGTCAGACTATCAAACAACTGTTAATAGGTGAACTGACTTGGGAAAATTAAAAACAAGGAGGCTTGAAGGGATGTTCTAAAACCACAAACCAATCCATCAGTGGTATTTATTGAGCACTTACTGTGTTCAGAGCACTGTATTAATATTTGGAAAAGTACAGCCCAACAGTTGATAGACATGATCTCTGTCCACAGGGAGCTTAATAATAATAATTAATAATAATAATTGTGGTATTTGTTGAACACTTACTATGTGCCAGGCACTATACTACAAGCTAACCAAACTGGGTTGAGCACTGTACCTGTCCCATGTGGAGCTCACGCTCTCAATCCTCATTTTACAGATAAGATAACTGAGACACAGAGAAGAGAAGTGACTTGCTCAAGGTCACACAGCAGACAAGTGGTGGTGCCAGGATTAGAACCCAAGACCATCTGACTCTTAGACAGATGCTCTACCCACTACACCATGCTGCTTCTCTGTCTATAGGAAACAAACATTCAGATGAGGTGACCCCATAGTAGGTGGCTGGGAAAAAGAGGCAAAAAATAGAGTAGCTTGGGGCGCAGAAATCAAAAGTTGGGTGACACTCGGGAAGATTGCAATTTTATTTAATTTTATTCATATTAATGTCTGTCTCTCCCTCTAGCCTGTAAGCTTGTAATGGGCAGAGAACATGTCTGCTAATTCTGAGCAATATTGTTCTCTCCCAAGCGCTTAGTACAGACCTCTGAACATAGTAAGCACTGAATGAATACCATTGATTGATTGGCTGAGTGGGTTTCTTTAAGCACGGTAAGCAGTCAATAAATACCAAAGTGACTGATTACTGATTGGTAGAAACAGAAATGCTGGTGGGATGATGGAAATACCGGTCAAGGCTATAGAAGTTGACTTGGAAGTCATTCACATAGAAGTAGTAGCCAAAGTCATGGGAGTGGATTAGCCAGACTGTGAGCCCCATGTGGGACAGGGACTATGTCCAACCTGATTATCTTGTGTCTACCTAGTGCTTACCAAGTACTTAAGTACCAGTGTTATTATGAACTCCACAAGGGTGAGTATAGAATGAGAAAAGGGACCCAGCAAACAGCTTTGGGTAAAGTCCACAGGAAGAGGAGGAGAGGCATGGGAGAAGCCAACGAACACAACTGAGAAGGAGCAATCAGAGAGATAGGAGCACCAAGTTGGGATTGTCAGCAAAATCCAGGCCTGAGGGCATTGGTCAGTGGCATCAAAAGCAGCAGACAGGTCGAGGGGGAACCAGGATGGGAGTGGCTATAATGAAGTCATTGGTCATTTTAAAGAGTGCCACCTCGGTGGAGTGATGGGGCCGAAAATCAGGCTGCAGTGGGTTGAGAAGACATTTGGTTGAGAGAAAGTGAAGGTGGTGATGTGTACATAACCCATTCTAGGAACTTGGATGGGAATAGGATCAGGGAGATATGGTGATACCGGGAGGGGGGCTGTGGGAATCAAGGGAAGGCTTTTACAGAACGGCGGAGATTCGAGCATGTTTGGAGGCAGAGGGGAATGAGCCATTGAAGAGTGAGAGAGTAGAAGCAAGTGGATTTAGAGAGCAGGTGGAAGATCTCTTGAAAAAAGCAGCTGGGAAGCAGGAGCTGGAGGAGAAAGCAGCAGGGGTGTGTGGAACAGTGCTTGGCACATAGGAAGCACTTAACAAATACCCGACTGTGAGCCCCACGTGGGACAACCTGATTACCTCGTATCTACTGCAGCACTTAGTACATTGCTTGGCACATAGTAAGCGCTTAACAAATACCATCATTATTATCGGTTAGACTGTGAGCCCATTAATGGTCAGGGATTGTCTCTGTTGCCGAACTGTACATTCCAAGCGCTTAGTACGGTGCTCTGCACATAGTAAGTGCTTAATAAATACTATTGAATGAATGCAACACCAAGAGTCAGAAACAAAAACAGTACCTGAAACTTTGAACAGCAGATGTGATGGTGCAGCATAGGGAAATCTCAAGATGCACATGGTAGGGTGAGGTTATCAGTGGTGCTCATTGTTATGTTATTGATATGTTGTTCTATTGTGCTCTCCCAAGTGTTTACTGTACTCTGCACAAAATACGTGCTCAATATATGCAATTGATTGATTGATGCATTGGTCTGATCAGGCCCCTCAAACGAAGGGGACTTTCCTCAGTATCTGGTAAGCCAGCTTCAAACCCCAAATGAGTCCTTGCATGTATCTGCTCTCTCTTTTCACTATATATAATAGCAGCAGGATGCTACTGTCCCCTCTCTCCTATCTCAAGTTCACCAGCACTCAAAGACGGTGGGGTTTGGGTTCTCTTCAGTGGCCAAAAATTGCTGAGGTTTCCAGAAAGCCATGATAGTTTTTAGTGGGCAGAGCCCTGTACTGTGAATTTGAGAGAAGACAACAGAAACAGAAAGGTACAGCCTCTGCCCTAGACGGTCTATCTAATGCAGGAGGAAGGCTGACATAAATCATTTATAAATAGTGGGAGCAGGAGGAAGAATAAGGATATAAATGCAAACAGGTTAGAAATGATAAATAATTGAATAGTCATATCCACATAAATGCTGAGGATGGAGATCATTGCATAAGTGCTGAGAATGGCGATGAGTAAATATTCCTCTCTTCCCCCTACCTGCAACACATATACACACACATAAACACACACCAGTCTGTTAACAAAGAATAGAAGAAAGCTTTTCAGAGACTCCCATTTGTACCCACCTGCCTACAAAGAGATGCTAAGAAGGAACAGAGTAATAGAGAAAAATAGAACAAATTTTTGGCAAAGCTAGACTGGCCCTCTCTGAGCAACAGATATGGGGTGTCTGGAAAAAAACCTAAACTCTCTCCTTAAATGGACTACCTAAAAAAAGTGTCCTAAATGTATACAGCTTGGCCTCCCATTCTCCTGTTTCAGTGGCGCATACCTATAATTTCATTTCTAGGCCTAAACCCAGCTCTGTCACTTGTCTGCTCTATGACGTTGGGCAAGTCACTTAACATCTCTGGACCTCAGTTACCTCATCTGAAAAATGAAGATTAAGACTGTTAGGCCAACATGAGACAGTTTGTATCTACCTTAGGGCTTAATACATGCCTGGACATTGTAAGCGTTTAATGAATGCTATTCAAAAAAAGATGTAGGGCAGACAATTGAATGTGATCTTGACCACCACGACTCTTGCCTGCTGCCACTATTTTTTTCCTGCAACCCTCTGACAGGTATCTGAGCTTGGAATGAATGTCTTATATACTTTCCCAACATTTGCTTTGAGTTTCCAAGACTGGCACTGGGAGTGTGAATCCAGTCAAAGGTTCATGGTTGTTTTGTTTTTTTCTGTTTATGTTCCTCTCAAGAGTTATGCCTCTTATTTTCAGGGGAAATTGTCTCTAAAGTTGCTCTTGGGTGGTTACTGGGGCTGATGAGCTCAAAAGAAGAAGTTAAACCCTGGGGTCCTTGGCATGGCTCAATATCCTGTTGATTTTTCCAAAGAAATTCTTTTGCAAAGAGTAGTTCTTCAGCTTGTCATGATTCTCCTTTTGTTGTTGATTTAAACATCCACAAATCACTAAATTTATCATGTGAAACTCAGTTGGCCCAACCCAGGTTTTCACTGAGGGCTGTTTACCAGAGTTTCATTTTGTCTCTTTCATCATTAGGTGTTCCAAAGTGAAAAATTCCCTCTATTGGTCAAAGGTCTTCCTGAAAGGCACAGAGATATAAGACTAAATGGAATGAGTGGGAAGGTTCTCACTCCCTCTCAAATTTCCAAATCACTCCTCATTTTTCAATCGTCTCAGTATTTTCAGCAGAGAAAAACTTGCTTGTTTCCAGAGGATCTCCATGTTATACGAGTGAAATTTTGAAACGTATACCTGGGTTTCACCTTCACAAATCAGGTAGGGAACTGCCTTAGTATCCACCCTCACCCTTCTCCATCACAGCTCATATCCAAACTCAATGGGATGGCCAGGATGGGTGAGGAAGGGCAGGAAGAGACAGGTCAAAGAGGAATGCCAAAATCCAAAGCTTCACTCACCTACCCAACGGCTGCGCTATGGAGTCTGTGTTGTTGGATAGGGATTGTCTCTGTTGCTGAATTGTACTTTCCAAGCACTTAGTACAGTGCTTTGCACACAGAAAGTGCTCAATAAATACGAGTGAATGAATGAATGATTGAATGTTTCCAGACCCTACAGTTTTGTGAGAAATGCTGAGAGAGAAATTTTCAACCTATCAAAGAATATCTGACACCACACATTGTATTTCTGAGAGAACCGAGGAGATTCTGTAAATGCAGTACAAAAAAAAAGAAACAGAATACCCAGGCATGGAATTCAAAGAGCAACCCATCCCCAGCCGCTAAACATACACCACACTTAACTTCCTCCCTACCTCATAAACTGATCTTCATGGAAGAACCCAGGATAACACACTGCTTTTCCAGAGCTTCTTTGGGGTCTTTGAATGGAATTCACACTCAAAGCACCACAGACAATAGAATGATTCCTTTGACTGGTCATAGAACCTGCTTGCTGTTGGCTGCAGCACTCTTGTTTTTCCTTAAACAGGCAACTAGGTTGGAAGTGTATAATTGTAAACTAGGGTGACCACTTGGTCAGTTTTATCATGGACAGTAGAGAACCACCGTGCCTGGGATAGAGTACGGGCCTGGGAGTCAGAAAGACCTGAGTTCTAATCCCAACTCTGCCACTGCATTCATTCATTCATTCATTCATTCATTCAATTGTATTTATTGAGTGCTTTACTATGTGCAGAGCACTTTACTAAGCGCTTGGAATGTACAATTTGGCAACAGATTGAGACAATCCCTGCCCAACAATAGGCTCACAGTCTAAATGGGAGAGACGGACAACAAAACAAAACTAGTAGTCAGGCACCAATACCATCAAGATAAATAGAATCTTGAGGAGAGGGGAAGGGGAAATAGCAGAAGGAGGGAGTAGGGGGAATGGGGAGGAGAGAAGGGGCAGAGGGAAAAGGGAGGGCTCAGATTGGGAAGGCCTCCTGGAGGATGTGAGCTCTCAGTAGGGCTTTGAAGAGGGGAAGAGAGTTAGTTTGGAGGATGTGAGGAGGGAGAGCATTCCAGGTCAGTGGTAGGACGTGGGCCAGGGGTCAGCGGTGGGGCAGACGAGAACAAGGCACTGTGAGGGGGTTAGAGGCAGAGGAGTGGAGTGTATGGGTTGGGCTGTAGAAGAAAAGAAGGGAGGTGAGGTAGGAGGGGGCCAGGATATGGAGAGCTTTGAAGCCAAGAGCGAGGAGTTTTTGTTTCATGTGAACAAGTGCACACAGCAATTGTCTGCTGTGTGACCTTGAACAAGTCACTTTACTTCTCTGTGCCTCAGTTTCCTCATCTGTAAAATGGGGATTAAGACTGTGAGCCTTATATGGGACAAGGACTGTGTCCAACCCAATTAGCTTATATCTACCCCAGTGCTTAGAACAGGACCTGGAACATAGTAAGCACTTAAATACCACTATTATTATTGTCATTATTTTAACTGGGCTGCCCCCTCTAGACTGTAAGCTCGCTGTGAACATGGAATATATCTACCAACTCTGATATACTGTAGTCTCCCAAGCACTTAGTACAGTGCCCTGTACTCGGTAAGCACTCAGTAAGTAACAGTGAGGTAGTGCAAAAGGGATTTAGTACAGGACCCCTTTTTGTCTGTAATCTCAGCCCCCAGGCTCCCTTCACTGAAGCTCCTGATGCCAAATCCTTCAGTTTGAACATGGCATCCCAGTTCTTTGAGAGGACCTCAAAGACTCTGGAGGGATGGTGAGGGACAGGGCATCCCAGAGAAACATTCCTCTTTGGTCTAAGGGCAAATCCTCTTCTGAGGCACAGTCAGACAAGTCAAACATCTTCTCTTGGCCATTTGTTTTGGAATCTGGGGCCACTGGGGCTTTTTCGAGTAGGGTGTGTAACGGGTTGGCTGAATCAGAGCCTGGTTTTCTCTGCCACCAAATAAGGTAATGTTCAAACATTTTTAAGGGGCAGCAGGGGGTGTAATAGAAGAGGAGTTGGGGGAGAGGTTCATTCTCTTTTATCTCAACTTATTTTCTTAGAAGGGTATTGAAAACACATTTGTAATATCTTTGTCCTCTATAAAACCAAAAGAAAAAAAATCTGCAGATGGTTTTCTGGATGAGATACATTTGTCTGGGGGCCATCTTATTTGGATATCCCAAAACCAAGATGGATTTTGCAGGGTTCATGGGGCGGGACAACAGCCAATCAGCGGGCACAGAGGGGCACGCAGAGGGCAAACTTGTAAATCCTGGGCCTCGTGGAATGCAGTTATAAAACGTTGGCTGTGGGGAGCTCTGTGCATCTCTCAAGTGGAAGCGTAGTGAGGTTTCAAGTGCTAGGGAGGGAATGGCAGGGAGATGAGACCACCAGAGGAGGTGTATTGCCTTCTGGGACTTCATGTGTGACTGATACACTTGAAAATACATGGGTATGGAACAGAACGGTCCACCCTTGGAGCATTAATTATGTTATTCAAAGCTTGCCGCTTTAACCAATTTACATGTTCAATTCCATTCACCGATTTTGCATTTATAATCATGAAGGGATGTTAAAGTAAGGAAGGAGGCCTGCACATTGGAAAGGTTATAAGTGACATTTAGGGAGAAGGGCAACACTTGCTATTTCCTGGTGCTGATTTAAGATGTTCTCATTGCATAATGCAAACTGTTTGCAAGAGAATATGAGAAGGATGGTCCCTTGTCCTAGCATACTGTAGATTCACACCAAGAATTTTTCAAAAGAAATGACCAGTGACAGATAAACAAGATTAGTGAAAGGATTGGTTTAACATTTGGGTTCCACATCTGGAAAAATTTTAAAGGTGTTGAGGAGAGTCAAACTTCAAAATGTCTGAACTCCAGTAAGGGCAAAATGATTGAAAACTAAATGCAATGGAATTCTCTGCCTCTGTTAATGAGGGAATACCCGCTGTGGATAGTCAAATCCAGCCAAGATGATAATGATAATAATACAATCCTTTAGACTGTAAGATCCTTGTGGGAGGTGAGCATGCCTACCAAATCTGCCCCATTATATCAACCAATCAATCAGTCAATGGTATTTATTAAGTGCTTACTGTGTGCAGAGTTCTATACTAACTGCTTGCAAGAGTACAGTAGGGTTGGTAGACATGATCCTTGCCCACAAGAAGCTTATAGTGCATGAGGGGAGATAGACACTGAAATAAACTGCAGAAAAGGGAAATGTCAGAGTGAAAGGATTTTGTACAGAAGTGCTGTGGGGATGAGGGTATGGTGAATATCATGTGCTTCAAGAGTACAAATCAGAGAGACTGTAAGCTCACTGTGGGCAAGGAAATGTGTGATTATTATATTGTGCTTTCCCCAGTGCTTAATACAGTGGTCTGCACACAGTAAGTGCTCAGTAAATATTATTGAATGAATGAACGAATGAGTCCATAGATGACTCACAGGGGAGGGCAGAGAGGAGAAATAAGGATTTGTAGGGGAAGGACTCTTCGAGGAGATGGGATTTTAGCAGACTTTTGATGGTGAGGAAAGTGGTGGTCTATTGGATATGAAAGAGAAGGGAGTTCTGGGCCAGAGGGAGAATATGGGCAATGGGTTAGAGGTGGGTTAGATGAGATGAAGGTACAGAAAGAAGATTGGCTTTAGAAGAGCAAAGGGTACAAATTGAGTTTTAGTAGGTAATCTGCAAGGTGAGATAGAAGCGGGAGAGCTGATTGAGCATTTAAAAGTCTATTGAAAGGAGCTTCTGTTTGATCCTGTGATAGATGGGCAACCATTGGAGATTTCTGAGGAATGGGAGGATGTGTACTGAACTTTTTTTAGAAAATGATCAAGGCAGCAGAGTGAAGATGGGAGACAGGGAAGTTAGCAAGGAGGCTGATGCAGTAATCAAGGTGAGAGAGGATGAGGGTTTGGATTAACATAGTCGCAGTTTGGATGGAGAGGAAAAGGAAGATTTTAGAGATGTTGGGAAGGTTAAATTTACAGAATTTGGCGACACTGAATATATGGGTTAAATGAAAGAGTTGAGTCGAGGTTGCTAAGATAATAGTCCTGTGAAACAGCGAGGGCTGTGGTGCTGTCTACAGTGACCAGGGAGAACAGACTGGGTAGAAGATGAGGAGTTCTGTTTTGGACATGTTACACTGAGGTATCAGGAGGACATCCAAGTAGAGGTATCCTGAAGGCAGGAGGAAATGTGAGACTGCAGATGAAGTGAGAAATTAGGGCTGGAGATATAGGTTTGGAAAGCAGAGAATAAGCATGGCCTAGTCGATAGAGCATGGGCCTGGGAGTCAGAAGGGCCTGAGTTCTAATCCCGACTGCCAGTGGTCTGCCATGTGACCTTGTGCAAGTCACTTAACATCTCTGGGCCTCAGTTACCTCATCTGTAAAATGGGAATTAAGAGTGTGAGCCCCATGTAGTACAGGGACTGTATCCAATCTGATTAACTTGTATCTACCCCAGAGCTTAGAACAGTGCTTGGCACATAGTAAAGCACTTAATAAGTACCACAATAATTATAATAATTTGGGAATGATCCAGGCAGAGATGGTAGCTAAAGTCATGGGAGTGAATGAGTTCTCCAAGGGAGTGGGTGTAGATGGAGACTAGACGGGCTCCCAGAACTGAGCCTTGCTGGACTCCTACATTTATGGGGAGGGAGGCAGAGGAGAGACTGTGAAAGAGACTGAGAATGAGCTGCCAGAGAGATAGGAGGAGAACCAAGAGAGGACAGTGTCAGTGAAGCCAAGATTGGATAACGTTTCCAGGAAAAGGGAGTGGTCAGCAGTGTCAAAGGCAGATTTAAAAACTCTCTTTTCCACAAACTTACCGAGACGCTTTCAGTCCTTCTTTTTCATGCTCAACCAGGAAAGGAAGTGTGTTCAAAAATCCAGTGAGGCCCCCATTTATTTTCAGCCATTCCAAAATACTCTCTCAATCAGGAACTTAGGGGAAATCATCACGTTTTAATTTCTAGAGCCTAGCCAAAGAGCAAAACCCAAAATTAAGGTGAAAGATGTGTTGCAAATACTTTCACCTTGAGCCCACTAAATACATGGTATTGACTTGCTCATTAAAGGGATACACAGAGTGGATGAGTTGTGAGCCAGCTAACATATCTAAGGAAAAGTTCAACTTTGGTTTTAGGCTTTTGCTTGATTAAATCAGTTGCTATATTCCATTTCCCTCACTTGAATTTGTCTTAAGGAAAGAAAGAAGAAGAAATCCAACCTACCGGTTCTAGACTGTGAGCTCCTTGTGGGCAGGGAACAAGTCTACCAACTCTAGTATACTGTTCTCTCCCAATGCTTAATACAGTGTTCTGCACACAATAAACACTCAGTAAGTATTATTGACTCATTGAATGACTTCTTCTATGTACCTCTTTGAGGATAAGTTCTCTCAGCTGTCAGCTGCAGGAATCTTTGGGGACCTGGAGCCATGTTTGCCTGTAAAATGTTGTAGATAACTTTCAATCAATCGCATTTATTGAGTGCTTACTGTATGCAGACCATTGTACTAGCATTTGGGAGAGTAAGATATAACAGGTGGTTGACATGTTCCCTGACCACAATGATCCTACAGTCTAGAGGGGGAAACAGACATTAATATAAATAAATTATGAATATCAGTGCTAAGGGATGAAAGAAGGTTGAATACAGAGTGCAAATCCAAGTGCAAGAGCAAAACAGAAGGGCATGGGAAAAAGAGGAAATGAGGGCTTAGTTGGGGAAGGCCTTCATTAAGACTTTGAAGGTGGAGGAAGTACATTCTGTCGAATATGAAGAGGGAGCTCGTTCCAGGTCAGAGGCAGGACATGGGCAAGAGGTTGTCGGCAGGATAGAGGCAATCCAGGTACAGTGAGTAAATTGGCATTAGAGGAGTAAAGCATGTGAGTTGGGTTGTAGAAAGAATCAGGGAGGTAAGGTGGGAGGGACAAGGGGATTGAGGGCTTTCGATTTGATGGTAAGGAGTTCTTGTTTGATGTGGAGATGGATAAGCAACCTCCGGAGGTTCTTGAGAAGTGGGGAAAGATCTACTGAATGTTTCGTAGAAAAATTGATCTGGGCAGCAGAGTGAAATAGGGACTGAAGGAGGGAGAGACAGAAGGCAGGGAGTTCAGCCAGGAGGCTGATGCAGGAATCAAGTTGGGACAGGGTAAGTGCTTAGATTTATGTGGTAACAGTTTGGAGGAGAGGTAAGGGCAGATTTTGGTAACGTTGTGAAGGTTGAACTGACAGGATTCATTTCCAAGTCAGAAAATCAATCCTTTAATGAGGACATTTACTACGCATTCAGAGTGTGGTGAAAACTGTACTCAGTGGTAGGGAGAAGGCATGGACAATCCTTCAGAGGCTCAGAGAGGGGAGAGCAGATACATAGGGAACCCTGACAGGCCAAAATAACTCCCCAGTGGATCCAAGCCCAGATCAAATGAAGTCTCTTGGTCAACAGAACAAATTTGCTTTCCCACAAGGCCTTCCCGGGGTGAGTGTTACAAACATTGTGCAGATGCAGATACGAGCTGGATAGTGTTGCTGGATGAGGTAATCAGCTACAAGAATCTCCCAATAAAGGGAGCCTGAACGAAGCAGAAGATGCTTTTCCAGTCGCTCAGGGGTGATGGTGGAAGGACATTGGAACAGGAGGAAGGAATTGAGAAACCATGGGGAAGTGAGTAAGAAATGGGGACCTCTTGTTCTCAGCTTAGGAAAGGAAGGACAGCTGTCCTCAGGCCTAGCATCTGGGGAATGGCACTTAGGAAAAGTAGTCCCTTTCCTGAGTACAAAAAGGCAAACAAGTAAGTTGGGGAGAATTGACAGTTTCTCCTTCAACTTGCAGCAGCAGTAGTGTGGCCTAGTGAAAAGAGAGAGTCAGAGAATCTGGGTTTTACTCCCTAAACTGCCACTTTTTATTTTTTAAATGGTATTTGTAAAGTGCTTACTATATGTCATGAACTGGTCTAAACTCTGCAGTCTTGTTTTGTCTAATGCTGTCGAGTCGCCTCCGAACCAGAGCGACTCCATGGACACATCTCTCCCAGAACACCCCTCCACCATCTGTACTTGTTGTGTTAGTGTAGCCACAGAGCTTACTTGGTAAAAATATGGAAGCCGTTTACCATTGCCTTCTTCTGTGCAAGGTCACACAGCAGACAAGTGGCATAGCTGAGTTTAGAACCCATGACCTTCTGAATCCCAGACCCGTGTTCTATCCACTATGCCATGCTGCTCCTCTGGTCCCACGATTCCTTCCTTGACCCCCCAATCTGGCTTCTGACCCCTACATGCCCTCTCAAAGGTCACCAATGATCTCCTTCTTGCCAAATCCAACAGCCTCCACTCCATCCTAAAAGAGCATGGGCCTGGAGTCAGAAGGACCTGGGTTCTAATCCTGGTTCTGCCACTTGTCTTCTGTGTGACTTTGGGCAAGTCACTTTAATTCTCTGTGCCTCAGTTACCTTATCTGTAAAATGGGGATCGAGACTGTGAGTCCCACATGGGACAGGGACTATGTCCAACCCGATTATCTTGCATCTACTCCAGTGCTTAGAAAAGTGTTTGACACACAGTAAACATTTAACAAATATCATCATTGTTATTATTATTATGTTCTTCATTTTCCACATTAGAGTGCAGGGGTAGGACAGCTAAATCACTCTGCTGTAATAACTCAGTTATTCCTGGTTGAGATAGGATCAGCCCTTAAGCTCTAGCCATTCACTGGCTTGGTATTTCCCACTGGACTACATTCCCTGGTCAGTCAATCAGTGAATCGTTGGTATTTTTTGAGCATTTACTGTGTGTAAAGCACTGTACAATAGTGCTTGGGTGAATTCAACACAACAGAGTTTGTAGCCATAACACCTGTACTTAAAGGAAGGAATTTACAATCTTAGTGACAAAAGCCCAAGCTTGGGAGTCTAATCCCACCTCCACCACTTGTCAGCTGTGTGACTGTGGGCAAGTCACTTAACTTCTCTGTGCCTCAGTTACCTCATCTGTAAAATGGGGATTGACTCTGTGAGCCCCGTGTGGAACAACCTGATTACTTTGTGTCTAATCCAGTGCTTAGAACAGTGCTTGGCACAAAGTAAGCGTTTAACAAATATCATTATTTTTTTCTTAGTCAGGGAGACAGATGTTAAAATAAGGTACCAATAAGGAAACTGGCAGAGTATAAGAATATGTTAATAGTACTAAGGGGTTGAGTGAAAATCAAAGCACTTGAGGGTTACAGACATAAGTACATGGGCAATGAGGGTGAAGAATGTGAGGAAAAGAAACGTTAGTCAAGGAAAGCTTCTTGGAGGAGATATTCAGATGGGGAGACTAGTGATCTGGCAGATATGAAGAGCACAGACCTGGGAGCCAGAGGACCTGGGTTCTATTCCCAGCTCTATCACTTACCTGTTGTGTGACCCTGGTCAAGTCACTTCACTACCCTGGGCCTCAGTTACCTTGTCTGTAAATGGGGATTCAATTCCTGTTTTCCTTCCTACTTGGACTGTAGGACTTAGACTGTAAGCCCCATGTGGGACCTGATGATCTTGTATCTACTCCAGCACTAGTACAATGCTTTGCATATAGTAAGCACTTAACAAATACCACAGTTATTGTTATTATTAGTATCATCATTTTTATTAATATTATGAAGGGGGAGGGAGTTCCAGACCAGAGGGAGGATGTCCACGAGGGGTCAATGGTGAGAAAGGTGGGATTGAGGTGCGGTGAGTAGGCTGGCATTAGAGGAGCAGAGTGTATGGGCTGGGTTGTAAAAGAGACCAATGAGGTTAGCTAGGAGGGAAAGAGTAGATTGTAAACTGATGGTAAGGAGTTTCTTTGTGATGCACAGATGTACATTCATTCATTCATTCATTCAATGTATTTATTGAGTGCTTACTATGTGCAGAGCACTGTACTAAGCCCTTGAATGTACAATTCGGGCAACAGTTAGAGACAATCCCTGCCCAATGACGGGCTCACCGTCTAAACAGGGGACACAGAAAAGCGAAACAGAACAAAACAAAAACAAGATAACATCATCAAGATAAATAGAATCAAGGAGATGTGCACCTCATTAACAAAATAAATAGGGTAATAAATAATATATACAAATGAGCACAGTGCTGAGGAGAGGGGAAGGAGGCAGAGCTGGGGGTGGGGGAGAGGGCAAGGGGAGGAGAGGGAAAGGGGATGCTCAGTCTGGGAAGGCCTCTTGGAGGAGGTGAGCTCTCAGTAGGACTTTGAAGAGGTGAAGAGAGTTGGTGGAGGTGAGGAGGGAGGGCATTCCAGGACAGGGGTAGGACGTGGGCCAGGGGTCAACGGCAGGATAGGCATGAATGGGAGACAGTGAGGAAGTGAGCGGCAGAGGAGCGGAGTGTAGGGGTGGGCAGTAGAAAGGAATAAGAGAGGTGAGGTAGGAGGGGCCAAGGTGATGGAGAGCTTTTAAGCCAAACAGTACACAAAGCAGTTTTATAGAAAAATGATCCAGGTAATTAAGTGAAGTATGGACTGGAGTGGGGGGAAACTGGAGACAGAGAGGTCAGTAGTTGCAGTAGTTGAGGCAGGATACGATAAGAGAAGCGGCGTGGCTCAGTGGAAAGAGCGTGGGCTTTGGAGTCAGGGCTCATGAGTTTGAATCCCAGCTCTGCCACTTGTCCGCTGTGTGACTGTGGGCAAGTCACTTAACTTCTCTGTGCCTCAGTTCCCTCATCTGTAAAATGGGGATTAAGACTGTGAGCCCCACGTGGGACAACCTGATTCCCCTGTGTCTACCCCAGCACTTAGAACAGTGCTTGGCACATAGTAAGCACTTAACAAATACCAACATTTAGAGAAGCAGCGTGGCTCAGTGGAAAGAGCATGGGCTTTGGAGGCAGAGGTCATGAGTTCGAATCCCAGCTCTGCCACCTGTCAGCTGTGTGACCGTGGGCAAGTCACTTAACTTCTCTGTGCCTCAGTTACCTCATCTGTAAAATGGGGATTAAGACTGTGAGCCCCACGTGGGACATCCTGATTCCCCTGTGTCTACCCCAGCGCTTAGAACAGTGCTCGGCACATAGTAAGCGCTTAACAAATACCAACATTATTATTATTATTATTATTAAATGCTTGGACCTGCATAGTAGCAGTTTGGATGGAGAGGACAGGACCGATTTTAGTGATGTTGTGAGGGTAGAATCGACAAGATTTGGTGACAGACTGAATATGTGCATTGAATGATGGTGTCAAGGTTTTGGGCTTGTGAGGCAGGGAGGATGGTGGTGTTGTCTACAGTGTCCGGAAAGTCCAGGAGTGGACAGGGTTTGGGTGGAAAGGTAAGGAGTTCTGTTTTGGACATGTTAAGTTCATGATGGTGGGGGCTTCCTCCACAGAGAGATATGTGTCAAGACGCTGGGGGTATAATTTCTCTGATTAAGACGTCTGTGATGGCAAGGGAAGGGGAAGAGGCTGTCAGAGAGCCCCTTAGACTGTCAGAGAGAAGAGGAAGCATTGGTTGGTTTGGGAGGGGCAGCTAGTGGCTTTTCACCCCAATCTACAACCATCCCTCCAGTATGGACACTCAAGAAGTAGAGGCCTCTCCCTTCAGGGCTGATCCATGACTCACTGGACATTGTCTTGAATGTTCCCTGCTGGGAAATTACCATCTCTGAGAAGCACACATTCTGACACTGGTCCCAGAGTCAACAAAGTAGAATCAGGGGCCTCTCTATTGCAGGAAGAAAACCGGCAAAGGCGTGGAAATACAAACACAGTCACACATCACTACCACCACCCTTTAGAGCTAACAATCCTTTCACCCTTGATCTAACGTGGCCTTCACAGGAGGGTAGCATCAAGCTCTCATTTCTTCTGTGATGGCGGCAGCAGATCTGGTGAAGTCTCCCTTGGGCAGGGCACAAGTCTTTTCAGTTCAAAGCCGGGGAAACTGATGATTTTATCAGGAAGAGATAACACAGAAGTGCACTGCCATCTCTGCCGCCCCAGTTCAGTTGACATTGATTGAACCTTGGGCTGGAAGGCACACTCAAACCCATTAAGCCCGTTCAGCTACACAATATCTCCACAAAGACCTAGTGAAGATGTGTCCAAACAGTCAACCATGGATGAAGTCCTTAGGGAAAGAGCTGAAGGCTGAGAGCTAGGCACCGGAAACTAGCAAGGAAAGAAAAACCCCTGCTGCTCAAACTGGTTCTTCTCCCAAGAGCTTAGTATAGTGTTCCACACACAGTAAGTGCTCAGTAATGGGCCTGGTCATCAGGACCTAGGTTCTAATACCACCTCCACCACTCATCTGCTGTGTGACCTCAGGCAAGTCACTCAACTTTTCTTTACCTCAGTTAACTCATTTGTAAAATGGGCATTAAGACAGTGAGCCCTATATGGAGCAGGGACTGTCCAACTTGATTGTCTTGTGTCTACCCCAGCACTTAGTATGTAGCCTGGCACATAGTAAGCACTTAAAAAATACCATTAAAAATAAAAATGAGCACCACTGATTGATTCTTCAGGCGGTGACCAGAATCCACCTGAATCTACCAGAGTCCACCTGGCTGTGCTCAACTATCTGACCCTGCAATGGCCCCCAAGAGCACAGACTTGGGAATCAGAGGACCGGAATCCACCACTTGCCTGCTGTTTGAGCCTGGTCAAGTTAACTTAACTTCTCTGAGTTTCTCCATCTGTAAAATGAGATTGAATACTTCTCTCTCTTTTGAGAAGCAGCATGGCTCAGTGGAAAGAGCATGGGCTTTGGAGTCAGAAGTCATGAGTTCAAATCCCAGCTCTGCCACTTGTCAGCTGAGTGACTGTGGGCAAGTCACTTAACTTCTCTGGGCCTCAGTTACCTCATCTGTAAAATGGGGATAAGACTGTGAGCCCCATGTGGGACAACCTGATTCCCCTGTGTCTCCCCCAGCACTTAGAACAGTGCTCTGCACATAGTAAGCACTTAACAAATACCAACATTATTATTCCATAGACTGAGCCTCATGCAGGACGGGGACTGTGTCTAATCTATCTTGTACCTACCCCAGCACTTAGTACAGTGCTTGGGAGATAGTAAGTGCTCAACAAATGCTATTATTGTTGTTGGTGTTGTTGTTACTGTTATTCCTTGTGTCTGAACATTCCATGAGCTGTTTCTTCAGTTTGAGAAGACCAAAGCTGAGAAGGGACATGACTGATGTTTTCCAACATCATGATTTACAAAGAGTGTGGCCAAGGGACTCCCAGACCAACCAGATGAGAGGGCTTCATTTCCAGACCAACCAGAGGAGGGGGCCCTGCTCCCAGACCAATCAAAGAGATGGGTGTCGAAGCCAGCAGAAGTTAGCACTTCTTCCACCAGTGTGAGGTAAACATATGGAATTTGTTCCCAAAGATAGCTTGGCAGGATGGAAACATGAGAAGTACACAGCAGTCTGGCATTTTTCAAGGCTGTAGACTCCCTTGAAAATGAAAGGCTTTTGGTTACCTCTGAGATTTAGATTCAACAGTGCTTTGCACATAGTAAGCGCTTAACAAATGCTATCATTATTATTCAACCCCCAAAAAAATACAGTATTAGATCTGTGCTCTTGGTTGGTAGAGAGGAGTGGAGTGAGTGGGTAGGGTTCTAGTCGGCGGTCAGCCAGAGAAGCAGCGTGGCCTAGTGGATAGAGCACTGGCCTGGGAGTCAGAAGAACCTGTATTTTAATCCCAGCTCTGCTACTGTCTGCTGTATCACCTTGGGCAAGTCACTTAACATCTCTGGGCCTCAATACCTCATCTGTAAAATAATAATGTTGGTATTTGTTAAGCGCTTACTATGTGCAGAGCACTGTTCTAAGCGCTGGGGTGGATACAGGGTGATCAGGTTGTCCCACGTGGGGCTCACAGTTTTAATCCCCATTTTACAGATGAGGTAACTAAGCCACAGAGAAGTTAAGTGACTTGCCCACAGTCACACAGCAGACACGTGGCAGAGTCAGGATATGAACCCACGACCTCTGACTCCCAAGCCTGTGCTCTTTCCACTGAGCCACACTAAAATGGGGATTAAGATTGTGAGCTCCATGTGGGACAGGGACTGTGGCAATCCTGATGATCTTGAATCTACTCCAGTGGTTAGTACAGTGCCTGGCACATAGTAGGTGCTTAACAAACACCATTATTATCATTATTATTATTATTATGAGTATATAAGGTAGGAGAGAGAGAGCTGATTGAGTGGTCTTTAAACTGATGATAAGGGGTTTCTGTTTGTTTCCAAGATAGATGGGTAACTATTGCAAGTTTTTGAGGAGTGAGGAGATACAGACTGAGTGAATTTTCAGAAAAATGATCTGGGAAGCAGAATGTAGCATGGATTAGAGGGGGGATAGAGAGGAGGTCATTGAGGAGGTTGATGCAGTAATCACAGCAGGCAGTGATGTGTGTTTGGATCAAAATGGTAGCAGTTTGGATGAAGAGGAAAGGACAGATCCTAAAGATGTTGAGAAGGTAGAACCAACAGGATTTCATGACAGATTGAATGTGTGGGTTGACTGAGAGAGATGAGTCAAGGTTACAGGCTTGTGAGACGGGGAGGATGGCGATATTGTCTGCAGTGATAAGAAAGTCATGATGAAATCAGGGTTTGGGTGGGAAGATGAGGAGTTCTGTTTTGGACATGTTAAGTTTGAGGTGCTAGCAGGACATCCAAGTAGAGATGTCCTGCGAGACCACAGAGAAAGAGAAAGTTCAGGACTGGAGTGGTAGACTGGGAAATCATCCACAAAGAGATGGTCGTTGAAGCCGAGGGAGAGAATGACTTCTCCAAGAAAACGGGTGTAGGTGGAGATTAGAAGGGGACCCAGAAATGAAACTTTGGTCTCCTCTGCCCACTAGAGTTAGAGGGTGGGAGGCAGAAAAGGAGCCAACAAAAGAAACTTAGAGGGAGCGATTACAGAAGTAGGAGGACAGTGGTGAAGAAGCCAAGATTAGATAGTATTTCCAGGAGAAAGGGGTAATCTGCAGTGTTGAAGGCAGAAGACGTGTTGAAGGCTCAAGGGGGACTAGGATGGGGTAGAAGGACATCATTGGTAATGTTAAGAGAGGGCTGATCTGTTGAGTTAAAGGGAGGAATCTAGATTGCATGGGGTTAAGGAGAAAATTGGAGGAGAGGAAGTGGAGGCAGTGAGTGTGGACAACTCAATGAAGGAGTTTGGAGAGGAATGGGAGGAGGGAAAATGGGCAAGAGCTGGAGGGTACTCTGGGGTCAAGGGAGGTTTTTTAGGATAGGGAATACTTGATTATGCTTGAAAGCAGTGGAGGAGTCATCTGAAAGCAAGGGGTTAAAGATGCTGGTCAAGGAGGGAAAAAGGGAGTGAGCAATTGCTCTGATAAGGTGAGGTGGGATGGGGTCAGAGCACATGTGAAGGAGTAAAATTTGAGAGAAGATGGGGGATCTCTTGAAACTGCTGGGAAGGATGGGAGAGTCAAAGAAGAGGCTGGAAAAAGAAGGATTACTGTGTGTTTGTGTTTGTCTTGCTCCCCATTTCAAATATTAACTTTTTCAAAGCAAAGTCCCCGGCTTCTTTTTTCTGTTCCCCTTCGTGGAACAACACAATAACTAATAAAAGTTGCCAACATCTGGTCTAGATATGCAAGGGATGGACTGGATAACCTTCCTAGGTCAAATCTATGATTCAGTGTTGCGGGGCCAGGAAGTTAACAGGCCTGTTGACAGGGTCAGAGTGATCTAAACTTCCCGGTATATTGCTGAGGTCTCTAATCACACTGGGTTATTAGAAGGAAAGTTACAGGTTTAGATTGCCCATTCCTCCTCATCCCTCATAACGCTGCATCTCAGAAGGAGATGGGAAGCAGCATGGCCTAGTGGCTAGAGCATGGGCCTGGGAGTCAGAAGGAACTGGGTTCTAATCCCAGCTCTGCTCCATGACTGCTGTGTGACCTTGGGGAAGTCACTTAACTTCTCCGTCCCTCAGTTACTTCATTTGTAAAATGGGAATTAAGATTGTGACCCCTATGTAGGACAGGGACTGGGTCCAATCTGATTAGCTTATATCTACCCCAGCATTTACAACAGTGCTTGACACACAGTAAGTTCTTACAAATACTATTATTATTATCATTATTATTATTATTGTTATTAATGGGATTGAGCATGAAACGTTACAGAGAAGGGCAACTAAGATGACCAGGTCAGTGAAGCAGCACCTGTATGAAGAGAGGGTGGTGTCCATGTGGGCAACTGAGTAGCCACATGACCTAGTGGATAGAGCATGGGCCTGGGAGTCCGGGGACCAGGGTTCTAATTCCAAAACTGCCTCTTGTCTGCTGTGTGACTTTGGGCAAGTCACTTAACTTCTCCATAACTCACTTACCTCATATGTGAAATGGGGATTAAGACTGTGAGCTCTATGTGGTACAGAGTACAGAGCCTGGCACATAGTAAACGCTAAAGACACACTATTGAAACAAAACAAAACAAACAAAACAAAACCATCACTGATTTCCCTAAGGGTCTTGGGGCCTGAACTCAGTGGACCATGGGGCTGAGCCAGGAATGGCCTTGCTCACAGTCTGATGTGCTAATGTCTTCCTGATGATATAGCACAAAGGAAAACAATGTCCTCTATTTGTGAGCCTTCAAGTAAAAAGAATCAGCAATCGTTTCTTGCAACAGGCCACTTGGAGATGATTCCCACTGCCTCTGCCTTATTTTCCAGGCTGCCTGCTTCAGCACTGCCATGTGTCTCTACCTCAAGCCATGTATCATTCCCCACCTCACAGATTGGTCAGCGACAAACGCTACTCCTACTGGTTCCCAGAAATCTTGGCGCTGCCGGATAGATACCCCCACCCTAGCTCACACGGCTGAATCTCTGTGATCTTTGGGAGGAACTTGTGTGATGGGCTGGGTCCACTCTGACCACAGATAGAAAAGTGAATTCAGAGTGCACTGCCACTCTTCCAAGTGCAGGGTCTCCAGTGGATTGGAAGCTCCGCGAGGCATGGGCTCATTCCTTCTAGCTTCACTGTACTCACCCAAGCATTTAGTACAGTGCCCACGAAGAGCTCAATGAATCCCATGGATTTAGTGATTGTAGAATGGACAAGGAAGAGTTCCATCCCCCAGTCCAACACCCTGCACGCTGTGGGTTCCTAAGAAATGGCTACTATTTTCAGGACCCTCAGTGGCTCTCTATCAGGAATTCCAGCCATCAGGCTCCTACCCCAGTTACTGCATTCACCTTCTGTGCCTTGACTGCACTACCCTAGGGAATACCATTGAGGAATTGATCACTTGAGTTTTTTAAAAGAACAAAAACCACTGAAAGCAGACAACATTCACCTGCTACTTATGTCCCCGTCCAGTTGAGGGAGGCATCTGTACAACTCTGTGAGTGGGAGTCTTCTCTCTCTCTCCTCTTTCCCCCTCCCTCTACTTTTTCCTTCCTCTCTCCCTCTCTTCATCTCTCCCTTTATCTCTTTCTCTCTCTCGCTCTCGCTCTCTGCACTCCACCCACCCCCACACATACACGTTCCCCCCCACATACAGGAAGTCAGCTCTATTACTTTCAGTCCAAGATCATGGGTGGCAGGCTAAAATAAAGAAGTGGGCCAGCCCAGAGCCTCACCCTCATTCCACCTGTGGTCCCTGCCAACAGCAGGATGGAGAGAGTCAGTCGAACTCCCTGCGGCAGGCTCGCACAGGGGCTGGGAGACAAGTTTGCAAGCCATCCTGAGTCACTCACTTTCATTACCCAAACACATGTGGTTTACAGATTAGAGAAGCCACAAACAGCACAAACTCCCTAAAATAGTTCAACTCACTGATCAACAGGAATATCTTCCAAGGAACCTCTCCACCTCTACAGGTCTGAAAGCTTTCCAAGAACAAACTTCCCGGACGCTGGGATTCTGGCTTGGCCACCTGGCGCTCACAGTGTCTCTGGCTGAGTTCTTTTTCTTGGACTCCCCCAGAGACAGGCAGCACAGTTTTGAGGGGGTAGAGATGCCCGGGGTGGAAGGGCAGAAATGAGTTAGCCATGATACTTCTGCCACAAGGGACCATGAAGCATGGGTGTGGAGGTGTCTGTGCCTTTCTGAGTCTTTCCAAAGTACGCTCGAGGAGTTTCTCGATTCTCTCCTGTCCCCATCCCCCACCCCGACTCGATTGTAAGCTCCCTAAGGGAGCTCCTTGAGGGCAGACATCATGTCTGCTAACTCTATTGTACTTTCCCAAGCATTTAGTAGAGTTCTCTGAATAATAATCATAATTCTGGTATTTGTTAAGTGCTTACTATGTGCCAAGCACTGGTCTATGTGCTGGGATAGATACAAGGTAATCAGGTTGTCCCACGTGGGGCTCACAATCTTGATCCCCATTTTACAGATGACGTAACTGAAGCCTATGGTCACACAGCAGATGAGCGGCGGTGCTGGGATTAGAACCCATGTCCTCTGACTCACAAGCTGTGCTCTTTCCACTTTGCCATGCTCTCTGAACAGAAGAAGCACGCGATAAATACAATTGATTGATTACTTGGGTAAAGTTGGAAGTCCCAGTTGTTTTGCAGGAGCCTCTCCCATCCCCACCTGCCAGACAGAAGCCAGAATAGTTAGCACACCTGTGCACCACCACATTCTGCATCTAGGATCTGCTACACTTTAAAACTTTACTGTACACATATATATCCTCCTCACACCCCTCAGAGAGCTGCATCTCAGAAGGACAGGATAGAGCAGGATATATTACAGAGAAAGCAACTAAAATGGCCAGGTAGGTGAAGCAGCTCCTCTACAAAGAGAGGTTGAAAAGCTGGTACTCTTCAGTCTGGAGAGAGACAGGCTGAGTGGGAATGACATCGTAGTCTGTATATCATGAAGGATGGGGATCGAGGTGAACTCAGAACCAAATCCACAATCACCAGGATGAGGGGCACTCATTGGAACTTGAGGTGGAAGCTTCAAAACCAGCTGAGGGAGTCATTTCTTAATACCTG
Source organism: Ornithorhynchus anatinus (assembly GCF_004115215.2). Taxonomy (NCBI): domain Eukaryota; kingdom Metazoa; phylum Chordata; class Mammalia; order Monotremata; family Ornithorhynchidae; genus Ornithorhynchus; species Ornithorhynchus anatinus. The sequence continues at coordinate 61,132,047 of NC_041728.1, forward strand.
CCTCTTCTGGAAATCTGTAAACTCCTTGTGGGCAGGTATCAGGTCTACCAACTGTATTGTATTGTACTCTCCCAAGCTCTTAGTATAGTGCTTTGCACAGAGTAAGTGCTCAGTAAATGATAGTAATAATAATAATAATTATATTAACAGTATTTGTTAAACACAAAGCTAAGCTGGCTGAAAATATCAATAGGTTCAAGAAGGTTTTGTACATATTCAGGGTACTGATGTCCATGATAGCTTGGAAGTGAGAAAAACTGGGGAGATTAGATGGCCCAGCCATTATCAATCAATCAATCAGTGGTATTTATTGAATGCTCACTATGTGCAGAGCATTGTACTAAGCGATTGGGAGAGTGAAATATAACAAAGTTGGTGCATACATTCCCTGCCCACACTGAGTTTATAGTCTAGAGGGGAAGACAGACATTAACATAAATAAGTAATTTATAATATGGAATTTATTAAAGATATGTACATCAGGGTTGTGGGGCTGGGGGTGGGGTGAATATCATGGCAAAAGGCATCCAGGGGGAAACTATCAGTTCCTCCAAGCATCCTGTGGCTGCCACTGAGGCCAGAATATTGGCCTGGATGAATCATGGGCCTGGCTCAGGACTGGCCCTGTTCACAGCCTTATGTTTATTTATCAACCCCAGATACCCTTGTCAGAGTGAAGGGCCTCTAACAGATTGTGAACATCCCAATTTTGGAGAATCACGATCAAGAGGAAGGGGACCTGTTGACGTGTGCAGTCTGTCCCCATCATCTCCCACCCCAACAGCATGTGGTGGGAGCTTATCCTACATTAAACAATAACTTCCCAGCAATCAGAAACTGTACCTGGTACCAGCATCCCTGGGGGTTCAGAAGGTTATCACCACAGTGATAAAAACACCTGCTTTTCTGTCATTTTGAAAGGCTTATTCAGCACAACTTCCCCACATCTTATCTTTCCTCGAAAGAGTGGAACCACTACTCATGATCAGCAGGAAACAACTGCAAGAAGATGATAATTAGCTTCTGAGCTCCCCCTTCCCTATCCCCAGCCGCCCCCACCCCTAACTGAGAATGAAAAACTTCAGCAACTAAAGCAGGAAAAGGCATAGAAAGTCAACTGTGTCTTCGGAGAAAAGAGATTCACAGCAAGAATGAATTATTGCTGGCTAATGTTGGGAGAAACCATTACACCTGACACAGCTCCAGTGACAACCAGAAAAATGAAAGGAACATTTACACATCTTGGGGAAGGTACAGACTAGAGTATTGGCCCCTTCCAGAGCTATTTACAAGGAGACCCATTTTCAAATTCAATTCAGCGTCCCAATTCTGCCATCCCCAATGGCACTCTGGAGTAAGATAGGAAAGAGAGATAACGGTCCATCCTCAAGGTGCTTACATGAATGGGGATTAAGGACAGAGATCTCTGCCCTGCATTTTCCCAGATGGCAACATGGACAGTGGACTCTTTTCCACGTGACAAAAAAATGGTGTGGGATTAACACTTTAATCCATGTTTAGGTGAAGATATCCCTTGCTGCCTTGCTGATTTGTCATTTGCAAGGCTAATGTTTATTGTCATTTTGTAACAAGAAGTAGTGTGGTCTAGTGGAAAGAGCACAGATGTGGGAGTCCAAGGGCCTGGTTTCTTATATCAGCTCTCCCATTTATCTGCTGTGTGATCTTGGTCAAGTCACTTAACTTCTCTGCACCACAGTTTCCTCACCTGTAAAATGGGGAATAAGACAGTAAGCCTTATGTGGGACAAGGACCGTGTGCAACCCAGTTAACTTGTATCTATTTCAGTGCTTAGTACAGTGCCTGGCATTTAGTGAGCACTTAACAAGTACCATAAAAAAGGCTGCCTCTTGGTCTGTTGGTCTTCCCCAAACTTCTGTTCAAGGAGAACCATTCCCTCTCCCAATTTTGGAAGCCCAAGCCTATGTGACTGCTACTAACCGTTGTCTTCCGGGAATCTGCAGTCATCATGTGACTAAAGAATGAACTTCACTAGGTCTTCAAAATTTTTATGCTGGCCTCCCTGCTTGCGTGTTCCCAAGATAACTCAGCATCCAGCAGCCACTTGAACATCCCGCTGTCATCCATTCTCCTACTGTGTCACACCCAGCAAATACACTCAACAGTTGATAACACAATTACACTATGGGTAACTGATCCGTAGGTCTTTGACAGAGGACATACGGGAGTTGATATGGCATGAGCAGTTGGCAGGCATGTTAAGAGCACATCTAAATAAAAGTTGGAAATTTTTGGTGAGCACTTCTCTCATTCATTTGAGGGGGAGGAGGGAAAGGGGCAAAGAATGGAAGAAGATTTTAGTGTCCCCTAAACTACAATCCAAGGAAAAAGAATTTCATAATGACTTGGGGGGCAAAATCATCAACTTGGAGGTAGAAGGAATTTCTGAAAAAGGGTCTGCTCTTGGAGCTTACAGTCCCGCTAGACTGTAAGCTCAGTATGGGCAGGGAATGTGTTTATAATAATAATAATAATAATAATAATGTTGGTATTTGTTAAGCGCTTACTATGTGCCGAGCACTGTTCTAAGCGCTGGGGTAGACATAGGGGAATCAGGTTGTCCCACGTGGGGCTCACAGTCTTAATCCCCATTTTACAGATGAGGGAACTGAGACACAGAGAAGTTAAGTGACTTGCCCACAGTCACACAGCCGACAAGTGGCAGAGCTGGGATTCGAACTCATGAGCCCTGACTCCAAAGCCCGTGCTCTTTCCACCGAGCCACGCTGCTTCACGCTGTTTATCATTGCACTGTACTCTCCCAAGAGCTTAAAACAGTGTTCTGCACACAGTAAGTGCTCAGTAATTATGACTGACTGACTGAATGAATAAAGCACAAAGGTCCACCCCTGCCTAGCAAATAATTTTCTGGCTGCTTGTCATTTTGGATCAGGGCTTGGGAACTTGAAAAGTTGATTTAAGCATGGGAAGTAAGTGGAGGGCCATAACCATCACTGAGTCTCACTGTAGGATATCAGAGAGTGTATAACTGAAGAGACCCTAGTAGTAGAAACATACCTATGTCAGAAAACAAGGCTAGAAGAGAAAGAAAATGTGTAGAAGATTTAGCCACCAGAAAGAAAACTGTGGATGGGAAAGGAGATCAAAGGTCACAAGAGGCATCAGGTGAGATGACCTATCAGTGCCCTGCGGTAGACGATAAGAGGGAGAGAAACACGGTTATTGAATCTGTTTATCACCCACATGAATGATAGTCATGGCAGACAAGAAGGAGCTGGACTACCACTTTCAAATCCATTTACGAGAAGTCGGGAGCTAACAGGGTCCAAGGTCAATGGAAAAACAGGGGAGGAGAAGGGAAAAAGAGGCCATAAAGAGCACAAAATTAGAAAGGCCAATGAAGGGCCCTGTACTCTGTAAATTCTTTGTTGGTGGGGATGGTGTCTTGCAACTCTACTGGGTACTGTACACAAATGCCAGTGCTTAGAACAGTGCTTTGCACATAGTAAGTGCTTAATAAATACCATTATTATAAAGTGCTCAGTACACTAATCTGTACACAGTATGGACTCAATAACTATCACTGATTGACTGAAAATCTTCAGGATATTTGGGGGAATATCACATATAGCTATGAACCTACTAGCAGTTGCACTATTCTAAAACTGTAATTTCCATATGAGATAGGCACTGCTTCTGACCTGATTATCTTGCATCTATTTTAACACTTAGCACTGGGCTTGGCACATAGTAAGCACTTAATAAATGTTATTATTAAGAGTAATAGTAGTATCGTTGTAATACAGACGAAACTACTCTTCTGTGGCCAGCATAGATCCCATCTCCTTGGGTGGATGGGATGAGCCCTGCTTTTTGAGTGGACTCCTAGATCCGCACAGACCAGAACTGATCATTTCTAATCAGGGGTGAAAAGCCCCACGAAGATGGCTTTCTGACCCAATACCTCTTTGAAACCTGTGTCTTCTCAGGTCCCATCCCCTCTAAAATCTCTGTCCCCTTTTCCACTCCCACAATCCAAAATAAAAGCTGGCACCTGTAGTGGCCAAAATTTTTAACTCTTTTTTCCAGTTTTGGCACCTATCCACTTCCACCCAAGCTTCTTCCAATCTTTGCTTTAAAAGTGTTACAAAATTCCAAGTACATTTGCCAGTATTGCAATAATAATAATAATAATGATATTTGATAAGCACTTTCTTTGTGCCAAACACTGTATTTAAGTGCCGTTGTAGATACAAGATAATCAGGTCAGACAAGGTTCCTATCCCAAATAGGGCTCTCACAAAGTAGAAGGGAGAATGATTATTGAGCCCCCATTTTACAGATGAGGAAATGAAGCACAGTGCAGGGAAGTGACTTGCCCAAGGGCATACATCAGACAAGTGGCAGAGCTGGGATTAGAACCCAGGTTCTTCAACCCCCAGGCTCATTAACTGCTTCTCCACCCACGCCTGCTTCTGGTACCCTGATTAAACACTGTTAAATTAGCATGCTTCCTTCTGGAGGAAATAGAATGGGTGATGTGACCCAGAGAGAGGAGGGATTGAAAAGGTAGAATAAAGCACTATCTATAAACTGGTCTCACTATAGCAGCATTTGGTCACTGGCATTTAATCCCAATCTTGCTTCAAACATGAATTTCATAATTAAAAAAAAAACATGGAGGTTCACTGACACCCCATGCCCCCTGGAAAGAGGTGGGCAAGAAGAGTTAGTATCTGGCATTGCATTTGGAGTTGCTGCTGCTTGAGTTTTTATTTAGGTAAGGAAGGAGGAGGAAGAAGCAGGGGAGAGAGTTTCAGATTCTGTCCTTCCTTTTCCAAAGCTGGGGTGAGGGACACTAAGCACCTAAAGCGAAAGAGACCAATTTCTCTGAGGAAGATGTCATTATGTCATCCTGTGCACTCAACAAATCAGCCAATCAATCAGTCAATCAATTTACTGAGCACTTACTGTGTACAGAGAACTATACTAAGCGCTTGGGAGAGGACAATATAACAGAGTTGGTTGATACGCCCCCTGCCCACATTGAACTCATTCAGCGTAACATATTAGAAGAATGCTATGGAGTCATAGACCAGCATGACAAGCAACATTGCGTAGTGGATAGAGCATGAGCCTGGGAGGCAAAAAGTCATGGGTTCTAATCCCAACTCCACAGCTTGTCTGCTGTGTGATGTTGGGCAAGTCACTTCACTTTTCTGGGCCTCAGTTACCTTATCTGTAAAATGCAGACTGAGATTGTGAGCCCTACATGCGTTGGGGACTGTGTCCAACTTGATTTGCTTGTATCCATCCCAGCGCTTAGTAGAGTGCCTGGCACGTAGTAAGTGCTTAATAAAAACTATAGCTATTATTTTTATTATAGCATAGTACTAAGTGCTGGGCGTGCAGGGGTGGTGGTGAATTTATTCTGCCTCAGAGTGGCAACTGTCTAAAACTAACCTCCAAAAGACATGTCCAAAGAGATAGGGACATGAGACAGGGAAGTAAATGGATCGGGAAAACTTTTAAACTGGAGAAAAATTGAAATAAATATATGTGGAACCTAAGCCTTTCAGTTATACTGCCTCTGAGCCAGCCCCCAACCCACCCAGCCCAGGATTCTGTTCCCAGTAACCACAGCACCTGATGCTTGAAGGAACCACATGATGTCGACCCCTCTTTACATCTAATAATAGCTCAAAGAAAATAACCATCCATTTCTCTTTTTCCTCATGATTTTGATATTTTTCATACCTCCTTTTCTCTGTCTTAAGAAAACATTTTCTTTTTTAATGGTATGTGCTTACTTTCTGTAAAACACAATTCTGAGCACTGGAGAAGGTACAAGTTAATTAGGTTGGACACAGTCCCTGTCCCACATGGGGCTCACCATCTAAGTAGAAAAGAAAATGAGGTATCCCCATTTTACATTTGAGAAAACTGAGGCACAGAGAAGTTAAGTGACTAGACCAAGGTTACACTGTAAGCAGTTGGTAAAGCCGGGAACCGAATCCAAGTCCTTCTGACTCCCAGGCAGCCTGCTCTTTCCATTAGGCCACACTGCTTCTCAAAAGCTTGTCCCTGATTTTACTGAAGCCAATTCTGTCACTCTCACACCCCTCTCCCTTTGGCACCTCCTTCTCTCCCTCTCTCCCTCTCACTCTCTCCTCCATTTTGCCCTCCTTTCCTCTCTCTCCCTTACTTTCTTCCTCTTGCCCTCTCCCACTCTTTCTTTCTAACCCTCTCCCTACCTCTCTCTCTTCCTCTCTCCCCATCCCTTCTCATCTGTAAAATGGGGATTAAGACTGTGAACCTCTCGTGGGACAACCTGATTACCCTGTATCTACCCCAGCACTTAGAGCAGTGCTCTCCATATAGTAAGCGATTAACAAATAACAACATTTTTATTATCCCTTTTTCGCTCTATCTCTCCTTCTCCAACCCCTTCTCCTCCATCTCCCCAACTTGATCGAGAGCTCTTTTCCTCCCGGGTCTTTTCTTTCCATTCACTAGGTGGTGCACTGTTGTGGCTGGGACAATTTCAGATGAAGCGATAGTATGAACTTCAAGTCCATTTGCTCAATTCAGACCATGTGTAGTCGTTCTTTGGATTTAGCAGATTTACACTTTCTCTCAGAAAGTTAAACTCCCAGCAAGGCCATGGAATTCTTGACTAAAGATTCTGCTTTGGTTTGGAATTTTTTTTTAAAACAGAAAGAGATTAATCATGACTCCAAATGTTCGGAAACGAAAGCAAATATTGGATGGAGCTTGCTAGCGAAAGTATCAGTCTCACATTACATTGACTTTTTGACCCATCAACATTTTTCAGGCAATAAAATGGGCACTTTGGTGGCGAGCAGTGATAATCACAGTCACTCCCAGAAGCCTCATAGCGATATAGTGATTTCACTCCCCAGCCAGGTCCAGAGCCCAAGAATGAGATCCAGGGTTTCCACAAAATCCTCCCAAGCCTCTCAGTCCTCCCCCACTATACCGGATCATGTTGATCATCAGCCCAACTTCACATTGCAGGACTGGGCATATCATTAGATATGGCAACCCTGATTGCATTTCCAGACGGGACTGCATTGCAGGCTACTTCCCAACTTTGCTAGAGCCAGCATTTGGGGAGCCATCTGGTTCCAATGATAGAAAACTAGAATATTCAGTTTCTGCTCCTCAGCTGGTCTCCAGAAAAGGGAACCTTTTAGCGGACTATTCTGTGACTTCATCAAAGAGAAACCATTGGTTTCTTGAATCCCCAGTAGTGCCTTGCTGGGACCCAGGGTAAAGGGGGAGGGCAGGAGGTTCAGTTAAATCAAAGTTGATATGCTTTTTCCCCATCCGGCCTCAGTGGCTAACCCAAAAGATGATTCTCTAATATGGTGGCTGTTGGTTGGGTTTTTATACCAAACTGTCCAGTTTTCCGCTGGATTGTTTCCTGTCTCGTATTGCTCAGGCAACAGACACTTCTATTTATATTAATGTCTGTCTCTCCCTCTGGGCTGTAAGTTTGTTGTGTTACAGGGAATGTGTCCATTTCCCAAGCTCTTAGGACAGTACTCTGCAGAAGGTAAGTGCTTCATAAGTACAATTGACTGCCTGACTTTATGCCCAATATCTCTTTGAATCAATCAAGCAGTCAATCAGTGATATTTACTGAGCACTTACTGTGTGCAAAGCACTGTCCTAAGCAGTTGGGAGAGTACAATACAACAGAGTTAATAGGCACATTCCCTGTCTACAGTGTGCTTACAGTTTGGGGGTGGAGGGCATCAGTGCCCAACCTCAATCAATCAATCAATGAAACAATTGTATTTAAAGAGCACTTATTGCATGTAGAGTACAGGACAAAACACTTGGGAAAGTACAGTATAACCAAGTTGGTAGACACGTTCCCTGACTACAACTAGCCTAATGTCTATAGCCATCCTCTGCCTGACCTCCTGCCATCGAGTCCAGTGACTCTAGTGACTTGGAAGTAGCACCGTGTTTATGGGGACCTGGGGAAAGGACACAAAGGCTCTGGAGCAAGTGGGGGTTCAGGGATCCCCCTCTGCAGAAATATTCTAGGTAGAGATGGACAGACTTGAGCTAAATAGTGTTTTTGATGCATTATATAACACCACATATCCAGCCCGAAACACTTGATATCATATGCCTATCCCACCATCGACGCATGGCCCATGTCCTACCGCTGTCCTGGAATGCCCTCCCTCCTCATGTCCGCCAAACTAACTCTCTTCCCCTCTTCAAAGTCCTACTGAGAGCTCACCTCCTCCAGAAGGCCTTCCCAGACTGAGCTTCTCCCCCTTCACCCTCTGCTCCTCCCTCTTTCCCCTTCACCTCCCTCAGTTGAGCCCCCTTCCCCTTTGGCCCCCCTCCCCTCCCCACCCTACCCTCTTCTTCCCCCTCACCCCTCCCCTCAGCACTGTCCTCATTTATATATATTATTTATTACCCTATTTATTCTGTTAATAAGATGTACATCTCCTTGATTCTATTTATCGTGATAATGTTGTCTTGTTTTTGTTTTGTTCTGTTTTGCTTTGCTGTCTGTCTCTCCCGATTAGACTGTGAGCCCATCACTGGGCAAGGATTGTCTCTATCTGTTGCTGAATTGTACATTCCAAGCACTTAGTACAGTGCTTTGCACATAGTAAGCACTCAATAAATACTATTGAATGAATGAATATGCATCTGATTATCTAGTAACCATGCAGGACATGGGTGACCATTCTAGCCTGTGGTCATTCCCTCCTGCAACCACTGCTGGTTTCTCAGAGCTTGCGTGGGCAAAAAGTTCTCTGGAGAAACAACATGAGCCTGGGAGTCAAAAGGATGTGGTTTCTAATCCCAGCTCTGCCACTTGTCTGCTCTGTGATCTTGGGCAAGTCACTTCACTTTTCTATGCCTCAGTTTCCTCATCTGTAAAATGGAGTGTAAAGCTGTGACCCTAAAATGGGACAAGGACAGTGTCCAACTCAATTTGCTTGTATCCATTCCAGTACTTAGTGCAGGGTCTGGCACATAGTAAACACTTAACAAATACCACAAATATTATTATTATCCGGGCCTTCCCAACCATGTTCCAGAACAAGCCAAAGAAGTTGGAACCCAAAACAGTTTTAATTAGTCAGACAATTGTATTTATTGAGCACTTACTGTATGCAAAGCACTGTACTAAGTACTTGGGAGAGTACAATATAACAGTATAATGGACACATTCCCTGCCCACTTTGAACCAAGGCAGCAGGATTGAAGGCTTACTTCTTCCCAGGGGTACAAGCAGTGGTTCTGGGCAGGAAAAAGATATAATTGGTGACTGTGGGCCATTGCCTAGCAACCTGCCCTCCAAGGAAGCTTCCTTTTCTCTCATGCCAGCCCCCCGACTTGCCTGAGCTCCTAGCCAGCTCCTCCAGCATTACCATTGCCCATCCTTTATTTGCCCCACTCTCAGCCCCACAGCACTTCCTACAGCACCTGTGCACGAATATGTAATGAATTAACTCATATTAATAAACCATCTCCCTGTCTAGATAGTTATCTCCTTGTGGGCAGAGAATGTGTCTACCAACTCTTTTAAATTTTACTTTCCCAAACAGTACAGAACACAGTAAGTGCCCAATAAATATGACTGATTTATTCATTTAATGATTGAACCGATTATAGGGTCCAGTACTGGTTGCCTACCTGGTGCAGGGCTCATTAATGGACACTTGGGGTCAGACTAAAAAAGTCTAAGATATGATTCCTTGTCCTGAGGGTCTCACTGACAAGTGGGAAAAGCAAAGGGGCACAAAAAGATGAATATACCTGAAGCTATAGCATAGTATCTTAATAATAATAATCCTAATTGCATCAGTAAACCAACAATGAACAAACAAGAGTGGCTGAGGAGAGCACACTCTGGCTTCTTCTTCATCCCCAGAATGGTCAGAAAGACAGGGTTGTAGGAGAATGTTGGAGGGGAAATGGGGGGAAGAGGAAAAAGAGGAGGCAGAGAGAGAATCAAGAAAGGTCAAATCCAAAGAGCAGCTTTGGCTGCAAGTTTCCTTAACATATATATGGAAAAATAAATCTAGTCTAATATTTTCTCCCTGGAGCCTGGAGCCCAGCTAAAGGAACTAGGCTATCGCAGGCAACATCAGATAAACATTATATTGTTTCCTGTCTCAAAAGATGGCCCATTTCAGGGACTGGTTATAATCTGAACAGAACAAAAACCATGTACATTTACGTCTGCACACGTATCATGTTAATGTATTGTTTTCAGAGAGTGCACTTGAGGTTTTCAGAACAATAAAATGAACATCTGAGCATTCTTAATCCTGGCCTCCTTCCGAGTTAGAATTATTTTGAAGCAATCCTACCATTAGACAGGCGGTACATTGATTTCCAAAGGGGAAAAAAATAAGCTTAAAAGAAAAATGTCGTTAAATAGAGGTTCTCAGACGGGACATTGGTTTCTGAACTCATCACAGCAGTAATTTATTGGTTGTCTGCATAAATGCAGTCATAGTTTACAAACTTTTACTCCACATAATCTGTGTGGACGAGGTTCCAATAAGAAACTACATTTTCTGGAGTAAGTGTCTGGAGCTGATTATGTATCCTTGGAACAATGATACCATATGAGCTGAAATAGCAATTGAGCCAATGATGCTGACTGGACACACTCTTCATCCATATTTTATTAGATGGCTGAGACACTAGAGCATTTCTATACTGAAAAACACTGACAACTGAGGTTGCCATTTTCATTTTTTGTCCTGCCAGAAGCAGGCAGACCCCGGTGCATTGTAGAGAACTGGTCAACATTGAATAAATTACTTATTTATCAATATTAATGCCTGTCTCCCTTTCTAGACTGTAAGCTTGTTTGGGGCAGGGAATATGTCTACCAAATCTGTTGTATTGTACTCTCCCAAGTGTTTATGCTCTGCACATAGTAAGCCCTTAATAAATATGATTGAATGATTGAATAAAAGGAGGTAAAGCTTGGCACTGGATTTTCTCCCATCCAGTTATGTCCCATCCAGTTCACCTCCTTTAATGGAGAACAGGAATTTTCATTCAGCCCTTCCTGTCCCCACTCTCAGGATCTCAACAGGGGAGTTTTCAGTACTCTACCAGTCTTGGCTACAGGAAGGAGAGTCAAGCAGAGGCATAACCAATCCATTCCTAGCTCGAGCAGTGGCTAGAGAGTGGAAGGCAATTTGCAACAAGTCAAAACTCACCCGTGCTGGACAGCACTGGCATGGGAGAGAGTCAAGGGCAGAGACACAAGTTTATTGTGTGGAAAGAGGCAATGGAAAGCCACTTCTGTATTTTACCACAAAAACTCTATGGATATACTACTAGAATGACTTCTGATAAACTACCTGATGGAGGTGGGGCATTCTGGGAGAAATATGTCCTTGGAATCTCTATGGCTTGGAGTTGACTCAACAGCATAAGACAAGACCTTTCCCGAAGAATTTCCCAGAATTCTCCTTGACTTTGGCCATAATTGTCAGATGATTTGGTTTTCTTTCTTCTTAACAATAACTACATTAGATAAAGCTAGGAGCAGCCCATGATACCACAGTCCATCATGATGTTCTCATGGAAAAGAATCTTCAGGGAAAGCGGGAACATCAGAACAACTTCAATTGTGGCATGTCTGTCTAGCACACTGCCCTTCTGACTGAATTATCAAAGGACGCAAACTAAACAAAGCAACACCATGGCCTTCCAGCCCACAACAGTGTCTCTGACCATGGCGCCAGGATGCTGGGTATACCCTTGTGCTCTTCTGTACAATTCTCATGGTTAGGAATTGTACCACCAACACCTCTAACTCTCTCCTCTCCATCTCTGACTTTCCCTGTTAGCAACTCATGACAGTCTCTTATCCGAACCCCCTCAGTCAGTTATTTTCTGCCTCTACAGCTTCCTGTGGGAATAAGTTCCATATGTTTACCACCTGCTGGGTGAAGAAGTGTTTCCTTTTAGTTTGTCTTGAATCTATTCTTCCAGCTTCACCCTCCTCCTGGTGCTATAGGCTCTGATAAAGGACAATCCTGCATTTACACTGCCCCATCTCTCATTGTTCTATAAACTTTAATCACGTCACCATTCACCTTCGCCTCCCCAAACCCAAGATAACAATAATAATAATAATAATAATGGTGGTATTTGTTAAGTGCTTACTATGTGCAAAGCACTGTTCTAAGCACTGGGGGGGGATACAAGGTGATCAGCTTGTCCCACGTGGGGCTCACAGTTTTAATCCCCCTTTTTGAGATGAGGTAACTGAGGCACAGAGAAGTTAAGTGACTTATCCAAAGTCACACAGTTGGCAAGCAGCAGAGCCGGGATTAGAACCCACGACCTCTGACTTTCAAGCCCAGGTTCTTTCCACTGAGTCACACTGCTCCTGATATCCACAGACTTTCCTCATATAAAAGCTCTCCCAACCCCTCAGTTGTCTGGATAGGTTGTGTCTACAACACGATCTGGTGTTAGTCCCCGGCTCTGTCTCCCAGCTTCCGCTATAGGTCTTGAACAAGAACTTACCCAGGTTTTAGTGAACGCTGGTGTCTTGGGGGAAACACTGCTTTCAGGGTGACATGGGCATTTGAGTATAATAGAGTTGCTTAGTGAAAGGGTGTAAAGTGAACATATGTAAGTCTTTTATCTTGAGAAGCAGTGTGGCCTAGTGGAAAGAGCACAGGCCTGTGTGTCAGAAGACCTGGGTTCTAATCACGACTCTGCCCTTGCCTGCTCCATGACCCCAGGCAAGTCACTTGTCTTCTCTTGGTCTCAGTTTCCTCATCTGTAAAATAGGGACTCAATACCTGGTCTCCCTCCTACTTAGACTGTGAGCCTGATGAATGTCCAACCTGATTGCCGTGTCAGGACTAAGCACTTGATTATTAATAATAAGTATGGTATTGTCAAGCACTTACCGTATGCCAAGCCCGTTATCAAGCACTGGGATACATACAAAATAATCCAGCTGGACCCAGTCTTTGTCCCATAAAGGGCTGACCATCTTAGTAGGAAGGAGTAGGATTAATCTCCATTTTAAAGATGAGGTAACTCAGGCACAGAGAAGTGAAGTGACTTGCTCCAGGTCACACAGCAGGCAAGTGGTGGAGCTGGGCTTAGAACTCAAGTCCTCTGACTCCCAGGCCCATGCTCATCCCACTAAGGTATTATCATACCTGTTACTACTCGGTGACCTCTACCTTCCCCACAAACTGCCCACCTTTCAGCTAGACCTCAGAATGGGCCAGATGTGTGATGATCAGCACTGACTTAAGATCTGTTTCAGGGAGAGTAGGGCATTAAGAACTTGGCCGGGAGGGCCGAGGATGGAAGAAAACAACACGGGCCCTACCAGAGAACGGCTGTCTCGTGGGCTGACTTTGTCTAGAGTTTCACTGGAAGATTCTTGGGCCATTGGATGATGGTGGTCAGTTTTGATTTCTTGAAAACATCCTTCTAATGAATTCCCTTAAAATGTTTTTTTTATTCCTATTGGCTCTCTATTGAGCCCTCTGCTTCTTTCTCACTCCACTGCCAAAAAGACAAAGCCCCATATAGCATGAGCCTTACGGTAAGACTACAAGATGAAAAGTTTGGTCAGGGAGAAAAGCCTATAAATAATTCCAAATTTATTTGAAATATCCAGCAGCCAGAGGTCAGCCGGCATGAACAATGCTTTATTTTGACGCAGAATTGGAAAAGCAGGGTGGCTGGCAGTAACCACGCCATTAATTATTTCTGTGATTACAATCAGATTTCTTTCAAAACCTTCAAGCGTCACCAGAAAACCAGAAAATCATCTTCTTCCACTTCAACCTCCGGCCAGAAAGAAAAATTTCACTTTGGGTTTCAGACTGTTTTTAAGGAGGCGGAGGGCGTGGGAGAGGAGGGAATCAGCAGTGTTCCTTGTTGCTGAAAAACAGTCACGGTGAATAGGAGATTTACTTGTCAAATTGAAAAGCGAAAATGAACAGCTACTGAATTTTGCATGTGTTAGGCATCTCTGCTTTGTCTGACCTTCTTTGCTGGGGCACCTGGATTGCCTTTGTGAGGGCAATCCCTGAAGGTATAAGTGTAATCCCTCTAGATCCTCTAGACATAGTCTCCCCCTTTAGAACATAAGCTCATTGTGGACAGGGAGCACGTCTACCAACTCAGCTATTCTCCCAAATGCTTAGTACAATGCTCTGAACATGGTAAGTGCTCAATACGTACTACTGATTGATTGAAGTATGTCCAGGCAAGCAGTGCTGTGATCAGAAGTCAAGGGCCCAAAGAGTCTTGCCCTCCCACTGGATGGTCCCTTCCTGATGCTTAATGGGATCATCAATCAGGCAGGCAATCTATCAGTGGTATTTATTGAGTGCCTACTGTGGATAGAGCACTGTCACTTGTCTGCTGTGTGACCTTGGCAAAGTCACTTCACTTTCCTGTTTTTCAATCACCTTATCTGTAAAATCGGGATTAAAACTATGAGTGCCATGTGGGACAGGGACTGAGTCCAACCTGATTAGCTTTTATCTACTCCAGAGCATAGAACAGTGCTTGAGATATAGTAAGTGCTTAATACCATCATTGACATCATCATTATTATTATTATTACATCAGAAGTCAAAGACACAGTCACTGCCCTCAAGGATCTCACAAGCTACTGGATGTGCATCTACTGCCTGTGTCTTGGGTGGTCCAACACACAGGCCTGTCTCTTGGGCTCTTCACTGGGTTAAGTGTCTGACAATACCCAACACACATATCCCAAAACTCAGGCAAAACCTAACCAGTAGCATTTGATCAGTTCAGCCCAGGTAATTTTGAAAAGCTCAAGCGGAGGTGGACAGTCAGAGGTGCCTGCCTTCAAAACCCTCAAGGGAATACAGTCATTACAGCTGACAGGGGGACTGGATCATGGAAGCTCCAAGGGACCAGCAAGAAGAACAACGGCAGAGAAGCTGAGAAAAGTGTCTTGCTCAGTGCCCCAAGTTTGGAGCTATTTTCTCCCGTCTCCCTCTTCAGCTGTTTCTGCTGCTCTCTGCCCCTCCAGAAGGGTGACTCCACTCCAGTGAGCAATTTTGCTTGAAGTGGGGGGGTGTGGGGAAGCAGGAATGAAGGTTGGGGGGAGACTTCAACTTCAAGCACTTAGTAAAGTGCTTTGCACACAGTAAGTGTGTCGGAGGGTGGAGAGGGCCCTAGGGGAGGAGGATGTAAATGTGCAGGAGGTCCATGGTGGAAAAGAACATCAGTTGAGATTGTGAGGCCGCAGGGCTACAGTTGCGAAGAGCTGGAAAACCCTTTTGCTAGAAGAACAAAAACAGATTCACACACAAAATGTCGATGGCCACATTCCACCACAAGAGACATATGCTGAAGACTTGGCCTAGTGGCCCCAAGAGAAGAGATCGGGTGGCCTCCGCCTCTCTAGGGACAGCATGAGGAGGCCCAGGTTCAAATTCCAGCTCTGCTCCTGGGTTTGCTATGTGACCTTTAACAGTTATCCTAGAGATTACTCTGGGATTGAAGTGTAGGGTGAAATCCTGGCAAGACCATGCTCTCAGGAAAGCCATTGATCTCTTTGAATGAAATTGTAATTCAATGTAATTATGGCATTTGTTCAGTGCTTACTGTGTGTCAAACCCTGTTCTAAGCTGGGGGAAGATACAAATTAATCAGGTCGACAGAGTCCCTATCCCACTTAGGGCTCCCAATCTAAATGGGAGGGAGAACAGATGTTGAATCCCCATTTTACAGTTGAGGATTCTGAGGCACAGAGAAGTTAAGTGACTTACCCAAAGTCACGCAGCAAGCAAGTGGCAGAGCCAAGATTAGAACCCAGGTCATCTGACTTCCGTTAGACCATGCTGCTTCTCAGGTCTCCAATTTTCTCAGCCATAAAATGGGGTTAATAACAGTTTCCTCTCCCTATTAATAACAGTTTCCTCTCCCTATTTCACAGGGCAAAGGTGAGGAAAAATTGAGAATACAGATATGAAAGCACTTTGGAAAAATAAAACCACTAATCAAATTCAAGTGATGATTATTATTATTAGGGTTATTATTGCTATTACTGTATCCCAAGACTTGTTAGCTGGGTTCTTCCCTTTCACTTTTCAAATGCTGTAGGTCGTATGTGTAGCAATGGTTACTCAGTGTGAACTAGGTTTCTGGCACTACCAACTTGAGCAACTGATATGCTTAGTGTTTCATTTACAGGTCATTCCAGCCATTGGCCTAATGAGGGGATGGTAGAGATAACATTGTGTTTTCACACACTATATCTGCCCAAGTGGACCCACACATTCCACAGCATTTACTTTTTATGGCCTCAGAATGGTCGTTCAACCTGAAACTCATCTTCTGACCCATACATGTGATGAGGGAATGAGATGGGCTATTTTACCCCCAAGGCTCATTTTTTAGTCAAGGTCTGAACAATGTCCAGTAAGGAATTCAGTTCTATCTGTTCACCCTCTCAGTGAACCAGGAAAACTTCAGGTTACTATGGGACCGAAGATCAGGTTCAAATCCTGGCAAGGCCAGGGTCTCAGGAAAGTCACTTAACAGCTCTGGGTTTCAAACTAGCCACCTGTGAATGGAGGATGACCTGTTAAGCCTGGGCACCCATCATCTTTATTCTTTTTTCTTTTCTATTGGTATTTTTTAACCACTATGTGCCAGGCACGCAAACTAACCACTGGGGTAGATACAAGCTAATCAGACAGGGCATGGTCCATGTCCCATGTGGGGCTCACAGTCTTAACCCCCATTTTATAGTTGAGGTAACTGAGGCACAGAGAAGTGAAATGACTTGGCCAAGGTCATAAAGCAGACAAGTGGTTGGGCCTGGATTAGAACCCAGGTCCTTCTGACTCCCAGGCCCCGACTCAATCCATTAGGCCATGCTGCTCCTCTGGTTATAACAGTGCTTGGCACATAATAAGCGCTGAACAAATATCATTATAAATACAATAAAATTTAAAAAATGGACCACTGCCATTCCTAATTTTTCCCACCTCATAATCCATCATGGATCCATCCCCCATGAACCTGCTGAATTGATTCTTGAACCTTCTAATCACTCTACCTTTCCCTTCACTAGCCTTTCCCTCAAGTGCCTTAGAATGGGCAACTTGTCAAAAGATTTTTCGAAAACCCTCTTGAACCTGCTGTTATCTTCAGCTGGAAAACTTTCTGTGTAATAAATTACATTTTTCTTTCTCCCACCATTGGATAATAATAATAATGATGACGGTATGTGTTTAGGGCTTACTATGTGCCAAACACTGTACTAAGTGCTGGGATGGATGCAACCAAACTGAATTGGACACAGTCCCTGTCATTCATTCAATCATATTTACTGAGCACTTACTGTGTGCAGAACACTGAACTAGGTGCTTGGAAAAGTACAAAACAACAATTAACAGTGACATTGCCTGCCCACAATGAGCTCACAGTCTGGAGTGGGGAAGAGAGACATCAATACAAATCAATAAAATTACAGATATGTACGTAAGTGCTGTGGGGCTGGGAGTGGGGAAGAGCAAAGGCAGCAAGTCAGGGAAACCCAGAAGCAAGTGGGAGATGAGGAAAAGTGGGATTTAGTCTGGGAAGGTCTCTTGGAGGAGATTTACCTTCAATAAGGCTTTGAAACATGTGGGGCTCACCATCTCAATCCTCATTTTACAGATGAGGTAACTGAGACACAGAGAAGTGAAGTGACTTGCCCAAGGTCACACAACAGACAGGTGGCAGAGCCGGGATTAGAACCCATGACCTTCTGACTCCCAGGCCCATGCTCTATCCATTTTGCCATGTTGCTTTTCATTTAAAGTATGGAAAAGTGTTTTCTCTATTTTGTCATGGATTTAGCAACCTGAGTCTCCAATGGGTTAATGTAATGTTGGTATTTGTTAAGCGCTTACTATGTGCCGAGCACTGTTCTAAGCGCTGGAGTAGACATAGGGGAATCAGGTTGTCCCACGTGGGGCTCACAGTCTTAATCCCCATTGCCTTACACTGTGCAAATTAGGCAACCACAATTCCATGTTCCTCTAGGCCACACCTTCACTGTTGTCAAAAATTCATCATCATTCTCCCTCAGCCTGCATCTTCCCTTCAGTCTCCTCAACCAGAGTTTGCTTTATCCTTCTATCTCAAGCATCTTACTAGGGACTTTTTCCAAAAACATTATGTCCTTCTTCATCATCATCATCATCATAAGTGGTATTTATAGAATACTTACTGAGTGCAGAGCAGTAAACTAAGTGCTTGGAAGAGTACACTATAACAGTCAGTAGATAAGCTCCCTGCCCACAGGTATATGTGAGTTCCAGGGGAAGGCACCCACATTCTCTTGAGGGACAAAACAGTGCCTTTCTGTTTGCTCTCTAAGTGAAATAAAACCACTGGAAGAATTGCATGAAGGAGAAAGAGATAAAAAGGATCTTGGGAAATGGTGCATTTATGTACGCCACACAAGAGCATGCTTTTGTGTGCGCTCTCTCTCTCTTTCTCTCTCTCTCTCTCTCTCTCTCTCTCTCTCTCACACACACACACACACACACACACATACTCTCTCTCTCTCTATCCTTGAGGACACAAAACCTGACTGGAGGGTCCATCGAGCCCTTTCTTTCCTGGGCCCTGATGCGATTTGTCCCCTGTAAACTAGGTGCCGTGATGCCATGATTAACACAGCACTCCTGCAGCAGCCTGTGGCTCCCAGATGACTCTTTCCCCTAGATCTTCTGGATCATTCCTTGAGAAGCTGACAGGGAAACAAGGAGCCCCGAATGGTTCATAAATAACAGCTGGAGAGAGGCCAGTTTACTCTTTGTCCTATCTGGGCACGCACCAATATATTCCCCCCAGCAGCCAGACCGGGGCATCAGGCTCCCTGGAGATAGGGAGGAGCGACTCTGGGAAGTAGGCCAGGATGGGGGGCGTCAAAGAGATAATCCAGATTTGGGTACTCGGGGCTTAGGGGCAGCAGCCCCCTTCATGTCCCCCAGAGACTCAGCCGTCTGCCTTCCCCCAAGGCCACGGAGATGATCTTCCAAGCCACGAGAAGGGATGGCGCCCAGTTTTCCGAGAAATGGCCTCTCTGGTCCTGCGTGGCTGGCACCAGCAGCTGGGCCAGCCCAGGCACCAGTTGCCACAAATTCCTGGAAATCGACTTCCTGGGACGGGTGGCGAGTCTCCCCAGGGGGCGGCCCCTACTGTTCTGGATTCAAATTTCCCCGCCCCTCCACCGGCGCCCTGCCAGAACCCACAGCTGGCAGCTCCAGGAACCTGATGCAAGCTCCGTTTTCTTTCTCTCTATTTGTTTCACCCATTAACGTTTTGTTTCCAACTGAGAGCTCCTTGTTTGGGTTTGTTTACCTCAGTGTTGTCCTGTAGGGGGTTGACAGTTTGGACAGCTGCCATTTTCTGCCTCCAAACAGGAGGTTTCTCCAGAGGATAAGTCTCTTCACCCTTTCCCGGCCACGGTGGGTGATTTGAGTCACCAAGGGGTTGTTGTTCAGCTGCTATTAGCCATCGGGGGTGGTTGGGGGTGGGGGGAAGTGGAGGGGTTAATAGCAAGGGGAGTGGGGAGCTACAGATCAATTTATGCAATCCAAAATTGACTGTAGTGGGAATGGGGGTGAGTGGAGGAAGAGAAAGAAGTCTTGCTTTCTCTAGTCTGGAAGCCTGTTGTGGACAGGAAATGTGCCTGCTAATTCTGTTGTATTGTGCACTCCCAAGAGCTTAGTACGGTGCTCTGCACAAAGTAAGCGCTCAAATAATATCACTGACTGATTTCCCCAGAATTCCCCTTTTCTCAGAACGTCATTCCTTTTCAGCCAGCTGGATGCTAAGTGGCAGGAATGACCAGATAAGTGGGAGGTGGGGTCCTTTTTCTGAATCTTTCCAGACTTTCTGACTTTCTTGAATTCCATTAGAGCACCCTCTCCCTCCCCAACCCCAACACACTCTCCCTGCTCAGGAAACAATAGAACTAAGATGTACGGAAGCCAAAAACCATCATTCCTGCCATGAGTCAGGGCTTTCTACAGATAGGTTTCAGAGGTATTCTGGACCAAACAGCCATCTCCCAGGCCAGGATCCAAGTGGCCTAGAAAATTCTAGCTTGTCAAGGGAGAACCTGGCTCTTTTAGAGTTAAAACACGGCCAAACCACTGCAGAAGAGACCAGAGACACAAAATACCCCTACAAAATTGGGGAAATAATACCCTAGCAGGGATGAAGATAGCATGGTCAAGTGGAAAAAAGCAGGGGATTGATAGAGGCCTTCTGCGTGACCTTGGGTCTCAGTTTCCTCATCTGTAAAATGGGAAGAATAATAGCTTCATCTCCCTATCTTATAGGAATGTTTTGAGGACAAAATGAGATATGTACAAGCACCTGGGACAAATGAAAAGGGTTATACAAGTACAAGTTGTCATTAGAGTAGTAGCCTGTGGGCTCCATTGTAAGACAGGGACAGTATCCAACCTGATTAATTTATATCTATCCCAGCAAGTAGAACAGTGCTTGACACATGGTAAGCATTTAAGAAATATTATAATTGAGTAGCATGACCTAGTGGAAAGAGCAGGGGCCTGGGAGTCAGAGGAACCAGGTTCTGAACCCAGCTCTGCCACCTGTGTGCTGAGTGACTTGGATAAATCACTTCACTACCCTTTGCATCAGTTTCCTCATTTTTAAAATGGGGATTCAATACCTATTCTCCCTCCTACTTAAATGGGAAGTTCCATGTGGAACAGGGACCCCATTCCACCTGATTAACTTATATCTACCCCAGTGCTTAGAACAGTGTTTGAGGCATGGTAAATGCTTTACAAATACCATAATCGCCACCATCATGAGAAAGGGCTTAAAGGAATGGACACCTTCCAGTTGAAAACCACACTTTTTACAATCAAAAACAAGGAGAAGGTGTAAAAGAGAAGGAAATAAGGAGAAATAAGTGTGGAGAAGAGAAAGTGGGAGGAGGGGATGGAGAGGGAGGGAAAGGAATGGGAAGGGCAAGGGAAGAGGGAGGAAGGGAGGGAAAGGGAGAGAAACCAGATTCCCCACAACCACCATTTCTAAAGATATTTAAGCAGGTATTTATTGAGTGCTTACTGTGTGCAGAGCACCATATTAAGTGCTTGGGTGAGTATGACCCAAGGCTTCAAGGCTCTCCATCACCTTGCCCCTTCCTACCTCTCCTCCCTTCTCTCTTTCAACTGCCCACCCCGCACGCTCCGCTCCTCTGTCGCCCACCTCCTCACCGTCCCTCGGTCTCGCCCATCCCGCCGTCGACCCCCGGGCCACGTCCTCCCGCGGTCCCGAAATGCCCTCCCTCCTCACCTCCGCCAAACTGATTCTCTTCCCGTCTTCAAAACCCTACTTAAAACTCACCTCCTCCAAGAGGCCTTCCCAGACTGAGCTCCTCTTCTCCCTCTACTCCCTCTGCCACCCCCCCCTTTACCTCTCCGCAGCTAAACCCTCTTTTTCCCCTTTTCCCTCTGCTCCTCCACCTCTCCCTTCCCATCCCCACAGCACTGTACTCGTCTGCTCAACTGTATATATTTCCATTACCCTATTTATTTTGTTAATGAATTGTACATCGCCTCGATTCTATTTAGTTGCCATTGTTTTTACAAGATGTTCTTCCCCTTGACTCTATTTATTGCCATTGTTCTTGTCTGTCCGTCTCCCCCGATTAGACTGTAAGCCTGTCAAACGGCAGGGACTGTCTCTATCTGTTGCCGACTTGTTCATTCCAAGCGCTTAGTACAGTGCTCTGCACATAGTAAGCGCTCAATAAATACTATTGAATGAAAGAGAGTTAGTAGACAGGTTCCTGCTAATAAGGAGCTTACAATCTAGAGCTGGTAGTTCTCCCTTCAGAGTGCATAACATGAACTAATAAGAATTTTCTTTCAATGGCAACATTCAAACTGGGGCAGCACAAATACAACAGATCATTTTAATGTTTCCAGTTGGAATAAATTTCACCTAAAGAGGGTTCCAAGTTTCTTTTTCTTCTTTTGCTGATGGAGAACATTAGGGAATTCCATCCTGCAATTCTTCCATTCAGTGAATGTTTTACAATAGTGAATAATTCACCCATTATTATTATTATTACTCATTATTACCTCTTAGTTGATGCTTCAGTAGTTTCTAAACCATCGTCGGTGCTATTCCACTAACTCTATTGGTTTACAGAAAAGCAGGCACTGACATAGAATGCCTATGAGCACTATATGTCCCATTTAGCCATCCCCAAAACAGATACGGTGTCACCACACCTCCTTTATCTAGCAACTCTTCAACAACATGAGGAGGATACAACGTTCTCTTCTACCGGATTATCACTCTGCCTCCCCCAGATCCCACACTAGCTCTCTTCCACCTCACTGAGGAACCTCGATCCTGACCCACCTTTCACCACCCTGAGAAGATGTAGAGAAGCAGTTGCAGCCTGGCACCTCCTCCACAAAACCCTGGGAAGAATGTGGTGACTGTTGCTATATGCTCACTGAGGCTGCCCTTCTTTTTTAAATGGTATTTTTTAAGCGTTTACTATGTGGCAGGCACTGTACTAAGTGCTGAGGCAGATTCAAACAAATCAGACAGTACACAGTCCATGTCCCACATGGGGCTCACAGACTTAATTCCCTGTGAGCTCTTTCTGGGCAGGGAATGCCTCTACCAAGTCTGTTGGCAATAATAGTAATTATGAAATATGTTAAGCACTTACTATATGCCAGACACTGTAGGTACAAGCAAATCAGGTTGGACACAGTCTCTGTCCCACATGGGACTCACAGTTTGAATCCCCATTTTACAGTTGAGGCAACTGAGGCATGACTTGACCAAGGTCATACAGCAGACAAGTGGCGGAGCCAGGATTAGAACCCATGACCTTCTGACTTCCAGGCCCGTGGTCTCTCCACTATGCCATGCTGTTTCTCTGTTGTACTCTCCCAAACACTTAGTAAAGTGCTCTGCTCCCAGTAAACACTCAGTAAATACAATTGATTGATTGATATATAGATGAGATAACTGAGACACACAGAATTAAAAGTGACTTGCCCAAGGTCACACAATACACAAGTTGTGGAGCCAGAATTAGAACCCAGGTCTTTCACTGTGGAAGTCCCAAGGAACCTGAACTTCTGCTCCTCTAGCCACAGTCCCCTACTAATCTTTGTTTTTGTCTTCATGTTGTCTTAGTGTTTTGGTTCATCTCTCCTCAGAATTGGTCAAGAGTCAGCTCTCTCCCTTTTTATTCTGAGACTGTGAGGCCCCTTTCAAGGGATAGGGACCATGTCTAAATTCCCAACTATGTAATAATAATAATGTTGGTATTTGTTAAGCACTTACAATGTGCCGAGCACTGTTCTAAGTGCTAGGGTAGATACAGGGTAATTAGGTTGTCCCACATGAGGCGCACAGTCTTAATCCCCATTTTACAGATTAGGTAACTGAGGCACTGAGAAGTTAAGTGACTTGCACAAAGTCACATAGCTGACAGGTGACAGAGCTGGGAATAGAACACGTGACCTCTGACTTCTAAGCCCACGCTCTTTCCACTTAGCCAAGCTGCTTCTCTAATGTAGTTTTTCCCAGTGTTTAGCACAGTGTTCTGCATACAGTAATCACTAAATAAATACTGTCACTACAACACTGCCAAGACCAATCCATCCTACTTAAACACAGTGCCATTTTAACTCTCACTCCTGCTGAACAGGGGACCAAAATTGTCATCGTTGGAGAGGAAACAAAGATGGAAAATTTGGCCAGAGATCTTAGAAGCCTGCTGCCAACAGGCCTCTGAAGCAAAAACAGGACTAAAAAGTTCATTTGGTCTACCTCATGCCAGCAGAAATGCCAGTCTGTGGGTTTGCTGAGTCCTACTACTGTTAAATATTCTTCATCAGCAAAAATCGCAAAAAGATTTCCTTAGTTCGACTCTCAGAGGGGAAGTTATGAAAAATACTGGCACATTGTAACAGAAGCCAATCTATCAATCAGTGCAGGAGAACTCACACATTAAGCTCAATAAATACCTCGGATTGACTGAAAGACAGCTGGCCCCACTCTTGTTCTTTGCATTGTACTGTGCCAGATCTGACTGGGCAGCCCAGTGAATTTCATCATCCTTCCTACTTGTTTGGAAGTTGGAAAAGGCGCTATGGTTCCCCTTTGTTTCTGGCTTTGCCAAAACCACAATCTTTATTGTTGCCTGAGAAGGCAGTGACTTTTACATTTAGATTGAATTCATTCAAAACATGTAAAATGTGATCAGGGGTAAGATCAGATATCTCCTCAGCTGTCAGTGAATTTCCATTATTTGTGCTAAATTCTAAATTGGCAATGGGTTTTTTTTTCAGATTTTACCCAGTTTTACTTGATTACTACTCTGTGGTTCATTATTTTTTTTAAATTTTGGCTCAATGAAAAATTAGTCACCATTGCTCCAGTGTTGTTGATTCCGGCCACTTGCTGCTGTCCACAAATTCTTCCCACCACCTCCAATCTGTTTAAACCTGCTCCCCATCTGCCTTTCACTTTTCCTCATTTCCCTCCGCTACTGCCTTAGTCAATCAACAATAAATAATGTGGTATTTGTTAAGAGATTACTATGTGCCAAGCACTGCACTAAGTACTGGGGTAGATGGTAAATAATCTGGTCCCACAAGAGGCTCACAGTCCAATCTACGAAGGAGAGCGAACAGGTTTTGAATCCCCCTTTTGCAGATGAGGGAACTGAGGCACCGGGAGTTAAATAATTAGCCCAAGGTGACACAGAAGATAATGGTGGAGCCAGAATTGGAAGCGAGGTTCCCTGACTCCTAGATCTGTGCTCTTCCCATTAGGCCATGCTGCATCTCTCAATAGTATTTACTAAGTGCCTATTGTATGCAGAACACAGTATCTGGGAGTTTGGGAGAGTACAATAGAGAACACAAAATCTATATCCCCTGTTAACAAAATCCTTACTAAGTTGGGGAGACAGACAAAATGATTTGCAGTTAGGAACAAAAAAATAATAGAAAGATGGACTTAGATAGCTTTGAGATGGTTAGCGCCCCCAAGGGACATAGATTAGGTCTGATTCCCAGCTGTGTATTCTTCCCCAGAGCTTATTACAGTGTTCTGCACACAGTAAGCTTTTTATAAATATTATTAAAACTAATAGAGTACTTAAATCAATATGTACAAAAGTACTTCAGGTGGCTGTGTTTGCTTTATTGTTGAGATGGGAGTTTGGAGGCTATGACCTGGGAAGAAGTAAATTAATCAGGTAATGCCTCTTGGAGGAGTTAGAATTTCAGGAGGACTTTGAACATGGAGAGAGCTGTGGTCAGACTTGAAAAGGGAGGGATTGCTAGGCTAGGGGAAGGGCATGAGCAAGGGGTCATAGGTCAGAGAGCACTTGGATGAGTACAACACAACAACATACAGACATATTCTCTGCCTACAACGAGTTGTTGTGTGATCTTAAGTAAATCACTTAACTTCTTTGTGTCTCAGTTCCCGTATCTGTAAAATGGGGATTAAGATTTTGAGCCTCATGTAAAATATGGACTGTGTCCAACCTGAATAGCTTGTATCTGCCCCAGCATTTAGTACAGTGCCTGGAAAGTGCTTAACAAATACCATTTTAAAAAAAAGGTGTCGAGAGAACTCCTGGACCAGGGAATTTACCAAAATGGCTACAGGGATCATGAAGTGTGGTGTTGACCCACTTCAATATACTCTCCCAAGTACTCAGTATTGTGCACTGTACCTAATAAATGTTCAATAAATGCCTTGATTTTTTGATTAGTGTTTGAATTTTTTAATGTAAATACAGTTTAGAGTAAATGAAAAAAATGTAAATTTAAAAAATAAAAAAAAATTTTAAATTACCCATATTATTCAACCATTATTTAATGGTTTGGCTCTTTTTTTTAACCCACAAAAAAATCCATGCCCTACTTGTCACTTCTTCAAACTGGAGTTTATTTAAAAGTCTGGTGCCCACTCCTTCCAAGGAATTCTGACCAAGGAAATTAAGTTATTTTAAGGACCAGAGTTTCTCTGAAATCTCTGAGATTTCTAGGTCTATGGCAGCACAGTGGGAGTACAAGAACTCCTTGTAGTGTGTCAGGTCTAAGTCCCCAAGTTTCCAGTGTATCTTCTCCTCTCCCTCCCTCACCCCTTCACCAGATCTCTGGTTCACAACATGAGACAAGAGAAACCCAGAGTAGTCACTGACTGGGAGCGTTTTCAGGCAGAATCTAGTTCTCCCTCACTTCTGACCAAATCCTAGAAACATTAAGAATGCACTTAAAATTGCCATATTTATGGATTTGAGAAGACCAGAAGCACAAATTGTCCGGTCAACCACGCTCAAACCACTAACTACCGTCTGTACCCACGTCCCTCAGCTATGTTTTCCAGGCTCAGGATGGAAACGTTTTTCTCCCCCATTTCATTTTAACTTTTATAGGCTCTCAGATGACTAGCACGCCCAGGCTCTCAGATGGTGGGGTGCAAACACTGCTGGCACTCTAGAGGCATAAGGAAGAGTGTGGGAAAAATCAGAAGCAGCATTGTCTAGTGGATAGAGTGCGGGCCTGAAAGTCAGAAGGACCTGAATTCTAATCCTGGCTCTGCCACTTGTCTGATGTGTGACCAGGGGTAAGTCACTTAACTTCTCCATGCCTCAGTTACCACATCTATAAAATGGGGATTAAGATTGTGAGCCCCATGTAAGAAATGGACTATGTCTAACCTGATGACCTTGCCTCTACCCCAGCACTTAGTACAGAGCCTGGCACAAATACTATTAAAAAAAAGGTAAACAGAATTATTTCCTGTTCTCTTAAACATATGTGTTCCTGCTCTTTTCCTGTCCATTATCTCGGTCTTCAGCTTGAGCTATCAAATTGATCCTTCCCCTCTGCCTTCCAACATGCTTAAGTCTCCCCTAAATTAAGAAGATCTTTAGATCTCACAGACTCCTCGTGGATATCATTCCATCACCCTTTCCAAAATGACCAACAACCTCCTCCCAGGAATGGCCCCTACTCTGTCCAAATCCTCCTCAACATCTTTGCTGCTTTCAAACTCATGAACCACTCCAGAACCTCTTCTCTCCCCAACTCTGAAATCCCTCTATCTGACCACAACCTCCTTACCTGCCTTCTCTCCCACACACCTCCTCCCAACAAATCTGTGCTGTTCCCCGACAGAGACCTATCTTTTGACCCCATCCAATTTTCTCAAGTCTGCATGCCCCACTTAGCCTCCATATCCCCATTACCTTCTCTTGATAACCAAATTGATGCCCTCAACATCACCATCTCTACTGAACTCAACTCTCTCACTCCCCTATCCCGTGCCACTGACCCACAGCCTTGGATCATCTCCACAGACCACCTCCTTCGCTCTTGTACACAAGCCATAGAGCAGTGCTGGTGAAAATCTAGATTGGGCCAAACTCGTTCACCTCAAGTTCATCTTTGTGTGCTTTAACTCTGCCGTCCCCTCTGCCCATCAAAATTATTTCTCTGTCCTTGCCTATTGCCCTCACCAGTTATTAACTCCCTCCACAAATCCCCTATCTCCCTATCTCCCCCATCTCTTGCCCCTAATGACCTGGACACTTACTTTATTGAGAAAATTGAAACTATCAGATGTGATCTCCCTAAAACCTCCTCTGTTCTTCTCCAGTCGCTCCTTCTTCCTTCAACTCTCCCATTTTTCCCATTGAAAGTGGGGCTTTCAATCTAGGGTGGCAGACAGATGTGGAAATAATTTAGAGAAAGTGAAATAATATCACTGAATCGATTACATTTATTGAGTGCTTACTGTGTGCGAAGCACTATACCAAGCACTTGGGAGAGTACAGTATAATAAAGTGTTTCACACGATTCCTGCTCTTAAGGAGGTGACAATCTAAAGGAAGAGACAAACATTAAAATGTATCTACTGGATGCAATGCAGTGTTTCAAGAAAAGTGAAGTCTAAAACAAGCAAGTAACACAACTCTATCTTTGCAATGAGATGTCACTGAAATTCTTAGAAGGCTTCTTCTGGTGGGGTATGATCATCTTTGAAACCAGAGCCTGCCTTCTCTGCTTGTCACTTGCCTCCTCATCTTCCTCTTCCCTGATTGGCCCTCTGGCCCTGAGACTGGCTCCTATATCACTTCAAGCTCTAGGCAAATGTATTCCTTGAAGAATGCCTTTGGTAGTCTTCATTTAGAAACCTTCACAACTGATAATAATGATCATCATAATGATGATGGTATTCGTTAGTCACTTACTATGTGCCAAGCACTGTTCTACGTGCTGGGGTAGATACAAGGTTATCAGGCTGAACATAGTCCCTGTTCCATGTGGGGCTCACAGTTTTAATCCCCATTTTACAAATGAAGGAACTGAGGCACACAGAAGTGAATTGATTTGCCCAGGGTCACACAGCAGACAAGTAGCAGAGCCAGAACTACTGACTCTCAGGCCCATGCTCTATCCACTAGGCAATGCTGCTTCTCCCTGGTGGTGGAATAAGGACTGAAACCCAAGACTCCTGATTCAAAGAACAGTGTCCTTTCCAGAATGATGTTCTGCCATAGTAAGTGCTCAATAAATACCATTGATTGATTAATTGATTGAATGGACCCACAGCTAAACTGGGACACATCCCCCCATCCTTAATCTACTTTAATGTCTGTCTCCCGCTGTAAGCTCCTTGTGGCCAGGGTTTGCATCTCCTGGCTCTGCTGTATTGTTCTTTCCCAAGCATCAGGACAGTGTCCTGTGCACTGTAAGCAGCCAGTAAATATAATTGACTGATTGATTCCTTTCCACAGAGTTACATTCTAACAAAAAGTAGATAAGTATGAGTTAGTGCTTAAATAGTAGAGTTATATAAATCAAATGAGCAGAAGTGCTTCAGCTGGTTGTGAGTACACAAGTGCCTAGTTGCTGCAGAAATAGGCCTTCACAGGGGAGATATAATCTGGAGGGAAGATAAATTAATCAGAGAAACCTTCCTAGAGGAGATGCAAAATGGGGAGAGCTGTGGTCTGGTGGATTTGCAAGGTAGAGGGAGTTGTAAACCTGGGGAAGGGTGTGAGCAAGAGGTCAGAAGAGAGAGAAGTGTAAATGAGGCACATTAAATATCTGGGTCTGAGAAGAATGAAGAATGCAGCTGGGTTGTTTGGGGAGAAGAGAGAAGATAGGTAGAAGGGAAAATAATAATAATGCTGGTATTTGTTAAGGGCTTATTATGTGCAGAGCACTGTTCTAAGTGCTGGGGTAGATACAGGGTAATCAGATTGTCCCACATGAGGCTCACAGTTAATCCCCATTTTACAGATGAGGTAACTGAGGCACAGAGAAGTTAAGTGACTTGCCCACAGTCACACAGCTGACAAGTGGCAGAGTCAGGATTCGAACCCATGACCTCTGACTCCCAAGCCCGGGCTCTTTCCACTGAGCCACCCTGCTTCTCTACTGATTTGAGTGCCTTGAAGCTGGTGGTCAAGAGTTTCTGCTTGAGAAAAGAGGAAGCTACGTATGGACAGAGAATGTGTCTACCAATTCTGTTATAATGTACTCTCCCAAGCGCTTAGTGCAGTGCTCTGCACATGAAAAGTGCTCAATAAATGTGATTATTGACTGATTGAAAGGGCACTTTAGCAACACAGTGGAAAGAACATGGGCCTGGGAGCCAGAGGACCTGGGTTCTAAAACTGTGAACCCAGTTTTCCTGGTCACACAGGAAACTGCTGTATGACCTTGGGTAAGTCACTTCGATTTTTGCAGATAAGGATCGCATGCACACCCCTCGCCCCCCCATGATGAAGACTCTCCCCCCTTCACCACACACGTACTTGGAGTTCTCTATGGAAAGCTCACTGAGCAAATGCAGTCCCAGGACAAGGAACTGAGGGAGGAGTTTGGCTTTGCTACCTGCAACTGGGGAGGCAAAATCCGCCTGGTCTATCACTCTGGGCAGTTTTCAGAGCAGCGTCCAAACTGCATGGGAGGCTCAGCCTATTCTTAAGTGCTTCCTGAACTCCATTGCCACTCAGGTGTTCCCAGAAAAACTCAGGAAGCCAACACTAACCCTTCCACCACTGTGGCTTTCTGGACTTCTCCTCCAAGTCCCCTGATATTGGGTCTATCCCGGAAAGGAGAGGACTCAGGAATATAAATATGGCACAGCAAGCCGGCCTTCCGCGGCCCCCTTCCTAGCCTGTCTTGTCATTCAATCGTATTTATTGAGTGCTTCTTGTGTGTGAGCACTAAGCACTTGTGGGACCCCTCCTAGCTCCTTCTCCCTCATAAGAATGTTATCCCAGACTGAAAGGTCCAGTGCTCTGATCCTGTGGGACTCCTGCCTGGCCTTACCCCTTGGTAGATCAAACTATCGTGTTAAAACAACAATTCAGCTTTCTTAAAATAGAATATCCTGAAAGAGTATCTTGGTAAAAAGAATTAGAAATGGTTCTGAATAAACAATTCAAGGGTATGAGGGCAGGGGTAAAGCAATGTAGCCTAGAATAAGTCTAGCCTAGAATAAGTGTAACCCAGAATAAATAGCCTACTAAATAACTGTAGCCTAGAATAAAGGGGAGTCAGTTCTAATCCCAATCCCACCACATACCTCCTGCGTGACCTTGAACAGGGCACTTCATTTCTTTGTGCCTCAGTTTCCTCAACTATAAAATGGAGATGGAATACCTGTTCTCCTTCCTACTTAGTCTGTAAATGCCAAGTGAAAGAGGGACTGTGTCCAATCTATTTAAATTATCTCTACTCTTGTGCTTAGTACAGTGTTTATCATAGAGTAAGATTTTAACAAATACCACAGATATTAGTATGGAAGGAAAACACATCGAATAATAGCATTTATTGAATGTCTAGTGTGGGCCAAGCGCTGAGGCTAAGAATTTGGGAGAATACAAAAGAGTAAAGCTGTGAACTCAACCCTAAAGGATTGTACAAACTAAAGGGGGAGACCAACAGTCACAAAATTATTTTCAGCTAAGGAAGAAATTGCAAAAAATAATTTACAGTTAAGAAAGAAAAATAGCAATTCAACTTGTTAGGGTGAGAGGAGGGAAAGGAGGATAAGTGAATAAATAAGAGCGTGAGAAAACCAATTTGTACGTAGGTGTTACCTGTGGCTGTGAATACATAAATACCAAGGTGCCCAATCTGCCCAAGTTAACATGCCTGTCAGATGCAGTCAGAGCTCCCGTCTTTTCCCATGAAAGCAAACCTCTGGGGGAAGACCCTCCCTCTCCCTTCCCCTTCAGAGAGAACCCTGCATTTCCTTGGGCCAGTACTCAAATTCCTTTTGTGCTCAGCACCATGAACACCCATGAAGAAATGGGATTATCAGATTAGAGCAGGTTTGTCTGCTGGCCTCTGGCAGCAATATAGACTTTCCGTAGCTCGTTCAGCCCACGTGGGCCCCACTGGTTCTCAGGTCAAACTAGGACAGGCATGACTGACTGGGGCGGGGAGGCAGGGAGGTGTGGGGGAAAGACCCACCCAATAGCTTCTGCTCTTCCTCTTGCATACCGAGCCGTCAATCCATCATCCTTCCACGCACCATTTAGCCTGCTAAATCCACCAGCACACCAAATACGTCATCACCCCCAAACAAGGGGTGCAAGAGAAGCAGCGTGGCTCAGTGGAAAGAGCACGGGCTTTGGAGTCAGGGCTCATGAGTTCGAATCCCGGCTCTGCCACTTGTCGGCTGTGTGACTGTGGGCGAGTCACTTCACTTCTCTGGGCCTCAGTTCCCTCATCTGTAAAATGGGGATGAAGACTGTGAGCCCCACGTGGGACAACCTGATTCCCCTATGTCTACCCCAGCGCTTAGAACAGTGCTCGGCACATAGTAAGCGCTTAATAAATACCAACATTATCATCATTATTACAAGGGGCAGATGAGGGGAGACCATCATTTCCCTGGATTTACTCTCTGGGAAGTTGTAGGGGCACAAGAGGAGATGAGGCCTAAGAGGGGAGAGGGGTAATTGGTAAATATGGATTTCTTCTCTGTAACAGTGAGGGAGTGACACACGAACAGGAAAAAGGAGGAAAGTATTTTTACCCATCACTGTTGCCTCTCAGAGTTGGAATACCTCCCCCGTCAGCCTCTTAGACTTCTGTTCTCCCCCAAAACCCAGGATCCAACAGACACTATTAGACACTGGCATTTCATTTCTCCCACCCCTGGCTGCCGACTGTCCTTCAAAGCCTTCTATAAGTGCCACCACCTCCTGAGGTCTACCGCAATGTATTACCCAGTAATGCCATCCTCTCAGCCACCTCAGCAATTCCAGGTGGTTCTGTTTCTTATTGATAATGATAATAATAATAGCAAAAATAATGTTTTTGTTAAGCGTTTACTGTGTGCCAATCACCGTACTAAGTGCTATGGTAGATATAATTCATATTCATTCATATTCATTCATTCATTCAATCATATTTATTGAGTGCTTACTGTGTGCAGAGCACTATACCAAGTGCTTGGAATGTACAATTCAGCAACAGATAGAGACTATCCCTGTCCAACAACAGGCTTACAGTCTAAAAGGGAGAAACAGACAGCAAAATAAAACAAGCAGTCAGGCATCAATACCACCAAAATAGATAAATAGAATTATAGATATATACACATCATTAATAAAAGAGTAATAAATAATATATACAAATATCCACAAGTGCTGAAGGGAGGGGAAGGGGATAGAGTAGAGGGAGGGAGTAGGGGGAATGGGGAGGGGAGGAGGGGCAGAGGGAAAGGGAGGACTCAGTCTGGGAAGGCCTCCTGGAGGAAGTGAGTTCTCAGTAGGGCTTTGAAGAGGGGAAAGAGAGTTAGTTTGGTCTCACAGTCTAAATAGAAGGCAGAACAAGTATTGAATCCCTATTTTGCAGATGAAGGAACTGAGGCATAGATAAGTACAGTTCATTCATTCATTTCATTCAATAGTATTTATTGAGCTCTTACTATGTGCAGAGCACTGTACTAAGTGCTTGGAATGAACAAGTCGGCAACAGATAGAGACAGTCCCTGCCGTTTGACGGGCTTACAGTCTAATCGGGGGAGACGGACAGACAAGAACAATGGCAATAAATAGAGTCAAGGGGAAGAACATCTCGTAAAAACAATGGCAACTAAATAGAATCAAGGCGATGTACATTTCATTAACAAAATAAATAGGGTAATGAAAATATATACAGTTGAGCAGACGAGTACAGTGCTGTGGGGATGGGAAGGGAGAGGGGGAGGAGCAGAGGGAAATGGGGGGGAAAGAGGGTTAAGCTGCGGAGAGGTGGTAGAGGGAGTAGAGGGAGAAGAGGAGCTCAGTCTGGGAAGGCCTCTTGGAGGAGGTGAGCTTTAAGTAGGGTTTTGAAGAGGGGAAGAGAATACAGTTGACTTGCTCAAGGTCACATGTCAAGCAAATGGCAGAGCAGGAATTAGAACACAGATCCTCTGACTCCCAGGCCCAGGTTCTTTTCACTAGGCTGTGCTGCTTCTCTGTCCATTTGATATTAATATTCACATTTACTCTCATGCTTTTCTCACTAGTGTGTGCTTAGCTATGTATCCACTTCTCTTCCTCACTGGCCATAAAATTTAAGAACAGAGATTGTATTTCCTCTGTGGGTTCCCGTCCCCGACATGTCCCCAGTACACTGACCTCATAGGCCCCAGAGACAGTATCCTACAGACAACCAACGCAGTGTGTTGCACACAGAGCCTCTCAATAAGTGACTTATTGATTGATTGAGCAAAGCCCACTGCTCTCCATGGAGAAAGTTATCTATCTCCAAGGGGCTTGGAATGGAACCCAACCAGTTTACTTTGAGGCGGAAATTATTTGCAAATGAGGTGTGGGTGATCCTGATTAACTCTGAACGGGAAGCGACCCCGGCAGGACTATTTTTAAGCCAGAAAGCACAGGCAAGCCTCCTGGAATGTGCTGCCTGTCCTCAAGTCACCTCCTCTTCTCCCCTAGTGCTTGTGGGGAAAATACCCTTCTCTCCACCCTGTTCCAGCTCAGACCCTCCTCCTTCCATTCTCAGGCCCCCGCGCCTTCACTCTTCTCCCCTTTTACCTTCCTCAGTTGCAACAGTTTTAAAGGGCTGACAAGAGAGACGATAAAGAAAAAGCAGAAAACAGCACATGGAACAAAGTGGGGAGAGACACAGATTCGACTGAAGGGAACAGGGAAACAGACAAAATCTTACCACCATAAGCAACCCCTGAGGATGAACAACTAGTCCAAGATGACTTATTAGAGGGTAAGCAGCGTGGCCTAGTGGCAAGAGCATGGGCCTGAGAGTCAGAGGCCCTGGGTTCTAATCCCAGCTCCATCACTTGCCACGCAGGTGACCTTGGATAAGTCACTTCACTTCTCTGTGAAGCAGTTTCCCCATATGTAAAATGGGGATTAAATTCTACTCCCTCCTATTTAAACTATGAGGCCTCTGTGGAACAGGGGCTGTATCCAACCTGATTATCTTGTATCTACCCCAGCGCTTACTACAGCGCTTGGCACGGACAGTGGTTAATAAATACCATAATAAATAATAACCACCACCCCTGACCCCAGTAATCCTGAAAGTAGGGGGAAAGTTAAGGTTAGAAATTTTAAAATGTTACGAAAAAGGCTTGGAGGGATTTTTGAGAGAGAGAGAGAGAGAGAAAGACTCAGATACTATGATAGCAAATTTTCTCAAGATTTTTTGCCTCCACAGAGAGAACATCTTCTGTTAAAGAATTTTCTAAACCTTTCCCACTCTCTTGTCCTACTCCACCCAAGCTGGGGCTTTATACTCTTCCTAAGCAAACCTCCCCATCGCCCCTCACTCTAGACCTTCTGGCCCGAGACATGGCCTCCATCAAACAACCAAATCTCTCCTTGGAAATCACCACTTCCAGGAGGTCCTCCCCACTGGTCACACCATCCTCCCCTCTCCTCCTCCCCTCCCCACTGGTCACACCATCCCTTCAGCTAATTCATGTCTAATTCCTCATCCTCCCAGTGGACTGTAAGCTTCTTGAGGGCAGTGGCTGTGTTCTTTACTACTTCTGTACTTTCTCCAAGAGCTGGCATAATTCTCTGCACACTGGAGGAGAGCAGAGCAATTCAGTACCCCTCATCCAATGGCCCATATGAGGAAACTATTCCTTTTATTAGGGAAAGACGGTTATTATATTGTACTCTCCCAAGCACATAGGAGACTGATTTATATTGTACTCTCACAAGTGCTTAGTACAGTGATCTGCACACAGCGCTCAATAACTATGATCGATTGATTGAGTGACTGAAAAGAACACTGGGTTGTGGTTCAGGAGATTCTGGTTCTAATCCCAGCCCTTATGCTAGTCTCTTGTATGACCTTGGGTAAGTAATAATGTTGGTATTTGTTAAGCGCTTAGTATGTGCAGAGCACTGTTCTAAGCGCTGGGGTAGACACAGGGGAATCATGTTGTCCCACGTGGGGCTTACAGTCTTAATCCCCATTTTACAGATGAGGTAACTGAGGCACAGAGAAGCTAAGTGATTTGCCCACAGTCACACAGCTGACAAGTGGCAGAGCCGGGATTTGAACCCATGACCTCTGACTCCAAAGCCCGTGCTCTTTCCACTGAGCCACGCTGCTTCTCTAAGTCATTTAACCTCCCTGTGCCTCAGTTTTCCTCACCTGTAAAATCTCTTAGATTGTGAGCCCTGGATTTTGACCAAACTTGTACTTACTCCAGCACTAAGTACAGGACTTTGCACAGACTTATTGGTCATTAAACACTAAAAAAGTAAAATCAGACACTAATAACCTTCTAAGCAGAGGGTTATGGTTCCCACATCTGAACTCGGCCACGACCGTGCCACATCCATCATTCCCATTCCTCCCCAAGGCAGTTTCGTTTGAGGATTGGGTGTGGAACAGAGAACGGCTAACTGCACACTGTACATTCCCCTCTCCTGGGCCCCATGGCCCCCAGCAGGAGAGGGGATTTTTATGTGCCCAGAGTTTCGGGTGGCGCCTAATCACCGCTCAACATGTTGACTGAGGTCACACGGGGGCAGTAAGTTAAAAGATTTATGGCATTGGGCAAACTTGACTGATTAATGAAAGGCTGGAGGAAGGTTTCCAGGTGAAAAGTAAGGTCAGTTATAGGGAGCAAGTGTGTTCTTGCTTCTCTATCTCCGTTGATGGCACGACCATCCTTCCCGTCTCTCAGGCCCGCAATCTCGGTGTCATCCTTGACTCGTCTCTCTCGTTCACCCCACACATCCTATCCGTTACCAAGACCTGCCGGTTTCACCTCTACAATATCGCCAAGATCCGCCATTTCCTCTCCACCCAAACGGCTACCTTACTGTTACGGGCTCTCGTTATATCCCGGCTAGACTACTGTGTCAGCCTTCTCTCTGACCTCCCTTCCTCCTCTCTCGCCCCGCTCCAGTCTATTCTTCACTCTGCTGCCCGGCTCATCTTCTTGCAGAAACGATCTGGGCATGTCACTCCCCTTCTTAAACAACTCCAGTGGTTGCCTATCAACCTCCGCTCCAAACAAAAACTCCTCACTCTAGGCTTCAAGGCTCTCCATCACCTTGCCCTTCCTACCTCTCCTCCCTTCTCTCTTTCTACCGCCCACCCCGCATGCTCCGCTCCTCTGCCGCCCACCTCCTCACCGTCCCTCGGTCTCGCCTATCCCGCCGTCGACCCCTGGGTCACGTCCTCCCGCGGTCCTGGAACGCCCTCCCTCCTCACCTCCGCCAAACTGATTCTCTTTCCCTCTTCAAAACCCTACTTAAAACTCACCTCCTCCAAGAGGCATTCCCAGACTGAGCTCCTCTTCTCCCTCTACTCCCTCTGCCATCCCCCCTTTACCTCTCCGCAGCTAAACCCTCATTTTCCCCTTTTCCTTCTGCTCCTCCACCTCTCCCTTCCCATCCCCACAGCACTGTACTCGTCCGCTCAACTGTATATATTTTCGTTACCCTATTTATTTTGTTAATGAATTGTACATCGCCTCGATTCTATTTAGTTGCCATTGTTTTTACGAGATGTTCTTCCCCTTGACTCTGTTTATTGCCATTGTTCTCGTCTGTCCATCTCCCCCGATTAGACTGTAAGCCCGTCAAACGGCAGGGACTGTCTCTATCTATTGCCGACTTGTTCATCCCAAGCGCTTAGTACAGTGCTCTGCACATAGTAAGCGCTCAATAAATACTATTGAATGAATGAATTCTTTGCGGAAGGCAGCCAAGGAAATCCAATTGCTCAGTGATTCCTTAGCTCTCTGTAAACATATGTTTAGATATTTCTGCTGTTTATGGTCTCATGGATCTCTTGTCTGTTTCTGAGCTTCCGCACGTGTTTTCCCTCTGGATACTTCTTTCATTTGCTCGTCAGTCAGACAAGCAGCCATCTGGATCCAGAACCCACTGAGTGCAGAGCCCAGTATCGGGTGTGGTGAGGGGTTGCTAAGGAAGAACA
Source organism: Ornithorhynchus anatinus (assembly GCF_004115215.2). Classification (NCBI taxonomy): domain Eukaryota; kingdom Metazoa; phylum Chordata; class Mammalia; order Monotremata; family Ornithorhynchidae; genus Ornithorhynchus; species Ornithorhynchus anatinus. Next base: position 61,169,606 of record NC_041728.1, read on the forward strand.
AAATCCTGTGCCTGCCCTCAAGAGGCTGATGGTCTGACATAGGGTCTGACATAGGAGATAAGGATACTCCCACCCACTCCTGCTCCCATCTCCACACACATATGTGCGCATAGACGCACACACACACACACACACTCTGCCCAGGAGAATGACATAGGGTGAAGCCATGGTTCTTGCCCTTCGAGGGCTGATGGTATGATGGGGTAGACAGGACACTTGCCCATACAGCCAAGCTGAACTGAGTGCTGAGTAATGGGTCAGAGGGCAGTATGGTCTAGTAGAAAAGATCAGGTCTGGGAGCCAAAGGACCTGGGTTCTAACCCCAGCTCTACCACTCGCCTGCTGTGTGACTGTGGGCAAGTCTCTTCACTTTTCTGTGCTTCAGTTTTCTCATTTGCAAAAGGGGGATTCAATACCTGTCTACTTATTTCTTTTTGCTGTCTGTCTCCCCCTTGTAGACTGTGAGCCCATTGCTGGGCAGGAATTGTCTCTCTCTGTTGCCGAACTGTACATTCCAAGAGCTTAGTACAGTGCTCTGCGCACAGTAAGCACTCAATAAATACAATTGAATGAATGAATGAATACCTGTTCTCTCTCCTACTAAGATTGGGAGCCCCATAGGGAGCAGGGACTGTGTCTGACCTGATATCATTTATCTATTCCAGTGCTAACTTAGTTCATTGCTCAGCACCTAGTAAGCACATACTAAATGCCACAACTACTAGGGAGAAGACATTGGCTTTTCCCCTGAGGGACTAACATTCTGAATGGAGGAATTAGGGTGTGCACATGATAATAATAATATTGGTATTTGTTAAGCGCTTACTAACACTGTTCTAAGCGCTGGGGGAGATACAGGGTAATCAGGTTGTCCCACGTGAGGCTCACAGTCTTAATCCCCATTTTACAGATGAGGTAACTGAGGCACAGAGAAGTTAAGTGACTTGCCTACAGTCACACAGCTGACAAGTGGCAGAGCTGGGATTTGAACCCATGATCTCTGACTTCCAAGTCCGTGCTCTTTTCACTGAGCCACGCTATACCTACCTCCCCCCCGTCCGCCACACACACACACACACACACACACACACACACACACACACATTGTGCTAAGTGCTGAAAGAGAGAAAGCAAAGAGGGAAGGCTCCTGGCCTTGCCCTTGAGGAACTGACAGTCTGTTGGAGGAAGGCAGGATTCCCCAAGCATCCCAATTCTGTCTGTTCCTCAAGGACTACTGAGGTACCCTACACACAGTCCCGACCCAATCGATCCTGTTGACATTAAAATCCTACTGATACTGATTGATTGGATTCTGGTTCTGGAGCAGATTCTGATGTCTAGGAGGGAAAGAGACAAAGAGAAAGATAGAGAGAGAAAGAGAAGAAGGAGAAAGGAAAGGAAAGGAAAGGAAAGGAAAGGAAAGGAAAGGAAAGGAAAGGAAAGGAAAGGAAAGGAAAAGGAAAGGAAAGGAAAGGAAAGGAAAGGAAAGGAAAAGGAAAGGAAGAAAGGAAGGAAGGAAGGAAGGAAGGAAGGAAGGAAGGAAGGAAGGAAGGAAGGAAGGAAGGAAGGAAGGAAGGAAGGAAGGAAGGGAGAGAGAGAGAGAGAGAGAGAGAGAGAGAGAGAGAGAAAGAAAGAAAGAAAGAAAGAAAGAAAGAAAAGAAAGAAAGAAAGAAGAAAAGAAAGAAAGAAAGAAAGAGAGAAGAGAGAGAGAGAGAAAGAAAGAAGAAAGAAAGAAAGAAAGAAAAGAAAGAAAGAAAGAAAGAAAGAAAGAAAGAAAAGAAAGAAAGAGAGTGGAAAATGCAGAAAATACTATGGTGGGGGTGGAATCAAAACATCCACTGCCAGGAATGCACGTCAATGTGTACATTGCCAGCGGGGAGCGGATGACAGAAAAGGACAGGGACAAATGATGGGGGGGAAGTGTTTTCCCTCTCTCTTATCATGGCCCAGAATATAGAAAATGACCCAGTGCAGCAGGATCTGTTTCACAACGTATCCAATGTCAAGCAGTGTTGGAAATAAATGCTTACAGGATCTTATTAAGCAAACATTTCTCTTGGAAGAGAGGCTGGCCCAAATGTTGAAATGAGGCGGGTGAGAGAGGAAGTGTTTCGAAGAAACCTATGTAACCAAAGGGAAATAAGCAGAGCGGTCTGAATTCTAGGCATCTTTTTCTCAAGATGTTGTGTCCATTCATTTTGTTGGGTCTGTAATTGGTCTTATTCTTCAGAATGGCTTCATCCAATCAATCTTACCATAATTAATCAATCAATGGCATTTATTGAGCACTTACTATGTGCAGAGCACTATACTAAGTGCTCAGGAAAGTTCAATAAAATAGAGTTGATAGATGGAATCTCTGCCCACAAGGAGTTTAGAGACTACAAGGGAAAGAGTTGATAGATGGAACCTCTGCCCACAAGGAGTTTAGAGACTACAAGGGAAACTCCCATACTCAGAGAGAGCTGGGCTAATAGAAAAAGTATAGGGTTGGGAGTTGGAAGAATTGGGTTCTAGCCCAGATCTGTTACTTGCCTCCTAGGAGACTTTGAGGAAGTCACTTAACTTCTCTGGGCCTCTGTTTCTTCATCTGTAAAGTGGAGACAAGTTACTTGCTCTCCCCTCTTGAAGACTGTGAGCCCCTGGTGGGACAAGAACTGGATGCAGTGTTATTATCTCCTCTGTACTCATCCCAGTGCTACACACAACTCTTGACGCATAGTAAGCATTTAATAAACCCCATAATTAAAGGCTCTCTGAGGTTAGGAATACACTGACCAAGCCCCAATTAGCTGTTCTTGCTGGTTTTTCCAAATACGTTTTTAGTTTTCAACAGTCAGCAAACTGCCGGCTCCTGCTCCAGTTAATGGATGGGCAGTGGGATCTGCTCGGGACACGGTCACAGATTAGCCAGGGTAGCTAGGGGCTAAAGATAAGTCATGTCCTGGTGTAACTCAGAGAAGAGGAATGTAGATAACCTGTAAAGCAACTGAATGATTGCCTAGTTACTTATTTTGACTGTACAGTGCAACTTGAGGCCGATCACCCAGGTCAAGACCGGGCAAGTGGGAGCTTTGCATCCCAAGTCATTGAAATAATAATAACAATAATAATAATTGTGGTATTTGTTAAACACTGACTATATGCCAGGCACTGTACTAAACTCTGGGGTGGATACAAGCAAATTGGATTGAAAATGACCAGGGGTGGGAGACACCAGGGGACCACAACCTAATGGGCTCTAGAGGATATTGATGAGCAAAGCTCACCCAGCCTGTGGTCTTCCAGAGGGGATCCCAAAAAGAAAACAATTATTATTATTATGGTATTTGTTAAGTGCTTACTTTGTGCCAGTCACTGTACTAAGTACAGGGGTGGTACAAGCAAATTGGGCTGGACACAGTCCCTGTCCCACGTGGAGCTCACAGTCTCAATCCCCATTTTACAGATGAGGTAACTGAGGTCCAGAGAAGTGAAGTAACTTGAAAAGGTCACACAACAGACAAGTGGTGGAGTCAGGATTAGAACCTGTGACCTTCTGACTCCCAGGCCTATGCTCTATCCACTATGCTATGTTCATATCACCGGTAAATCAAAGGTGACTCCGAGGACACGGCGGAACTCTCCAAGCCTTCTTATTTTGATCACTTATGCCTCGTACATTCTCCAGGCAAAAGACGAATTTAAAACTCACATTTTACTGAATCATCTGGCATCTGGCAGGCGGCATTAGCTTTAACATTTAGCTAAACATTTGAAGAATCAGATTCGGGCAGAGGATAAATATAAAATGAAAAAAACAGTTAAACATTTCAATACCTATTTCATAACGTGTTTATGACAGTCGTAGCTCGGGTCGTAGACTCTTAGTCGTAGACGGTTGGTCATTTCCCCAGAGTCGTGGTGACCAGTTCAAAATGGGAGACTCTAAGGGGGTCAGGATTTTACCAGGCAAGAAGAATCCATGCAGACATAACCTGGGTACTACACATTTTTGTCAAATTGTTGTGGATGGCTTTTCAGAGTTTTCCACATTTCCCAGTGTTGTGGTTTTTGCAATCGTTAGGGCACCTAGAAAGCCACAGGAACCTCCATTAGACTGTAAATTCCCCAAAGACAAAGACCAGATCTTCTCCCATTGCTCTCAAGCACTTACTAAGAATAATAATAATAACTGTGGTATTTGTTGAGCACTTACTATGCGCTAGGCACTGCACTAAGGGCTAGGGGTGGATTCGAGCAAATCTGGTTGGACGCAGCCCTTGTCCCACATGGGGCTCACAGCCTTAATCCCCATTTTACAGATGAGGTAAATGAGGCTCAGAGAAGTGAAGTGACTTGCCCAAGGTCACACATCAGATGAGGGGTGAAGTCAGGATTAGAACCCAAGTCCTTACAACTCTCAGGCTTGTGCTTTATCCACTAGGCCATGCTGCTTCTCAGCATTAATCCCAGCTTTGCCACTTGTCAGCTGTGTGACTGTGGGCAAGTCACTTCACTTCTCAGTGCCTCAGTTACCTCATCTGTGAAATGGGGATTAAGACTGTGAGCTTCACGTGGGACAACCTGATTACCTTGTATCTACCCCAGTGCTTAGAAGAGTGCTCTGCACATAGTAAGCGCTTAACACATACCAACATTATTATTATTATTATCATTAAGCAGATGCTCAGTAAATACTTAGGATGAAAATAACATATCTTCAGAACACCACACCTAGACTCTGAGTCCTATGTGTGACAGGAAGAGTGACTAACTTCATTAGCTCATATCTACCCCATCTCTTCATACAGTGCTTGACACATAGTAAGCACTTAACAAGTACCATAAAAAAAAGCCATCAGCCCATGTACACAGCTATTATTGAGTCAAAACCATGGTCCACTGAGCCCGGGGTTCTCTCGCTACATCAATGGGATGCTTCGAGGAACTGCATGACTGTTGTCCTAATGGACATCAATCAATGCCATTTATTGAGCACTAATTATGTGCAGAGCACTGCACTAAGTGCTTGGGAGAGTACAACAGAATTAGCAGATGTGTTCCCTGCCCTTAATAAGTTTACAGTCTAGAGGGAGCATACTGTCTGGAAGGACATCTTCAGCAGTGAAGCAGCATAGCTTAGTGAAAAGAGCCCGGGCTTGGGAGTCAGAGGTCACGGGTTCGAATTCTGACTCTGCCACTTGGCAGCTGTGTGACAGTGGGCAAGTCACTTAACTTCTCTGGGCCTCAGTTACCTCATCTGTAAAATGGGAATTAAGACTGTGAGCCTCACGTGGGACAACCTGATTACCCTGTATCTACCCCAGCGCTTAGAATGGTGTTTTGCACATAGTAAGTGCTTAACAAATACCAACATTATTATTATTATTATTGGTGAGGGATGAGCCATCCATCTTCCTTTAACTGATAATAATACTGATACCACTACTAATAATAATAGCGGTGCTAATCAAGTGCTTACAGTGAGCCAAGCACTGTACTAAAAGCTGGGTAAATACAAAATAAGCCAAACCCAGTCTCTGCCCAAATGGGGATCACAGTCTAAGGGGGAGGAAGAACAGTTATTACATCCCTATTTTACAGATGAGGAGTCTGAGGCACCAAGAAGTTAATTGACTTTCCTAAGGTCACACCGCAGAAGAGTATCAGAACAGGTGTAGAACACAGGTCTTCTGACTCCCAGGTCCATGCTCTTTCCACTATACCATGCTGCTTACCCTCTAATAAGTCGCTCTGGACGTTTTGTTTGTGAACCTCTCCAAACCACTAGACCTACTGATTTTTTTCAATTGCATGACTTCTCCTCATGGGAATGAATTCCTTATGTTGATCCCCTGATGGGGGGAAGAAGTGTTTCCTTTTGTTCTGAACCTGACATCCTCAAGCTCCAAGAGGCCAAGGGGTCCCCCCACCATATCCTGGTGCTGGGGCATTTGGTGTCTAGCAGTACCACATTCACCCTGTGCACCCCCTTCATGATTTTGTAAACTTCAATCCTGTCCCCCTTAAGCCTGCGTCACTGCAGCCTGGAGAGATTTGACCCTCTCAGTTTCTTCTCAGAGAAACATCTCTGATCCCCTGATAACTCTAGTTGCCCTTCCTCTCTAATAACAATAATTAATAATAATAGTTATGGTTTTTGTTAAGTGCTTACTATGTGCCAGGCACTATATTAAGCGCTGAAGTGATTACAAGCAAATTGGGTTGAACAGAGTCCATGTCCTGCATAGGGCTCACAGTCTTAATCCCCATTTTACAGATGAAGTAACTGAGGACCAGAAAAGTGAAGTGACTTGCTCAAGGCCACACAGCAGACAAGTGGCGGAGTTGGGATTAGAACCCCATGATCTTCTGACTCACAGGCCAGTGCTCTATCCACTATGCCATGCTGACTGTAAGCTCACTGTAGGCAGGTAAAATGTGTACCAACTCTGTTATAATGTACTCTCCCAAGCACTTAGTACAGTGCTCTGCACATAGTAATAATAATAATAATGGCATTTGTTAAGTGCTTACTATGTCCCAAGCACTGTTCTAAATGCTGGGGTAGGTACAAGGTAATCAGGTTGTCCCATTTGGGGCTCACAGTTCTAATCTCTACTTTACAGATGATGTAACTGAGGCACAGAGAAGTTAAGTGATTTGCCCAAAGTCACACAGCTGACAAGTGGCAGGGCCGGGAATAGTACCCACAACCTCTGACTCCCAAGCCCATGCTCTTTCCACTAAACCATGATGCTGTTTAGTAAGCACTCAATAACTAGAATTGATTGATCGATTGATTTTCTGGACTTCCCTACCTCTCCTAAGAAAGGTGAGAGTTGAGTGCAGAGGAGCACACACTATGGTTATACGTAGAAACAGAACAAACCCATAGAGCATGGCATTTATTGAGCACTCGTGTACAGTGCAGTACAGTGCAATGACTGGGGACATAATCTCCTCCTTCAAGGAGGGTAGTGTGACCTGATGGACAGAGCATGGGCCTGGGAATCAGAAGGACCTGGGTTCTAATCGTAGCTTCACCACTTGTTTGCTGTGTGACCTTGGGCAAGTCATTTAACTTCTCTGTGCCTCGGGTGCCTCATCTGTAAAATGGGGATTGACTGTGAGCCCCATGTGGGACATGGACTTTGTCCAATCTGATTAACTTGTATCTAGCCTGTCTACTTGTTTTGTTTTGTTGGCTGTCTCCCCCCTTCTAGACTGTGAGCCCTTTGTTGGGTAAGGGTTGACTCTATCTGTTACTGAATTGTTTTTTTCAAGTGCTTAGTACAGTGCTCTGCACACAGTAAGCGCTCAATAAATACGATTGAATGAATGAATGAATCTAGCCCAGTGCTTAGTCCAGTGCCTGGCACAGAATAAGCACTCAACAAATGTCATTTTTAAAAAAAGTTTACAGTTTAGAGAGCAGGAGCCTCACTATAATTAATGCTTTCCAGTCTGGGTCTTGACAACAATGTTCATTGAGAATTTCCTCTCTTTGGAGTATCAGGATGGAATGCAAACTTGCAAAACTCTGCTCCTTTCAGCTTTCCCACATAGCTTCCCTCCCTCCTTCAAACTCACTCTAAAAAGTCACCTCTTCCAGGAGGACTTCTTTGATTGAGCCCTATCTACCCCACACTATCATCACCTCCCTGGTCATGCCATCCCATCAGCCAACCCAGCCTACATGTGTTGATCTAGGGTTTATTTCACTGATTTTTATTCCCAAAAGCCCATATTCATCTCAACCTTCATTCTTAACCCTGGCACATTCCTCAGTGATGATGACTGGCTCCCTCATTAGTTTGTAAGTTCCCTGCTAGCAAGGATAACATCTTTTACTTCTTCTCTCTGTTCCCCAAGCATCTAGCACAGTGCTCTCCACTCTCTAGCTGCTCAGGTCATCCTTGCTTATAATGAAGGAAGGCATGGCATGAAACAAGTTCTTTTGCTTTGCTGTGGATCTATGCATGTTCTGCAGCATAAGATTTGTATGTCCCAGATAATTTGAATCTCCAAAGCACAGTCACCATTACTGGTGGTGTTGGTCGTGCACTGTACTATGTTTCTACAGTGTACAGGGCTGTACTTGGGGAATATTTGAAATGAAAAACACTCTCCCTATCTTCCCATAGCTCACAATCTGATTTCAGAGAGAGGGAGAGAGATAAAAACTAAACAATAAATGCAGTAGTTAAAGGCATGCAAGTCAATAGAAATAATTAAGAAAAGTGGAAAAATAACTCGATAGCAATCAATCAGTCATATTTATTGAGCACTTACTATGTGCAGAGCACTGTACTAAGTGCTTGGGAAAGTATGATACAACAGAATCAGCAGACACATTCCCTGCCCATAATGAGTTTACAGGCAAGAGGGGGAGAAGGACATTAAAGTGAATAAATTGGTAATTTACAATATATAATTTAAAGATATGTACATAAGTGCTGTGGGGTTTGGGGTAGGGTAAATGTCAAATGTCCAAAGGTCACAGATTAAAGTGCACAGACGATACAGAAGGCAGAGTGAGCTGAGGAAAGAGGGCTTAATCTTGGAGGTCTCTTGAAGGCCAATAACAAGATTGTAATTTTGTTGTGGGCAGGGAGCATGTCTACCAGCTCTGTTATATTGTAATGTTCTGCGCACAGGAAGTTCTCAGTAAATATGATTGATTGATTGATTGATTGATTGATTAAACTGAGAAGCACTTTAAGAATGCTGATGTGACTGAGTGGGTGGCATAATTGGAAATAGTGAGGGAGGGTGTTAATTTCAGAAGCCCTCTTGGAGGGGGTGGCTTTTCAGGCAGTCTTTGAAGGCAGGAGGGATGTGTTTTCGTGGAGCTGAAGACGAAATGGAGGGTGTTCCAGGTAGGAAAAAGGCCCAAGAGTCAAGAGCCAAGAGCAAACTTTACATGGACCAGAAAAGCAGTAAAGATAATTTTGGATATAAGGTGGTGGGTCGAGCTCTTTTTCAATAGTAGGCCCTGCTCCCTCCCCTCCCCACCTCCAGCGGCAACCATGACCCTTGATATCGAAGAGCAGAGCAGGGTCATAGGGAAAGCTAGCACCCCAGTGACCTAAACGAGTGAAACCCAGGAGACCTCTCAGAGGCAAAGATGCCAACTGTAGCAGTCAGAAGCCGGGGGACAGTTTGGGATCCCCAGGGGGCCAACTAGAAATTCAGTAAATCAGTCAATCAATCAACGATATTTACTGAGTGCTTATTGTAGGCAGAGAAGCCCAAAGGCTCCACACCCACTGTCTGCATTAGCTAATCGCTTTCCTGGAAAATCTAGAGGGGTTTCAGTGCACTGCTCTCGATCAGTCAAATTGCCCTCTACTGGCTAGAATCTGAGCTTCCCTTCTATATCAGTTTCTTGGAGCTGTCTTGCCCTCTAATGGCTTGCCAGGAAACAGTTCCCAAGACCAACTAAACCAGTGGGACAGGTCACATGTGGTAAATGTCTGCTGCCCAGAAGCCACAAGTGTGACCGTCCTCCCCAGCCTCACACCTGCCCCAGGATGGGGATTCAGGGGTGCTCCGATCTACCACACAGCACCCCGAGCTGCACTTCACTGTAAACGATCCCTTTAGGTCACTTTTTACAATATTGTTTCCAAAGTGATTGCAAAGGAAGATGTCATTTTCCCAGAACTTCTAAAACGCCAGCTGCTGTTTCAGACTGAAATCCACCTTTCCGCTCCTGACTGATTGAATGTGTTCCAGGGAGAGGCATTTCTTTTCAAATTGCACCCACTTTCTCAGGCTTAGAATAAAATCTTGAAACATTCAACTGCACTGGCTGGATTCTCAACAGCTGACACTTTTGGTGAAATTCCATTTGTGAGGAACATGAAAGCATCCTCAAAGGAATTATTCGGAGAGTGGGACCGAGGGTGGGGGTGGGGAGGAAATCCGAACCCTATAGACATTTGCTGCTGTCCGATCAAATGTGTTCCTCTCTCAGTAGCGTCACGAAGCAGCATCTCAGGAGGACATTTGTGAATAATTGGACTGGAAACATTTTCACCCTCGTGGCCATCGATTAATTTATGGGGCCCATAAATCTAATTTAAAGATCCTGTTGCTTATTTTCAATGAACTGGGTGAAGGTTTACGAGTGCCCTACGAATGAGACAATGATGTCAGTCCATCATGGTGAGTCTTCAGTATGCTGTCTTTTTCTTTTACAATAATGTTAACTTTTTATGGACACAAAGTCTTTTCCAGCCCATCGTGATGCTCTTTGTTCCACAGTTTGGAAAATAAATTTCCCCTGAATTGCTGCTTCTCCTGACCACAGAATGAGGGCATTAAAGGCAGGGAGTCTCCTCTCCCTCGGCTCCATGCTGCCTGTGTGCTAACAGAGTGCTCAAGGATTCCACTATCCCTGTGCTGAAAAGAAAGAATAAAGTCAGCTCCCTTTATCCAAAGGCTGCACTGTGCCCACTGAAAGCTACGAACCGGCAAATTTGGGTGGCATATCAGGGCCCAATGCTGAATAATAATTAATAATAATTCTGGTATTTGTGAAGCCTTACTATGAGTTAGGAACTATATTCAGCACTGGGATAGATACAAGATAACTAGATCCCACAAGGGGCTTACAGTCTTAGTAAGAGGAAGAACAGGTATTAAATCCCCAATTTACGGATGAGGGAACTGAGGCATAGAGAAGCTAAGTAACTTGCCCAAGATCACACTACAGACAAGTGGCAGAGCTGAGATTAGAACTCAGGTCTCCTGAACCCCAGTCTTGTGGCCATGCCACTTCTCTGAACCTCCTTCTCTGAACCAGCTTAAATGTTAGTTGGAAAAGTTCCATTCCATGGGAAAGGAGTGGGATATCAGGATTACCGCTTTCCTTGCTCTTTTGTCATCATCATCATCCCCACAAATGGTACTGACTGAACATCTTCTTTGTGCAGAGCACAGAACAAAACACTTGGGCGAATATAATTGAATAGAAGATACAGTCACCACCATCAAGGAGCTTACCATCTCACAAACATATAGGTCCAAATCCACTCACAGTAAATGAAGGAAGAAAAGGTAACAGAAGAATGGAAAGATAAAAAGACAATTAAATAAGGGGAAGTGCATGTAGTCGAGATTATTCATCTATCCTTAGTACTTATGCATAAGCCTAGGTGCTGTGAGTGGCTGTTAAAGGGACATGACTTGGGAAAATGAAGCTTAGTCAGGGAACCCCTCCTGGAGGAAGGTGGGTTTTCAGGAGAGCTGTGAAGTTTGGAAGAGTGTGGTCTGGTGAATTTAAAAAGGGTAGGGAGGAAGGAATATCAGGAGATCAAAGTCCCTCCTTCATGGGGACAATCTAGATCGAGTTGAGCTGCTTGAATCCAGACAAGATCCACACAAACCCGGACACACTGGGGTTACCCCAGTCTCCTGGTGGGCCAACACAGTTCTGAACATGACCCTCCTCTACTCACCCACAAGTTGAGCTCAGAGGTAAAGAAGGAAGAGCGCAGAGCCCACAAGACACAGAGTCCAAAATGTTCAGTCTACATTGCTCACCAAATCTTCCTCACTCCAACAGTGAAATTACCTCCAGTGTTGTCCTTTTTTTATGGTATTTAAGTGTTACTATTTGTCAGACACTGTACTAAGCACTGGCATAGATACAATGTTGGACACAGTCCATGGCCCACATGGGGCTCACAGTTTTAACCCCCATTTTACAGATGAGGTAACTGAGGCACAGAAATGTTTAGAGACTTATCCAAGGTCACACAGGAAATGAGTGGTGGAACTGCGATTTGAACCCAAATCCTCTGATCCCAGGCTTGTACTCTTTCCACTAATAATGATGGTATTTGCTAAGTGCTCACTAAGTGCCGAACACTGTTCTAAGACCGGGGTTGATACGATGTAATCAGGTTGCCCCACATGGGGCTCACAGTCTTAATCCTCATTTACAGATGAAGTAAATAAGGTACAGAGAAGTTAAGTGGGTTGCCTAGTGTCACACAGCAGACAAGTGGTGGAGTTAGGATTAGAACCCGTTACCTCCAACTCCCAAACCCGTGCTCTTTCCCCTAAGCCATGCTGCTTCATGGCATTTAGTAAGCACTTACTATGTGCCAAGCAGTGTTCTAAGCGCTGGGGTAGATACAAGGTAATCAGGTTGTCCTATGTGGGGTTCACATTCTTAATCCCCTTTTACAGATGAGGTAACTGAGGCACAGACAAGTTAAGTGACTTGCCTGAAGTCACACAGCTAACAAGTGGCAGAGCTGGGTTTAGAACCCATAACCTCTGACTCCCAAGCCCGTGCTCTTTCCACTAGGCCACACTACTTCTCTACCACTTCCACCTATCCCTTCAACCATAGGTGTTACCCATTGGACTCCCCTCCTTTACCAATAATATGCATCTGCAAACACCTGGCTTGGGAATCATGGAAAAAGCATGGGCTTGGGAGTCAGAGGATCTGCGCTCTTATCCCTGCTCCCCTACTGTCTTACTGTGTCATTTGGGGCAAATCAATCAATCAATCAATAAATAAATACTTACTGGATGCAACTATTAAGCACTTGGGAGAATACAATACAGTACAGCTGGGATTACTTAACTTCCCTGTGCCTCAGTTTCCTCATCTGTAAAATGGGGATTAAACTCCTGTTCTCTTTCCTTACACTGTGAGCCCAATGTGGGACAGCGACTGTGTCTGATCAGATTACCTTGTATCTACCTCAGAGTTTAGCATGGTTCTTGAAAGATAGTAAGTGCTTAATAAAGACCACTATTATTTATTTACTTAAAGCAAAGTTAGGTTGCTTGTGAGAGCTTGTCTCTGCCATCTTCCCCTCCCATCTACCCATGAAGCAATAGATTCCACAACCAAGCCTTTGAATCCCTCTCATCCATCACCACTTTTACCAGACGCCCTTCGGTCGTGCCCCTCCTTCCATCCCTATCCATCCATCAGTGGTATTTATTGAGTGCTTACTATGTGCAGAGCACTGTACTAAGTTCTTGGGAGAGTACAACATAACAGAGTTGGTAGACACATTTCCTGCCCACAGTGAGGTAGCCCTGAAAAATTCCAAGAGTCCTCACCAGTGCTGAAAGTTTGGGCTTGTTCTATGTTGGTTAATCGAAGCATGATATTCCCCAAAATCCCAGGAATATCTCCTCCAACCCCACTCCTAACAGGAAGCCCTTCTGAAAAGATTTTCCCCAGAACCTTAATACCCTAGGAAGATCTAAAATAGGGTTGGCAGTCCTAAAGAAGAGAGTCAGTGTTTGTCCCTTGTGAGGGCAGGGGCTCAATCAGCCATCTTAGCTACCACTTTATGAGCCCAGAGCATGGCTCATGGCTGTGATTTGGGGAATACTGGATTGGATGTATTTGATGGGGGAATTTATACGTGCAGAAATCCACTTATTCTACTTATTCTACATACATTCATTTATTCATCTTTCCAAACTTTGGCTATTACCAGCTGGCCTTTAGCTTTGTCTTTCCTCTGCTCCCACTACTCGTAAAAATTGTTGTGCCTGCTTGACTCCCCCATTAGATTATAAACCCCCTGAAGGCAAAGACTGTGTCTTTCACCTCTGATGAGTGTTTCCAAGCCTCTAGGACAGTACTCTTCAACTTCTCTGAGCCTCACCTACCTCACCTGTAAAATGGGGATTAAGACTGCGAACCCCACATGGGACAACCTGATTACCTTGTATCTACCCCAGTGCTTAGAACAGTGCTTGCCACATAGTAAGTGCTTAACAAACACCATAATTATTATTATTACTGTTATTATTATTAAAAAGGGCACCCAGTAAATACACCCAATTCTCCTCAAATGTGGGGTCATGTTCCTGCAAAACCCAGGGTTAAGAAACACTTGCATTGTAGTACTCACCATATGCCCAATATGATACACACATCCATCCACACAATTCTCTTCCAGCACCACATCACACTGCATCCAGACAGAGGCACTTTGTCCAAAGAATGTACCCTAGTCCTGCCGTCACATTCTATCCAAAATGCACAGTGAAGATGTGCTCTGACAGAACGGAGTGTACAATTGATGATGATGAGGACTAATGTCTTAATCATATTTACTGAAAGCTTACTATGTGCAGAGTACTGTACTAAGTGCTTGGTAGTGTACAGCGTAACAGAGTTGACAGACACATTTCCTGCCCACAGTACAATATACAATATAACAACATAACAGATATATTCCCTGCCCATAATGAGCTTGCAGTGTATTCTTTATTATTCCATCTTATTCTTTAAGCCCCTCAGTACCTAGTCTAACATCATTTGCCCAGCGAAGGCCACAGTAACTCTTGGTGACCAGAAAATTGACCCTTCCCCTTTGTATCAAAAATACATTAGGGCCTACTTGTTCCTAAGGCCAATGTAGAGTCTTTAGAAGGCCTAGGATCTTCAGTGGCTTCCTCTCTACTAAGGCAGTGGCTCTCCAAGGAGGGACTTATCAATTCTGGGCTTCTTCCCTCATGGAACAAACTGACACCAGCCCACATGGACCACCCAAGAATTGCCCTCAGGAGTTCTTTCCATTTTCTATTGGAGTGGTCCAGGAGGCATCAAGGATAGACTTTTTGGAGTCCATCCACCTAGAAATGAGGGTTAACAGTAATTGTGGAATTAATTAAGTGCTTACTATGTGCCAGGCCCTGTACTAAGTGCTGGGGTAGATATGCGATAACCAGGTCTGGTACAGTCCCTGTATCACACAGGATTACTTTAAAGACAGTGCTGCTCCTCAGCAACTAAACCAGTAGAACCAGGGTTGGGGAGAGGAGAAGAGAAATGAGGGAGTGGCCTTCAGTATTTCCATACCCATCCCAAAGCTCTATTTCGTGAAACCCAGTTTGACACGCTGGTCATTAACCCACAGCCACTTTGACACTTTGGTCATTAGCCTGGGGAGATAGTTAGATCTCCTGTAGTCAGAACGGTGGTACCCCCCTTTCACATGCACTTCCATGAGCCACCAGGCCTGTTCCACTCCTGTTCTGAGGTCTGATGGAGAAAGCCCAAGAGAGATCGCCACCATCACCCCCAACCACCACCCTAGTCTCTGCCTCAGTGCACCGTCCCTGCTAAACTGTCAACAATTCATTCCTCCCCTGCGGCGAGGCCCTCCCCTCCACCAGGAAATATATGTCATTTATTCCTCCTCCAGATCAAGGTAAACCTCAGTCTGAGGAGATGCAAACAGTTCTGGTGGGGCCTGGGTTGGAAGTCAAAGGTAAACTACACTGCCAAGGCTGGGAGCCCAAACCACTGAGGGGACAGAGAAGGAGGAGGAGGAGGAGGAGGAGGAATTTAAGCACAAGAGAAGAAGATCTGGAAAAATACACTCTCAGTGGGGGGCCTGACCACTGGAGCTGTGAGAGCGGAGATGTGCTCTGGCTCGACAAACAGGTTCCCTGCATGGGTGGCAGGATCAGAGGAGAAAGGCATTATGGGATGAAACTAATTTGAAAAAACTGACCAGGCAGAGCAAATAAATGAATTGACTTAGAACTATAGGAACAACTGAAATCTCCACCACACTCACTTGTTAAAGGATCCAAATAGGGCTGGCAAGTTGGGAGGGAAGAAGATGTTCTGGCCTTGATAGTTTGACTTCTTATCAATTAAGAGAGAAACAGCAGGGCCTAGTGAGAAGAATGTAGGTCTGGAAGTCAGAGGACATGGGTTCTAATTCCAGCTCCGTCATGTATCTGCTGTGTGACCTTGGGCAAGTCGCTTAACTTCCCGTGCCTCAATTACTTCATCTGTAAAATTGGGGTTCAATACCTGTTCTCCCTTCTACTTAGACTGTGGGACCCAATTATCTTGTATCTACCCCAATATTTAGTATAGTTCCTAACTAATGGTAAGATACAATCCTAACCGCAAACATAACTAATACAACCTGCCTTTGCTGGGGACTGAGGGTGGGGGAGAAAACAGAGAGAAAAGAGGCTCAGTGAGCTTTAGCTGCATTGCATGGGGTTTTCTGTTAGAATTCAGACTTGAAGTCTGAAGGAACCAACAATAATAATAATATTTGTTAAGCACTTACTGTGTGCCAAGCACTGTACTAAGTGCTGGGGTACGTACAAGATAGGTTGGATTCTGTTCTTGTTCCACATGAGACTCAGACTAAGTAGCAGGGAGAATGGGGAGAGAATCCCCATTTTGCTGATGAGAAAAGAGAGGCCCAAAAAAGGTAAGTGACTTGATAATAATAATAATAGTAATAACAATGGTAATGGTATTTGTTAAGTACTTACTATGTGCTTAACTGCTCTAAGCTGTTCTAAGCGCTGGAGGAAATCATGCTTATCAGATAGACACAGTCCCCAACCCACAGTCTTAATTCCCATTTTACAGATGAGGTTACTAAGGCACAGAGAAGTTAAGAGACTTGCCCAAGATCACACAGCTGACATGTGGTAGAGCCAGGATTATAACCCATGTCCTCTGACTCCCAGGCCCATGCTCTTTCCACTAGGCCACTGTGCTTCTCTCAACTTGTCTTAGGTCACACAGCAGGAAAGTGGAGGAGGTGCAGAAAAGGGTTTCTCTGATGGGGCGGGAGTTCAGGGTGGTGCTTGTCTATACTGTAAGAGTATACACAGACTTTACCCCTATTTTAAACACATACTTAACCGTCTGAAAGGAAAAGGAAATTCTTTAAAATAAAGAATGACATTTTCAGATACTATGCAAGACCAGTCATCCAAAGGATCACAAAAAGCTGTACTGGGAAGGAATCTGAATGGATATTTCACAGGACTGGGTTGCAGGGGACCTGGGATCTCATCCCAGTTCCATCACCTACACACTGTGTGACCTTGGGCAAGTAACTTAATGTCTCTGTGTCTCAGTTTCTTCATCTGTAAAATGGAGATAAAATACCTGTTCTCCCTCCCTCTTAGACTGTGAAACCATGTAGGGCAGAGACTGTATCCAACCTGATTATCTCTTACCTAGTTCAGGGCTTAGCACACTGCTTGGCATATAGTAAGAGTTCACCAAATACCACAATCATTATTAACTGCCCTACAAAACTCCACTTAGTTGAGCTTGCTCTGCGTTTAATCCAAAACTATCCCGGTGGCCTCTCAGGACTTAACAGCACAAGTGATGGAGATGAGCATGGAGGGGTCTTGATTTTAAAAGATTCAGAATCATCACTTAGGAGTGTAAAATGAAGAAGTTTTACCAAAAAGTAAGCATCCCTCCACAGCTTTTTATTTTTGTTTGAGGCCCCTCTTGGAAATTTGCTTCCTTGGGGTAAAACCCTGGTTAGTAACACTTAAAAAGGGAGGAACGCTTGTTCACAGTCTCCCGTGTTGGCTTCCCGTTCTCTCAACATTGCAAACAACATCACTCTGGAGCAGATGGCTGCCACCAGTAGCAGGCTGAGAGATGTCAACGATTACCCAACTCCCCACTCAAATCCAAGTGAGGATTCATTCATGCTTCAGACAGCGCTTGGCCTCTCGGCCGTTCCGCTCTCCGGTCAGACCGAAAGAGATGCTTTTATTCCCCCAGTTTCCATTTTCCAAACTGGCAAAGAATCTGCAGGTGGGAATTGAGTTGACTCTGCCACTAGAACACCCAGGGCCCTTAAGAGACCTGGAATCCTATCAACACCAACCGGAGAAAGAGACTCAGGGCTCCCCTCCAAGAAATCGAGCTTCTCCTGGAATTCATTCAGCTCACTGACACCAGGGCCCTGCCCTTCAAGGTCTGCTATCCCTTAGAGGGGTGGGTCCTATATGGTGGGCCAGTGCCAAAGACAGGCTGACTTCATGGGACAAAATCTCTGGGCCTGACAATGGGGTTGAGGGGGAGGGCGAGGGAGGGCCAGAGGGGCATGGGGATGGGAGGAGGGAAGAGATGGCCCGGCTGAGTGGACAACAGCCAGGAGACCCTCAGTAGGCTGGGAAGACTGTAAGCTCTTTGTGCACAGAGAACGTGTCTACCAATTCTGTTATTTTGTATTCTCCCAAGTGCTTAGTTCATTGCTCTGCACACAGAAAGAGCTCAATCAATGTGATTGATTGATTGATTGATTGAACAAATTACTGTTCTATCCCAGCTTAGCAGCCTCCTTAGGAACAGTAGAAGAAATCCCACCACACTCTGACACAATCAAGTTAAATGTCACCTTGTATTGCTTCCCTCCGCCACTTCCACTGGGTTCCCTCTCTTTCCAGTTGCGTTACCCACCCAGACGGGATTTCACAAGAGAGTCCACTCCAAATGGAGTGAAATGTGAATTATCTTACAGAAATATCGGTTGTAAGCATGCTTGTACTTTGCTCTCCAATTACACTTCGGTTCATCTGTTGTGTCACTAAAGAAAGATAGCCTTTGCCACCAGAGTTAATTTTTACCCCATACAACTCCTGACAAACACAAGACCTGGAGGAATCATTCAGTTTAGCCCAAATCAGAGCCCCATTTGTAGTGTAACAAATACACGCAATTGTGTTTTCTTAGAACCGCAGGTAATGAATGGTTCGTTTTTCCTGGCATACTGGTCCAAGGGATCCTAAATTACCTTGCACTGATTAAAGACAACTGATGCTGCCTCAGGCCAAATAGAAATAAGGAGGAAAGGAAAAAAGTGGAAAATAAGTCCTTGTGAACAGGGGATTGGAAGAAAATGAAGGCATGCCTTGGGCAGACTGAGGAAAGGGACTGCATCTGCTTTTAAGAAAGAAAAATTTATGACTTATTTCGGAATCCTGAAAGGGAGACTGTGTTGAAGTCAGATTTTATATATCCAATATGCCTCCTTCCCAAGAGGTCATTGAACAGATGAAATGACACAGAGACTTAGGAAGCAGTCTCCTGAGACGTGGTATTGGGGCCATGTGACCACTTGCTAAATATTTCTGTGAAAAAAACAGGGCAAATTTGCCATCATCAGGATGAGAGGTGCTGTGATCTGATTGAAAGAGAAGTGTCTCTGTCCCTGGTCTGCGGTGTGACCTTGGGCAAATCCTTTCACTTCTCCACACCCAGTTTCCTCATCTGTAAAATGGAGATAAGTTATCGACTCCCCCTACCTCTTAGACTACGTAACCCAGTGGAAAAAGGACCGTCACTGTATCTATCCCAGCACTTAGAACATTGCGCGACATATTCTAAGTGCTCAATAAATGCCATGACTATGACATCAAAACTCACTGCTACCAGAGACGTCTGCATGAATGCGCCAGGTGGAGCAGTCATCCATTTCCACCTCGTTCAAGCAAAGCTGTGGCAACAACCTATCAACTGGCTCACCAAACTCGGGCTCCACCATTGCCAGAGACCCCACGGCGGCATGGATGCTGGGAGGCTCTATGCTCTGGTGGTCATGATGCCCTTGAAGCTCACGGTGGTGCAGGTTGAAATTCAGAGTCCCGATCTCCCAGCCCCACATTCCCAGAATATGAAGCCCGGGGAACGGCATCCCGCTCCTGAAAATTGCAACATGGAGGGTTGGAAAGGAAAGGAGTGAATGAAATGAAGCTATGTCAAATAAAATGCACATCATTACATCAAGCAGAGGGAGGTTAGCTGAGTGTTTCTGGAAACCTGGAATGTGTATTTCCCAATAAAAAAAATTCTCCAGACAACACACTGATGCGTGTCTCTAAAAGGCGATGAGGGAATGAGTGGCAGCCAGTTGTGTTTCCCTATTTGAAATTTTTAAACTTCTGTCTGGGTTTTAACCTTCTGGAATGATCCTGAATCTCAGAATTGCCTTTGTGTCCTTACAAGAGGGCTGTGGGTAAGTGTGACGCTCATAAGGCAGACAGGGTTTCTGGTTTTAAACCAGATGGCCCGGTTTAGAGCTGGCTGAGCCCTGTCTGGTGAGGATATGGTACTGGTCACTTACATGTCGGGAATTTTAATTTTCAACACCCAAACCTACTCCACCCAGTCTCCTGCCTCCAAGTTCAGCACCTTGGAACTGGAAACCATGTTCACAGGGACTTGGGAAAGAACATGATGGCTCTAGAGATAATGGAGAGGCCAGAAGCACCCCAGAGAAATACTCTGGGATTCATCCAACTCGGGCGAACTTACTCAAAATGGAGCATGCTATGCCATCACCTTAATGCTGCTTGCCTGGAGTGACACGTGTGATGCCGAACACCTTCTTATCCAGGCTTCATGAGGGTTGTGAGTGGCCACCTTAGATCCCCAACCATTAGAGGACATGGGGAAGCTTGGGTCGGGGGGCCCCTAAGGGGAGACCAAGATGATCCAATTCTCTCTCCACCAGCTGCCCGAACATCTGGTAGCTGCTGCCTTTTTTTTAAGTGATATTTGTTAAGCACTTACTATGCACCAGGCACTATCCTAAGCGCTGGAGTCGATACAAGATAGTCAGCTTGGATCCAGTCCCCGCCCCACATCAGGCTCATGGTGTTTATGCTCATTTTGCAGATGAAGTAACTGAGGCACAGAGAAGTATACTGACTTGATTAAGGTCTCACAGCAGACAAGTGTCAGATAAGAACCCATGTTCTTCTGATTCCCAGGCCCGTGGTCTATCCATGAGTCCCTGCTGCTTCTTCTTGTCTTCCCATTGCGACACCCAGGGACCCTGCTCCTGCCATGACCCACACATGCAAGGTCACAAAGGATTTAGGCTGTAGCAGCGGGCAGCTTCTGTAACTTTTAGAAGGCTCCCTAGAGGTCCCCTTTATTATCGAGTTTGTTGGACCCTGCACTTTTATGTTATCTCTTATGTCCTTTTATATCAATGTTATTTCATCTACCCTACTGTTCTGCCATCAAATCCAGTCCCACCCTGTTTTAGATATGAGCTCTTGGAGGACCAGCAATCAATCAATCAATCAATAGTATTTACTAAGCATTTACTATTTGCAGAGCACTGTTCTAAGTGTTTGGGAGAGTACAATACAAGAGAATTAGTAGACTCAGTCCCTGCCTATATTGGGTTTAGGATATAGAAAGAGAGGCCATGTCTAACTCTCACCTGCGTAATTTTTTCACAGTGTTTAGCACTGTGGTCGGCACACAGTAAGCACTAAACAAATAATATTATTACTACAACAATAGATAGGAATCAAGTAGTGTGGTCTAATGGATAAAGTACTGGATTGGGAGCCACAAGGACCTGGGTTATAATCCCAGCTCTGCCATTTGTCTTCTCTGTGACCTTAAGTCATTTCACTTCTCTGAGCCTCAGTTCCTTCATCTGGAAAATGGGGATTAGTACTGTGAGCCCTGTGTGGGATGGCAGGGAATGTGTCTGTTTATTGTTACATTGTACTCTCCCGAGCCCTTGGTACAGTGCTCTGCACAAGGTAAATGCTCAATAAATATGATCGAATGACTCTGTCCAATCTGATTATCTCGAATCTACCCGAGTAACTTAGTACAGTGCCTGGAACATAAATAAGTTCCTAAAAAATACCATTTAAAACAAGTCCTACAATCTGAGTGCAGTACTGACTTAAAAGTGCAATAATAATTTGGGCAAACTTGCACAGATTTGTTGAGGAGGCTGCCTGCACAAGCCTCCCTCTTTGCCTGTCAGGGATGCCAGGAAAGAGCAGTCAGCCAAAGTCTTGCATGACCAACTAACCCCAGGCACAGAAAGTCCTTCGTGGCCCCTGGCCATACCTGAAAAAGTGAAGGGTGCCCTCCTGTAACACTACTCACAAACAGGCGGGACTAAATGATGTGTTTATTTTCACACGGGTCTAGTAAACACCAACCGACAACGAGAACCAAAACACAAAATGGCCTTATTGAGGGAAGACACACGCGGTCGGAAGAAGGAACATTCCATTCCCTCAAGTGGGCGAAAATAAGCTCCTTCCAACATGGCTGCCACACCACGCTCCCAACACGGAGGGCAGCAGAACTGAAAGCTCAGCGAGGGGATGAAAAAACAAAAATCAGAAACCCAAACCACACCCTGGCAAGGGGAGAGGGATCCAGGCTGAAGCTAGCTCTCGCCGATCCAAGTTCCGCGGGAACCACAGCTCTCAACGCTGACAGAACAAGTGCCAGCCGCTGTCTTCAGCGGAGAGCCCAGGGTACATCCGTGCTCAGGCTCTTCCCTTCTCCTCTCCCCAGCATGTGGTTTGGGTTTCTGGGTTTGTTTTTTTGGGTCGGCTTCTTTGTTTTTTCAGTTTGCTGAGTTTTTTATTTAGCCGTTCGTCATCTCGGGAGCGTGGCGAAGCCGTGTTGGAGGCCGGGGACTCTCCCGCATGGAGGCTCCCCACGGCGTCCTCCAGTGCTTCCCGCAACCTCGGGGCTCTGGGCTGGGGGAGCCATTGGACAGCAGGCAGGGCTGTGGTCGTGTTTTGGTTGGGGTCTTGGATCTTTTAAAAAGATCTCTTTGCAAATTCATTTTCTAGCAGGCGCAGGAGGTTTCGATTGTTGTGTTTCAAATGGGAGAGGACTATCTACCAAAAAATAGAAGACCCTGAGAAAAGCCATTACTGGATGAGCCCAGTGGTCCACCCAGTCTATGACTCCTTCTCCGACACAGGACCCTCGCCCAACCATCGTGGTTAGCTTTGGACCTTCTAATGTCCCTAACTTTCCTCTCTACATACCCAAGTTTCCCTTTCAGTAACACATGAGGGGCTGCTCCTTCATAGCTCTCTCCTAACCTCTCTGGAACCTGTGGATACTTTCCCACCTGACATCCATAGCTGTCAGGTCTCCTGAATATCTTGTTTTTCAGTTGATAGGGATGCCAATTCACTTTCCCACATAAAGAAGAACTGCAATGGGTTCGGAAGAATAAAAGTGCCCTCCATTTCTGTCTCATTTGTTTCCCTTCTGTGACTTGTAACAGTAACTCAGAAAGCTACCAGGAAACCCTCTTCAGCCCCCAACCCCTCAAGAGACCCAAGGCAGCTGACTAAAAATGGACCTCTCTCAAACTATTGAGTAAAAAGCAAATCCCTGTATATTGGCAATAATAATAATAATTGTGGTATTTGTTTAACATTTACTCTGTGCCAGGCACTGTACTTGCATACAAGCAAATCGGGTTAGACCTAGTCCCTGTCCCATGTGGGGCTCACAGTCTCAATCCCAATTTTACAGATGAGATAACTGAGTCACAGAGAAGTGAAGTAAGTTGCCCAAGGTCATACCGCAGACAACGGGCAGAGCTGGGATTAGAACCATAATCTTCTGACTCCCAGGCCTGTGCTCTATCCACTACACCATGCTCCTTCTCCGTAGGGGTGGAATGGGACTAAATCTCTCTCTCCAAACCTAGGGGCCACCCTATAGCCCCGAGACTTCTCTAGATGCCAAGGCAGTTCTACAACTCCCATCTCCTCTGCAAACAACATGGCTCATGCCAAAATGCTCTAAAGGTCAAACCAATCCAGACCTCCCCACCACCACCTACCCCAAGCCCTCTCTTATACCAAAAGTCTCGGGCCACAGAATGTTGACTTTCTGAAACATTGTCACTTGGCCTCTAAGGGTCATAGATCAAAGAAACATAAGCCCCCAGAGGGCAGGGATGGCATCTGTTCTGAGACCTCTAATGTGACCGAGGGCAATATTTGCCCAGAAGGGTGCTTCTGAGAGCGATGGCACATAGAAAGAAAAGTCAGAGCTCAGGTCACTGCCTCAACTTTCCTCTTTCTTCCACCGAACGTGGGTTAAGGTTGAGTGCCAACTCAGCATCCCTTCTCCTTAAGCCCAACTTTCTAAAGAAGGCTATTCACTCAGAAGACTTCTTGGGTCCCTCCTGCATAAAAATGAATCTACTGGGGACTAAAAACTGGGGACCTCTACTCCTCTGAAGATCTGAGTCTCCACCCTGGCCAGAACTCAAATTCAACTTTTAAACATCTTCTGTTCAGCCCAGATGTTTCTTGACTCATACTTCTGGGTAAAGCGCTTTCAGATGTCTCAATGGGGAATGCTGAAGTACACAACTGATGGACCGAATTACCATGATCAACCCAGACAAATTAGCATTCGATAATCTTTTCTGGAGTAAACCACAAGGATGATTTACTCATCCACTTCCCCCTCATGCCACACAGCCCAATCACCACCAAGAGTACCAAATTAGGGTTGGGATTATTTTTAGAGTTCATGATTGAACTGACTCCAGTAAAATTAAAAAATTGAAAGAAAAAAAAACACAACACTATGTCTAAAAGAAAGAAATGCCCAAATTATCCTAATAGGCACATCGTGTCAAGTTGGTGTAAATATTTTCCCCATTATATTTCACCCCCAAGCATCTCTGTTATTCTTGATTTCTGCTGGGGCTGGGAGCTGAACTGCCAGAGAAGACTCTGTTCTTGAAAGATTTCCGGCTCAACCAGAGGCTGGAAGTACCAGAAACCTTGGGTGGGTGAGGCTGGAAACTGACTGAAAAGGCAGGGACAAGAGATAATTATAAACAGATGCACAGCAAGTGAGCGGAAGCTTGAGTCCCATCTTTTCAAAACTGCTTCTGCTCAAAGACCCTCAATCGAGGACCTATTTGTAGCTGGAAAATAGGCAGTCCTCAAATTTCCATCAGCAGCCTTCCCAGCCTCTCAGACAGTGTTCCGTCCACAGACGAAAAGCAGCGTGGCCTAATGGAAAGGGCCTGGGCCTGAGGATCAGAGGACCTGGGTTCTAATCCTGACTCTGCCACTTGTCACTTCACTTCTATGTGCCTCAGTTTCCTCATCTGTAAAATGGGGATTAAATCTTACTCCTAGACAGTGAGGCCCCTGTGGAATGGGGACTTTGTCCCACCTGATGATCTTGTATCTACATTTAGTACAGTTTTTGAAACATAATAAATGCTTAACAAATGTGATAATAATAAGGATGATGATAATTATAATAATAATGAGCACTGATGAGCACAACCTGGAATGAAACACATGGAAGGCATTGCACTGGTGTGATGAATCCCAGCTCCCATATTCAGGACCATCATCAATATCAACACCAACCAAACCTGGGCACTTGGAAGGGATGATGATGATGATGGTGATGATGATGATTTATGGTGGGGGTAGTGAGGGTGTTGGGGATGAAGTCTCCAGATGAGCCTCGGACTTGGGATCAAGAACCCTTGCAGAGGAATTGATGATAGTGCTAGTGACTTGCACAGCACCATTCACATTCTCTCATAATAATAATAATAATTGATGTACTTGTTAAGTGCTTTCTATGTGCCAAGCACTGTGCTAAGGGGTGTAGACAAGCAAATCGAGTTGGACACAGTCCCTGTCCCGTTTGGGGCTCACAGCCTTAATCCCCATTTTACAGATGAGGTAACTGAGGCACAGAGAAGTGAAGTGACTTGCCCAAGGCCACACAGCAGATAAGTGGGGGAGTCAGGATTAGAACTCATGACCTTTTGACTTCCAGGCCCATGCTTCATGTTCCCTATTGGTTCATGGAGTGCACTGAATAAATATGCAAGTAGAGGTGAAACCACTGACTGACTGGTTAATTGATACACTGCAATATGCATAAGTGGTCTTTGCCCACATTAGCCAGTTGCAGGCAGAACTGGGAATAAAAACTCGGGTCTCCTGATTCCCAGAGCAGGGCACACTTTGGGGCTCACATTCCACAGTCACAAGGAAACCTTTACAACAGGGGGAAAGAAGATGGGGAAAAACTGGAGAGGAGGAACAGAACACTGCAAGGAACAAAGAAGATGCATGTCCCAAAACAAATAAAAGGTACAAGAGAAATGCTGAAGTATTTTCAGGGTGGCAGCTTGTGGGAATCCCAAAAAGCACTTTGGGATCATTACTTTGGGATCATCACACCATTACTTTGCATAGAAAAGAGAAAAAGTGAGAAATGCAGAGGAAGCTTATGCATTTAGCCATTTTCAAAGCCAAAATCGATATACCAGCAAGACTCCATTGTTTAGTATTATCATCTCCTGAGCACCCATCATGGATAAGCAATGTTCTAAGAACTTGGGGGAACATAAGAGAGACTTGAGAGAGAGAAGCAGCATTGCCTAGTGGAAAGACCACAGGCCCGGCAGAGGACTTGGTTTCTAATTCTGACTTTGCCACTTGTTTGCTGGGTGACCTTGGACAAGTCACTTAACTTCTCTGTGCCTCAGTTTCCTTATCTATAAAATGGGGATTCAATACCTGTTTTCCCTCCTACTTAGACTGTAAGCCCAATGTGGACAGGTATTTCATCCCCTGCTTATTTTGTATCTACCCCAGGTCTTGGCACATGGTTAAGCGCTTTCTCGATTGTAAACTGCCCTGTATTTTTTCGTGGAGAGCTAATACCATCAGATCTGAGTGCTATCCATGGATGGACAGATTAAAGTTCTTCCTTATTATTGTAATGGGAAGCAGAAATGATCCCACCACATGAAAAAAGATGAATTTCCAAGGTATCAGATACCCTGGCATGAAGTGCCTGGATACCTGGGGGAACTAGGCAAAAGACTAACGTAAAATAGTTTGACCTTAAAAGGAAAATAATGAACAGCTCACGTTGAGCAACACTAGTGCAGCCCACGTAAGTCAGGTGCAACCTGGAAGATGAAATACACTGCTCTTCTGGAGCACGCTGTGTTATTAGCGCAGCTAATGGACCAAAACACCATGACACATTTCACCAAACAACACGGTTCCCTTGTGCAGTAGTCCGTGAAAATTATGGATGTGGAAAAGGGCAGCCGCGTTCTAGAACAGCCCGGTCGGAAAGGGCTGTGCTCTCACAAGGGCTTGACTCATTTCTACATCTCTGACCCTTGGCTTCTTCCATCCATAAATTAGGGAGGAGTAGGTGGATGGAACTGGCTCCATATGAGGGCAAACTTCAGCCGGGAAAGATACAGATAGAGAGGAGACACGATAGACGTTAAGAAAATCATCAAGGGCATAAAAAGAAAAAACCGGGAATTTTTGTTCAATGAACCCCACCTTGACAGAACAAGGGGACACCCATTGGAGTTCAAAGGTGGTACATTCAAAGAAAACAAAAGAAAGTGTTCTTCCCCCACAGTTGGATGAGTATATGGAATTTGGTAGCCCAGGAAGTTGTACCACAGAAAATAACTGTAGGGTCAAAAGGAGTTTGGAAAAATCAAAAGAGAAGAGGTCCATAATGGACTATTAAAGGGGAAGTTAAGAATGAAAAAGAAGCGTTAGGGATGTTGGATGATCAATCACTAATCATGTCCAAGATGGCAACTATGATAATTTTCGTCCAATTATCCAAGTGTCATCGGTGGAGAAAATACTGGGATCAGGGGGTCATTGATCCTTTTTTTTCCTTTGGTATTTGTTAAATGCTTACTAAGTGCCAGGCACTGTACTAAGTACCGGGATAGACACAAGTTAATCAGTTCGGACACAATTCATATTCCACGTGGGCTCGTAGTTTTAATTTCTCTTTTACAGATGAGGTAACTGAAGCGCAGAGGAGTGAAGTGACTTGCCCAAGGTCACACCACAGACAAGTGGTGGAGCCACGATTAGAACCCAGGTCCTTCTGACTTCCAGGCCCGTACTACATCCACTAGGCCATGCTACTTCTCAAGGGAGAGGTCAGTAATTGTCTTTGCCAAACACTGTCTATGACAGCGGCACCAAAGAATGCTCGGAGGAACTTTGTGGTGATTATCCTGCTAAGCACCAATCCTCGTGGCTAAGGATGAACCATTCAGGACCTCTAAATTTACCCTTTAATAACCACCATGGACTTATTACTTGGGAATCTATTTATATCCTCCTTCAGCCTTCTAATAACTCTAACTTTTCCCTCTAATAGTCCATTTTGTCCAATCATTCATGGCTCTAAGCCTCCTCTTGAACATATGAATGTTTGCTGCCTATCAATGTCTGTCTCCCCCTCATCTTGTCTTTTTCAGGTTCAGGTTCCATGGCAAAAAGGAGAACCCTGGGCTGCTTCCACCATGGAGCCCCACAGATAGAGCCTCTGCTGCCTTGAGGTGTCTTGAGTTGCCACAAATGTTTTCTCCTCCGGCTCCCTCCCCTGTCTCATTCCAAACCGTGGTCAGAGTTGAGCTCTGCAGTGCAGAGAGGGAGACCCCAGCCACACTGTCATCCCCATGGTCTGAGATTATAATAAAATAATAATAAAAATAATAATAGTGGTATTTGTCATGAGTTCACTATGTGCCAGACACTGTACCAAGGGCTGGAGTGAACACAGGTAAATTGGTTGGACACAGTCCCTGTCCCACATGGGGCTCACAGTCTCAACCCCCATTTTACAGATGAGGTAACTGAGACCCAGAGAAGTGAAGTAACGTGCCCAAGATCATACAGCAGACAAGTGGCAGAGCAGGGATTAGAACCCAAGCTGACTCCCAGGCCTATGCTCTATTCACTAAGCCACACTGCTCAGAGAGGAAAGTCCAAGCTGACTCCACCTATTCTCCCTATTCCCCCTGACCTGTGGCACACCCTAAGAGGTTGAACGGCCACCGCTACGAATCTCTCCACAATATACCTCCTCCTGCATTCCCTTGGGCAGCATCTCCCCAGGGCCTAGCACCTCTGTTGGGCCAATTCCAGAAACCCAGGACTGTCACCTCCTTTCCTAACACAGCCTGGCACCAGGCCATGGTATATCCCCCATTCCCTGCCCTGGAGCAAAGCCCACAGCATCTCCTGGACCCACCGCCTCTGCCCCATGGTATTGACCCTAGAATCCTATGTATCCCCAAAGGCTTAGTATTTCCTGGGATTTTCTTCCTGGAGGGGTGAGATTGGGGGGCAAAAATAATTCCAAACCTGCCCCACCCACCCTTTCAATTGCCCCTCAACCTGCATTTTTACAGGTTGAAGAATCCTAATTCAAGAAACTGAAAATACATTACTGAGAGAGGGCAAGTGCTTGAGATCCAGAATATTTTTATTTCTTACTCATGCTTCAAAGCTCTCCATCACCTTGCCCCCTCCAACTCACCTCCCTTCTCTCCTTCTACAGCCCAGCTCACACAATCCACTTCCCTGCCTCTAACTTCTTCTCTGTGCCTCATTCTGACCTGTCCCTCTGTCGACCCCTGGCCCACATCCTACCACTGACCTGGAATGCCCTCCCTCCTCACATCCGCCAAACTAACTCTCTTCCCCTCTTCAAAGCCCTACTGAGAGCTCACCTCCTCCAGGAGGCCTTCCCATACTGAGCCCCCCTTTTCCTCTGCTCCTCCTCCCCTCCCTATCACCCATACTCCCTTCCTCTGCTCTACCCCCTTTCCCACCCCACAGCACTTGTGTATATTTGTACATATTATTCTATTGACTTTGTTAATGCTGTGTGTATATCTATAATTCTATTTATCTATTTTGATGCTATTGGTGCCTGTCTATTTGTTTTGTTCTGTTGTGTGTCTCCTCCTCTAGACTGTGAGCCTGTTGTTGGGTAGGGATTGTCTTTATTTGTTGCTGAATAGTACTTTCCAAGCACTCACTACAGTGCTCTGCACACAGTAAGCACTCAATAAATACGATTGAATGAATGAATGAATGCCCTTCAGGTAATCAGTTTAACTTGAGAGTTCTCCTTGGAGAGAAAGAGGGAGGTTGAATTCCAGGAAATCAGCCCTTGACGTATTCTCCTCCATGTACCTACAGAGGGAGGCGGGAAACCTGGAATAACCCATTTGCCAACTGCTCCAATAAAGCCAGATTCGCGAAAATGCTTCTGCTGCCAAGTGGTGCAATCTGCAGTGGACTAGTTGTTGTCCCTGATCAAAATGTCCCTTTTTTTGTTGTTGTTGGAGGGAGGAGTGCAGGGAGAGAGTGGGGGTAGGGGAGGAGAGCGGGGTGGGTAGGGAGGAGCAACTGGCAGAAGACATAGTCTGCAGTTCCAGGACCTGGGGACATTTTGTGAACTTTAACCCACCCAAATTCCCCAAAATAATTTTCACATGGGCCTGTCCATCTGCCCCAGTTTTAGAGAACTTTCTGGACTGTTGTGGGTTGGCCCATCAGCCATTCATCCCCAAAGGGATGAGTTCAAATCTGGCTCCAGTCACAGCGGTTCCGGTGACCTAAATTCAGCCACGTCCTAGCCATTCTGCCACATTGCACATGGTATCTCACTTGACCAAAACCTGGCAGACCCTATTCAGAGCGAGGCAAGTCCTGGTTGGGGCCTGGAGAACAGCAGGCAGGATGGTCAAATGCATACAGAGGAAAATCCAGGCAGTTTGGATGACTTCTTGCCCAATACTCACTCCATACCTCTCTTTCCATGGCCCTGACCCTCCCAGTTTCAAAGCATAGCATCAGAAATGAGTCACCATACAACAACCCCATTTTCAAGTGCCGTGACCTCCACCCAGTGCTCAGATGACATATTTGCTGTGTGGTTTGGGGCAAGTCACTTAACTTCTCTGTGCCTCAGTTACCTCATCTGTAAAATGGGGATTAAAACTGTGAGCCCCATGTGGTACAATCGGATCACCTTGTAACCCCCAGCGCTTAGAACAGTGCTTTGCACATAGTAAGCGCTTAACAAATACCAACATTATTATTATTATTTGCTGTGAATATCCTTAAGTTCCCCAAAGCAAAGAGCAGCACATTTCATTTTTTAGAGAAACCCAAACCTAAGAACAAGAGGAAAGGAAGAAAACTTGGAGGAGATGGAGGGACTTGATTCTCTAAGAGCCCACCTGATTTTCAAAGCCCAAAGAGTGGAGGTAGACTGGGGTGAGTGACTTGGTAGAAGGCTGAATTTCCCATGAGGAAGGAGAGCTTGCTGTGTGATCTTGGACAAGGTCCTTAACTTCTCCATGCCTCAGTTTATTCAGCTGTAAAATGGAGATACCTGCTCTCCTTCCTACTTAGACTGTGAGCCCCATACAGGACAGGAACTGTGTCAGATCTAATTAATTTGTACCAATCCCAGCACTCAGAATAGTGTTTGACACATAGGAAGCATTTAACAAATACCATAGAAGTGAAAGAGAGGCCAGGGGAGGGGGGGAGTCTTTGTTCCTGACTGGCGTCTAACTCCAGAAAGGAAGGTAGTGCTGAGCCAGAGGCAGCCAACTGGGGAAACATGAAGTCGGAGCCCAAAAGGAGGACTGAGGTGAGACCAGGCACAGGGTGCATAAGGTGAAAGGGGGGGGGGGGGGTAGGAGAAGGAACAGGAAGAGGAGAAAAAAGTGAGTTCCACAAAGATTTCCCCACCAAGATTTCCCCAGCTCTTTCTACTTCTGCCCTCCCAGATACCCGCATAAGCCTCTCCCAGCTCATCCATTCTAAATTTCATCTTTTACTGACATGCCAGGATGCTTGGAGGAACTGTGGGCTGGTTGCCCTTCTAGAAACCCACCCTCATGGTTAAAGATAGACTAGTCAACACTCCAACTTTTCTCTCATTGGAAATAACCAATCATGGCTCTATTTTCATATATCAAAAACTCCTACTTAGAGTTCACCCTCTTACTTATGCTATGAGCCTTATATGGGACAAGAACCCTGTCCCACCTGATTAACTTGTATCTCCCCCACTGCTTTCTTGTACAGTGCTTGGCACATAGTAAGCACTTAACAAATACCGGAATTACCATTATTCTTTCTCGAGCCTTCTAACTGCTCTAGATTTGTTTCCTCTCCAGCATTCCTAACTTTCCCTCCAGTGACCCATTATGGGCCTCTCAACCGTGTATTTATCCAAACCCCTCTGGAACTTGCTGATATTTTCTGTCCGCACAGCTTTCTGTGGGAACGAATTTCATATGCTCCCCACCCGCTGGGGGCACAAGCGTTTCCTTTTGTTTGTCATGAACCTGCCCCCTTCAAGCTTCAACGGGTGCCTCCTCGCCTTGGGGCCGTGGGATTTGATGAGCAACAATTCCCCTGCCTTCAGCGGTGCCACCTGCTGCTCCACTTCTTCAGCGTGGGAGGGAGCAGAGTGGATGGGCAGGGCGAGCAGGTGGGCTCCTGCTTCCAACAAAGACTAAAGGGAGAGGGGGTGGGAGAGAGGCTTCTTCCCTCCTCAGGAGCCTCGGGGAAGGAGAGCAGGGTGTGCCGTTCCTAGCCCCGTCTCCTGTCTTTTGTCCGACTCAACCCCAGCCCCTTGCCCATGCGGCTTGCCTAGTGAATACCGCCTAGAACTGTGGGCGGTTGGCCACCTCCCACGTCGTGTCTCTGAAGGCGAGAAATCCCTTCCCTTTAACATAACCACTGTATTCATTTGGAGTAATTGGGATGGTTTTGTCCAAGGGAATAGGCCTGCCCCACGGATTATGGGAATGTCATAAGGAGATATGCCTTTTAAGCAACAATTTGTGTCATTTATAGGCACAAGCATGTGACTAATTGCAGACTCCCGTTGGGCCCAAGACAAAGTGTTTAATTACATCACACAAAGCACATTTAATGCACACAAAGCATGTTCTGTGCTATACAAAGGAGAGATGCAGATGCGCTGACCTTAACCCACTTGATGAATCTGTCCTGAAAGCCACATGGGCATTTCCTTTAAAGTAATGAATGGTCAGCTGAACCAGAGATAGTGGAAAGAAAGGGTTTTTTTGATCAATTATTGAATAACATCTTCCATATTTTTTTTGACCAACTCTCTCTTGGATTACTCATTTATAGAAATATCACTCTCAGGGGTGCTCAGAGAACACTTTCTGCAGAACAAGCCATAAAGTCCCACCAGCTTTGCTCAAACAGTGACCACTTTCCTCCACTCTGGAACAGTCTCACAGGGGAGAGGCATCCAGGCAGCTGGTGTTCACTCAGCTTGTGAACCCATCTGCTTTCATTCCACGATTCCACCTTATCCTGGCTCATACTCCATCTTTCATCCCCACTTGAACCCTTTCTTGTTTGTTGTTATTAATGCATTATTATTGTCTGTATGTATTATATATATATAATAATAATAACAAATGTGGTATTTGTTAAGCACTTGAGATGTGCCAAACACTGTATTCATTCATTCATTCATTCATTCATTCATTCATTTAATCACATTTATTGAGCACTTACTGTGTGTAAACCATTGTATGTGTAAACCATTGTACTAAGTGCTTGGGGGAGTACAATATAACAATAAACAGACACATCCTTACCCAAAATGAGCTTACAGTCTAGTTTACTATATTAGGCACTGGGGTAGATATAAGGTAGTCAGGTCCCACATGGGGATCATAGTATAAGTGGGAGGGAGAACAGTATTAAATCCCCATTTTGCAGATGAGGGAACTGAGTTATAGAGAAGTTAAGTAACTTGCCCAATATCTCACAGCAGGTAAGTGGCAGACCTGGGATTAGAATGCAAGTCCTATGACTCCCAGGCCCCTGCTTTTTCCACTAGAACACACTGCTTCTCACATTGCTTTAAGAGGTTCCCAATTGGACACTGCCTAGTTCAAACAGAGGGGCAGGCCTCCCCAGTAAACAAGAGAGTTCCCATGATCTGGCAAAGCCCTGGTAAACAGTGGTCCAAACAGAGAGGAGGGGAAATAAGAAAACAGGTAATGTGAAGAATTACTGGTCTTCCCCTCAACGAAAAGCTCAAAGAACCTGTACAGAACGGATGTCATTTTTAATCAATAATTGCTTTTGGCAAATATTGCTCAACTGCTGCTGTTTTTCATGAAGTTCCTGAAAACCGAGTTAGATAATGAGCTGGCCCACACTTTTGAAATGTTTACTGTGTTCTTTAAAGTAAGGGACAAGCTGGTTCTTAAACTAATTTGGGGTTGCTGCATCTTTTTTCCTTTCTCCTCTTGGGTTGGCTCTGAATTAAGGAAATTGGCTGAAGCATAATTAAAATGTATCCACAGTGTCGAACAATTTCAGAGAATTCTGGAGGGTGGTCCTTTGTGGATCTGTTGAAAGATATTTCTCTCCCATGTATTTTTGCCAAGGGAAGGAATGGCGAAGCAAGTCACACTATCCTACTCCAGAGGAAGGATTTGTTAGGGAGCTTAGATCTTTCTCTCCTTTAACTGAAGCTGATTCAATGGACAAGATGTCCAACAAGGTTATCATCCTTAGCTGGATTCTACTAACCCCAAGATTCAGAAGTCTAGTTCCTGAAGTATATCGATGGTGGATTCGAAAATTCAGTTTGCACTGAAAAGTGAGAAAAATATCACATTATCTAGCAAAGTGTCCTTCCTGGGAGTATGTCAGTAATTCATCCCCAAGAATCTGAAAGTCCTATTTGAAAATCAGAGGTCATGGGTATGATGTGATTCCTCTATAGCACAGCATTCCCAAGGAACTGAAATTCTTGGTAGACATTCTCATTAGCTTTCAAGACCTCCTGGGATATCCCCCCTCACCATAGCTGAATCCTAGTGAAGTTAAATGGAATTTTCTAGAGTTCATGAGCAGAGCACTGAAAAGCCCTGGGGCTCAGTGCACTGTATGGAAGTGTTAAAAAACACTGTAGCAATATTCTCATCTCCAATTACAACCGAGGTATGTAACATCCACGCAGCACATAGAATAGGTGACATTGAGCATTAAAAGGCTCATCCTAGCAGCTTCCCTGAGTCTTCTTGATGATAGAGACATGAGGCAGAGGAGATGGCAGTTGGTTCTCTTGTTCTTCCAGCACCCAGAGATAAGCTGTCTCTACAGAAAACAGCATGGTTCAATGGAAAGAGCCCAGGCTTGGGAGTCAGAGATCGTGGGTTCTAATTCCACCTCTAACACTTGTCAGCTGTATGACTTCAGGCAAGTAACTTAACTTCTCTGTGCCTCAGTTACCTCATCTGTAAAATGGGTATTAAGACTGTGAGCCCCACATGGGACAACCAGATTACCTTGTATCTACCCCAGCGCTTAGAACAGTGCTTCCACATAATAATAATAATAATGTTGGTATTTGTTAAGCGCTTACTATGTGCCGAGCACTGTTCTAAGCGCTGGGGTAGACACAGGGGAATCAGGTTGTCCCACATGGGGCTTACAGTCTTAATCCCCATTTTACAGATGAGGTAACTGAGGCACCGAGAAGTTAAGTGACTTGCCCAAAGTCACACAGCTGACGAGTGGCCGAGCCGGGATTTGAACGCTTGACCTCTGATTCCAAAGCCCGTGCTCTTTCCACTGAGCCACGCTGCTAAACACTTAGCAAATACCATCATTATTATTGTTATTAGAGAGGCAGTAGCAACATTACACCCAAATAATTGTGTGTAAATATTCACTCAATTATTCTCACTCAATTTTCTGTTTCCAGAAAACTTTCAGGTCCCGAAAAATAAGGTCAATAAGAGGACACCTCCTCAAACAGGGGATATCAGGTGGCAGAAGCATCACAAAACATACAGTAATGACTCACGGGTCTTCCTTTAGTCACGGTGTGCACCAAAGAAATGCTGACCAATGAATGTCTTGTACTCTTCACTCTTCACAAGCCTTCACACTATACTTTCCTCTCAATTTACCAATCAATCAATCAATGGTATTTATTGAGGGTTTACTATGTGCTGAGCAGTGAACTAAACACTTAGGAGGGTACAATACAGTGGAATTGGAACACATGATCTCTGCCTTCAAGGAGCTTACAGTCTAGAAGGGTAGACAGACAATAAGGTAAATTACAGTTAGAGGAAATGGCAGAATGTTAGGAGATATGCATAAGTGCTGGGGGACTGAGAGTGGGATGAGTATCAAGTGCTTAAGGGGTACAGATTCAAGTGCACAGGTGATACAGAAGGTAGGGAGGATAAGGGAAAACAGGGCTTTAGTTAGAGAAGACCTCTTGGAGGAGATGTGGTTTTAAGAGGGCTGTAAAGGTGGAGAGAGCAGTGGTCTGTCAGATATGAAAGGGAAGGGAGTTCGAGGCTGAGGGAGGATATGGGCAAGAGGTTAATGGTGAGATAGATGTGAATAAGGTACAGAGAACAGTAGATTGGCATTAGAGGAGTGAAGTGGGTGGGTTGGGTTGCAGTAAGAGATAGGTGCAGTACAGTAGGAAGGGGAGAGCTGATTGAGTGTCTTAAAGTCAAATGCAAGGTGTTTCCATTTGATACAGAGATAGATGGGAAGCCATTGGAGGTTTTTGAGGAGAACTGTATGTTTTTCAGGGTGTTTTGCTTGCTTTGTTTTCTTTTCTTTTAATGGTTGGAATAGCTGAGTGAAGTATGGACTGGAGTGGGGAGAGACAAGAGTCAGGAAGGGCAGCTAGAAGGATAATGCAGTAGTCAAGATGGGGTATGGAAAGTGTTTGGGTCAACTCAGTAGCAGTTAAAATGGAGAGGAAAGGTGAATTGTAGCAATACTGTGAAAAAGGAACCAACAGGTTGAATGAAAGAGATGAGTTGATGATAACTCCAAGCTTACAGGCTTGTGAGGCAGGGAGGATGATGGTGGTGTCTACAGTGATAGGAAAGTCAGAAGGGTGACAGGGTTGGATGGAAGATGAAGAATTCTGTTTTGGAGATGTTAAGTTTGAAATGTTGGTAGGACATCCAAGTAGAGATATCCTGAACGTGGCTCCCAGTACTGTTATATTGTTATATTGCACTCTGCGAAGTGCCTGGTACAGTACTCTGCACACAGTAAGCACCCAATAAATATGAGATTGATGGATTGATTCATCTACATAAAGTTGGCAGTTGAAGCTGTGGGAGCAAATGACATCTCCCAGAAAGTGGGTGTAGATGGAGATCTGAGGGACTCCCACAGTTAGAGAGGGTAGGAGATGGAGGAGTATTCAGCAAAAGAGACTACGGAGCAGCCAGGGAGCTAGGAGAAGCAGAAGAGGACAGTGTCAGTGAATCCAAGGTTAGATAATGTTGACAGAAGTCTTTCCTCATGCTGTTCCTCCAAGTTGGAATTCCTTCCCCACACCTCAAATTCACCAGACCACAAAATATCCTTGTTTTCAAAATGCTTATAAAATTACACCTCCTCTAAGTCCTCTTCAATTAATTCCTTGTTCCCCAAGTCAAATTAACCCAACAGCCACTTTTAGCTTTTATCTGCTCAACACTTGGATATAAATGTTTATATTCAATTTCATATTCAATGAATTATTCTGATCCCATTCTTGGGAAATATTTCCATGTATCTTTCCCATTAGACTTTAAGCTCCTTGAAGTCAGGGTAAGTGCTTCATGTTTCTGTTGTTTATTCCCAAGATCTAAGTATACAACATTACAGGCAGGGATTCTCAATAAATATCATTACTACTACTACCTTGGAAGAAAAAAGGAAGAGGAAAGTAAAAATATCTCAAAGTACTAAACAAATTATTTTTAAAAGTCACATAAAGTTGAATAGAGAAAAAAATCAATGGTTTCAAGAAGGATTTAGAGAAATTCATAGATGCAAAATACAGAATGGTTTATTAGAGGGTAAGAGGGCTATTAGGAGGGTTTAGATAGATTCTTGGACAAAGTTCACAGTGGGTTAGTAGAAGGAAAATTAGGAATGTTTGGTGGTCTATCTCTAACCATGAGGATGGGTATCCAACCAGACAATCAGTACATGTTTTTCCACGCATCCTTTTGCCGCTGTCAGACAGAGTCCTGGGCTGGATGGATTCTGCGCCAGTTGAACCCCGGCTCTGATGTGGGCAAAGCCAGCTTCAGTTGACACAGGTAAGAAAATCTCCTCACAGAGCCACATCAAAGCAAAGTAATAATAATAATAATAATGGTAATTGTTAAGCACTTACTATATGCCAGGTACGGTATTAAGCGCTGGGGTGGATACAAGCAAATTGAGTTGAACACAGTCCCCGTCCCATGTGGGGCTCACAGTGTCAATCCCCATTTTATAGATGAAGTAACTGAGGTCCAGAGAAGTGAAGTGACTTGCTCAAAGTCACATAGCAGGCAGGTGATGGAGGCAGGATTAGAACCCATGACCTCCTGACTCCCAGGCCCATGTTATCCACTACGCCATGTTGCTTCTCAAGTAGCAATGCAGTGAGGTGGTGGAGAGGGTGGTATCCCTCAGGGAGTGATGGGGTTCTGGGCTCGGCTGTGAGGAACAGGGCAGGCCTGAAGTCCTAGGGTGCAGGTCTGTGGAGGCACTTACTAATTTGAAAGTGACAAGCCCCAGTCAGGAGAGGTACCTGCCTTAGAAGAAACGTGGCCTATTTGAAAGAGTACAAGCCTGGGAGTAAGAGGTTCTGGGTACTAGTCCCAGCTCTGCCACATGCCTGCTGTGCAACTTTAGACAGGACACTTAACTGCTCTGAGCCTCAGTTTCCACATCTGTTCTCCCTCCTATTTAAACTGTAAACCTCGCGTGGGACAGGGACTGTGTCTGGACTGATTTACTAGTACTTTCCCCAGCATTAGGTACAGTGGGTATCAAGCAGTAAATACCTAACAAATGTTATTATTATTATATGATATTATTAAATGGCCTCAGGCATAAGCATACACCCCCCTCCATCATCAAACTTTCCTGGCTCTTTCCTCCTCCTCTCAACCATCCCAGAGACTACTGCTCCCCCAAAAGCACTGTCTATGTCAGCTTTCTCTCTCTCGAGGGTGGAGGACAGGGTGGCCCAACATCTTCTCCCACTCCATCACTGCATACAGTGAGGGAAGGAATCAGCTTGTCCCTCACTCCCAGTGTCACCTGTGCTCTATCTCCCCCACTCCTTCACTCCCCTTCTCTTCCTCTGAACACCACGTTGTCTATCTCTACATATCTCAGTAGCTACTCTGTTATCTAATCCAGCTCTCCCTTTCCGACTGACTATGATGTCTTTTTCATCCTCCTGCACTCTCCCTTTTTCTTACTCTGATAGTTGGAGACTTCAAATCTGTGTTAGAGATCCCTGACCCCCGTGACATCTGCTTCCTTTCACTTTTCAACTTCTTGCTTCACTTTCCCCCGAGCCATACGTCAGCATAGATCCACACTAAATCTCATAGTTTCCAGACAGAGTTACCTCCTTTGTCTCACCATCATTAAGTCTAACAGGAGTGGGCCAAAATCCTCTGCCACTTCATCCACACCCTCTCTCTCCTGAATTATTATTAGTAGTAGTAATAGTCATAATATTGTTATTATTATTTTTTGTTAAACACTTACTATGTGCCAAGAACTGTACTAGCACTAGGGTAGATACAAGAAAATCAGTTTGGACACAATCTAAGTAGGAGGGAGAGCAAATATTGAATCCCCATTTTACAGATGAGGAAATTGAAGCACAGGGAATCCAAGTGATTTGCCCAAGGTAACACAGCAGGCAAATGTGGGATCGGGATTAGAACCCAAGTCCTGTGACTCCCAGGCCCATGCTCATTCCTCTAGACCATGCTACTTCCCAACATGAGGAATTCTGTCCTCACCATGACCCCAGGACTCTGGGACCCAGTCCATCTGTCCTAGGAGATTGTCTCTTCACTCCTCTGAAATATTACTCAGTAAGGTCACCAGTAAGTTCCTCCTAGCCAAATTCAACAGACTCTCCTCTGTCCTAATATTCTTTGACCTTTCTGCAGCCTTTAAACACTCCTTCCTCCTCAAAATTCTTTCAGATTTCAGTTTAACTGATATAGTACTCACTGGGTTCTCCTCCTACCTCATTGACCGCTTCTTCTCAGTCTAATTTTCTGGCTCCTCTCCCACCTCTTCTCTTCTAACTGTAGATATCCCTTAGGGCTCTGTTCTTGGTCCTCTACACTTCTCAGTCCACCCTCATTCTGTCAAGTAGCCTGCCTATCTGGTTTTAGCTACCACCTCTTCATGGATAACTCCCAAATCTACCTCCCCAGCAATGACCTGTCACCTAGTCTACAATCTACCGTTTCCTCTTACCTCCAGGACATCTCGGCTTGATTTTGCACCTGGCAATTCAGAAAACGTGTCTAGAACTGAATTTTTTAAATGGTGTTTGTTAAGTACTTACTATGTGCCAGCCATTGTACTAAGCACTTGGGTACATTCAAGCTAATCATGTTAGACCTAATCCGTGTCCCACATGGGACTCACAGCCTCAATCCCCATTTTAAGAACTTATGTACATTCAGCTATTAGGTACATATGCAGCACTTACGTATATATCCACAGTTTATTTAGTTACATTAATGTCTGTCCCCCCCTCTAAACTGTAAACTCATTGTGAGCAGGGAATGTGCGATAATGTGGGATAATTATATTGTTCTGTTGTACTCGTCAGTGGTTAGTACAGTGCTCTGCACAAAATAAATGCTCAATAAATATGACTGATTGATTGATTTTAGAGATGAAGCAACTGAGGCAAAGAGAAGGACAGTGATTTGCCCAAGGTCTCACAGCAGACACGTGGCAGAGGTGGAATTAGAACCCAGGCTACCTGACTTCCAGGCTCAAGCTCTTTCCAGCAGGCCACACTGCTTCTCTACTTTCTCATCTTCCCTCCTAAATTCGCAACTTCTCCTAACTTCTCTCTACTTATCTTACTGTCTCCAGCCTCTCACCTCCCCAGCCTATTCGCCCCACTGCTGCACAGATCATCATCAGCACACACATCACCCCTCCTCAAATACCTCCAAGCACTCCCTATCTCCCTCCACTTCAGGCAGAAGCTCCTAACAGTTAGAATCCTTTCCCAGTTCCCATGTTTACTTCCTCCTTCTACTCCACCCTTCACTCTCCTGACTCCGACTCCTTGCTCACACTGATCCCTCAGCTAGGAACCACCTCCCACCAAGTAATAATAATAATAATCATGGTATTTGTTAAGCACTTATTATGTGCCAAACACTGTCCTAAGCGCTGGGGTAGATACAAGGTAATCAGGTTGTCCCACGTGGGGCTCACAGTCAAAATACCCATTTTACAGATGAGGTAACTGAGGCCCAGAGAAGTGAAATGACTTCTCCAAAGTCACACAGCTCACAAGTGGCGGAGTCAGGATTAGAACCCATGACCTCTGACTCCCAAGCACGTGCTCTTTTCACTAAGCCACACAGCTTCTCTAAGTAAGCTTGTTCTCCTCATCTTCAAAGCCCTCCTAAAATCCCATCCCTTAACACTTATGTATTTCATTTCTATCCTCAGCACTTATGTAACCATATATATTTTTATTGATTATTCAGTGATTTAGTCAGCTATTTCATCCTGATATACCTGTAGCTATTACAGCAATATCTTTGTTCATCCTCTTATTCCTACTGTTTCTATTTTTGTTTGCCTTTTCCATTAGATTGGAAGCTCCTCAAGGGTGAGGAACACCCTGTTATACTTTCCCAATGGCTCAGTATAGTGCTTCACATTCAATAGATGCTCAATAAATACAACTGACTAGTTAGTTGACCATGTATCGTAATCCAGAATGGCAGAGTGCCTGGTCCTAGAGTCTTGTGAAATGGACTGAGATCAAAGGAAGGGCATTTGGAGAATCACAATGCCCCGGTGCACAATTTGATATTGATGAAACTAGTAATAATAATAATAACAATTGTGGTATTCGTTAATTGCTAATTATATGCAAGGCAATGTACTAAGTACTGGGGTGGATAAAAGCAAAACGGGTTGGACATAGTCCTCGTCCCACATGGGGATCAGAGTCTCAATTCTGTGCAACCTTGGGTAAGTCACTTAATGTCCCTGCGCCTCTGGTTCCTTATCCATAATATGGAATATGACTGTGATTCCCTTGTGGAACAGAGACTGTGTCCAACCTGACTATCCTGAACCTACCCCAGGGGTTAACATGGTTCTTGGCAATTAGTAAGAGCTTAACAACTACCAGCATTATTACCATGATTATTATTATTATCATTATTGTTCATCTTCATCATTCAGTGAGGTTTTTGTGCTATTTTGTGCAGACCCCTGTACTATTACGACTACATGGTTTAAATTGGATTATCCAACACCTTAACCTTCACCTGTACTTTGATAGCGTCACTAGAAAGGAGTAAGTGCTGAGGGGTGGCTCTTCACCCCTCTGTCGAAGACACTTTGCTAAAATATACATATTCTCTCTCCTTTCCCATCCCCTTTTTCCCATTTGTCCCAGACAAAGTGGCTAGTGGCTGACTGCAAGAAGTGGCCATCTTAGTTATCACCTGCGAAAGAGCTAAACTCTCCCAAAGATTTTCTCCCACCCAGATCTGCTGTCCCAGGGAGCCTGATGCCCAGCAGGTAGCTGGTAAGGTAAAGAAAGGCTAAAGAGCTTCTCTGATTGCTCCAGGTTCACCTTTGACCTTTTCTGGAGTCACGGGGGCTGGGCTGTGGCCATTGTTGGCCGGAAGAACAGTGCCAGAGTGAGGGGTAGTGACATTCCGGCAGCAGTTCCATAAT
The DNA here is from genome assembly GCF_004115215.2 of Ornithorhynchus anatinus. Taxonomy (NCBI): domain Eukaryota; kingdom Metazoa; phylum Chordata; class Mammalia; order Monotremata; family Ornithorhynchidae; genus Ornithorhynchus; species Ornithorhynchus anatinus. The sequence goes on from NC_041728.1 coordinate 61,211,831, forward strand.
CCTCTGTTTACTGAACCTCCTGCCAAAAGGAGATAAAAATCTCATCTCCACCACCCATAGGCTTTTGACTAGAACGAAAATGACTCATGCTTTGACCATTTCCCTTGCTTCCAGTAAGACTCTGTCCTGATCTTCTCGACCTAGCTAACAGAGATTACATTCCGGGATGGATTTTCCTCATCATACACATACACACTCACACACACACTCCCTCCCTCCCTGCAGGGCCCAGTCCAATTGTTTTATTATTAAATCTCACCCAAAAGAGGGGTTTACTAGTCCTTATTTATTTCTGGGTTTCAGGAATTTTAAATCTCCCCTTCTAAAGTTCCCCACCACACTGTGGACCTCTCTTTACCTCCACCGAAAGCTTTATCAGGACCTGCTTTACACCAGCATTGTTAGAAATATTTTCCCAGTAGAAAGCATGTTCTAGTGGAAAGAACCCAATTCTGATAGTTGGGAGGCCTGGGTTCAAGTCCTGGCTCTGTCCCCCACCAGCTCTGTAACCTTGGGCGAGTCACTGTACCCACTTGTTGTAGGCAGAGTATGCATCTACCAATTATGCTGTAATGTAGTCTCCCAATTGCTTACTAATAATAATGTTGGTATTTGTTAAGCGCTTACTATGTGCAGAGCACTGTTCTAAGCGCTGGGGTAGACACAGGGGAATCAGGTTGTCCCACGTGGGGCTCACAGTCTTAATCCCCATTTTACAGATGAGGGAACTGAGGCACAGAGAAGTTAAGTGACTTGCCCACAGTCACACAGCCGACAAGTGGCAGAGCTGGGATTCGAACTCATGAGCCCTGACTCCAAAGCCCGTGCTCTTTCCACTGCGCCACGCTGCTTCCCACTTTACTCTTCACTGTAAGTCCTCAAAAAATATCTTTGATGATGATGATGTGTGAATGTGTGTGTGAATGTGAATGGTTGTGCTCGAAGATGCCACTAAATGATGAAATTCACCTACAAAAACCATTGTGGGACCCAAAGTCCATAACACATGGTACACACACATACACACACACACACACATATATACCACCCACCTTTCTCTCTCACTCACTTACACAGATCGCCTCTTGTTGAGCTAAGTGCTTGGCCTTTGAAGAACTTGATATGGCTTTCAAATTTGCCTCCTTATCCCACTATCCTTGCCCCAGCTTCATAAAGATGCTGATATTGAGGGAGGAGTCGGAGCCACGAAGGCATTCAAAGAGAATGTTCTAGAGGATGGGGCACCCTTCCAGGATCGGAAGATCCGGGTTCTGGTTGACTGGGTAATCTGAGGCAAGTGCCTGAGACACCCAGGGTTATTAGGGTTATTTTTTGTACAGAGACTAGCCCTTCCCCCAGCTCTGCCGTGGCTGGATAGGACTTCTATTCAAGCTCCCATCCCGGAGAGACTCATACTCATTCAAGCAAGGTGGCCCCCTGCTCGCGCTCACTTCAGACACTGTCCTTTCTCTGACCAATGCCAGTGCCAGTTATGACAGGGGATGTCTGCTAATTAGAGGGTGAGATCATCCCAGATGCATTGTGGATAAGCCACCAGGGCTCCTGGGAATTTTGAGCCAGGAGAAAGGGACCTAGAAATCTAGCCGTGCCCAGTGTGTCTTCCTTCCCTGAAGACAAAGAGCGTGAAATGTCCCCTGTCTGAAACGCACTGCCAGGATGTAGGTGCAGGCAATGTCTGAAACTCCTGCATTTGTGGGGAAGGGAGGACATTCTCCATGACCCAGCTCCACCAAGCTCCTGCTGACTGCCCCATATCCACCACCAATCCAGTAGGGAAGCAGCATCGCCTAGTAGAAAAGAGCACAAACCTGGAAGTCAAAGGATTTGGTTTCTAATCCCAACTCCACCATTTATCTGCTGTGTGACCTTGGGCAAATCGCCTCGCTTCTCTGTGCTTCCGTCCCCTCATCTGCAAAAATGGGGATTCAGTACCTGTGCTCCCTCCTACTTGGACTGTGAGCCCATATGGGACCTGATGATCTTGTATCTGCCATACTACTTGGCACATAGTGAGCACTTAAATATGATTATTATTAATATTGTTATTATTATCATTATTATCAGGATTGCTGGGAATTAAGCAGCAAACTCAGGAATGAGGAATGTGCTTGGCTAAAGTTCAAACTAACCTCTTGCTTGCTCACAGCCTCACATCTCCCCACATTTAGTCAAGTTTCCCAGGACCCCAAGGCTCAGGTAAATAACAATAATCCCATTCTGTACGGAAATGAACTCGAAAGACAAAATTTCAAACAGAGGCCCAGGGAGAAATGATAGATGATGACACTGTGGCTAGCTACCCTCAACTAATCGTTTAAAATGTACTATTAGCGCGGCAGGCCGTTTTAAGTATTTACTGGTGTTCTGCTGAGTCACCCACAGTCTCTCTCTGGCCCTAGACATAATTAGCCATCCAAATAGTTTGGTCTCCCTCTTTCGTAACGAGCTTTCGGGACAACTACTAACTCTCATTTTTGAGTGAGTTTTGGGGAGGCGGCGGGGTGGAGGGGAAGGGGGGTCACCCAAGGCTAAGACAAGGAGGATTAAATGATTTTCTTTCTTCCCAAGCCCTTTGTTTTATAAGGACCAGAGAAACCGTAAAACAAAGATTTATTCAGTCTCTGCCGGACTCACCATCAGCCCAGAGCTGAGGGAACTTGGAAAAGAGAAACATCTGGTCAGAAAGGTCACTTGCTTACCCCCCAAAAAAATACATATAATATATATGTATATACTTACATAGACATATACTTATCTACTCCAACTTCACTGGTTCTGGAGCCAAAATTAAGCTTAAATTAAAAACAATAGAGAAGTTTAGACATGTGATGTGTGTTGTGAAGGGGGGGTGGGGGCGCGGTTGGGTAAAGGCAGGCAAGAAAGAACATCTTGTTTCTAACTTCTCCAGCTGACTCTTCTTCTCTCTTATGGGTTCCCTCCCAAACCACCCTGAGGAAAGTACTTTGGCCGGCAGGTAGCTCTCATCAGAACAACACAGCTGGGTCATCCCAGCACACAGGTGTTTGACTGCTAATTTGTACCGAGGCCAAATGGCTTAGCGGGGGTGTGTATACCCCAAGGGGGACATTCAGGAAGGGCCATTCCTGCTTGCGATTGCAGCGGTCACCCACTGGAAAATTCCCTCTCCCCTACAGAACTGACTCCCCACTTCAGAAGAAAGAGGGGAAGAGACAAGAAGCACTGTGGGTGGGAGGTGGAGGGCTCTCTTCGCCGAGGCACTTTCTGTGGTGATTTCCAAACAGACGCAGCTGGGACCAGTCATGCAGTACCCAGTGCTGAGTTCAGAAAGTCAGTTTTTTCTCCTCACCAGGCCTCTGACTCACAGTGGGGACCGTGGGCCAAGGTGCCTCTGCCCAAGTTATTGACCTTCTGGAATGGAGGATGAAAACATTCTAAAAGCAGGGAGAAACTGGGAAGGGTGAGATGCTCTCAATACTTTGGATCAAAGCTGATAAGGAGCCAAAGAAAATTCAATTCGCTCCTTTGCTAATAGGTGGAAAGATCAAGTGTCACAACCCAAGATGGGAGAATGCATTTTGCCTTTGCTGGTGGATGGCTTCCCTGATCAGTTAGTGGCCTCAACAACTGTAACACCTTTTAAGTTCTGAAGTATTTCAAAATGGGTTAAAGAATAAATCAAGCCTTTATCTTAAAAGTAAGCTTACTGTGGGCAGGGAACGTGTCTGTTTAATACTAATATTTTACACTCCCAAGCATTTAGTATGGTGCTCTGCACACAATAAGAGCTCAGTAAATATGACTGAATGAATGAAAGGGAAGTCCTGATGTCTATGGTTATATTGGGAATTGTGACCCCTGAAAATCTCCAGGGCCTTCATAGGCTGGCCAAGAAGGCCCTCTTCACCAGCCCCTAAGTGGCAGTCTCAGATTGGAAAGACACTGTAGCTTCCTTTTCAAATCGATAATTGCTCTCCCTTACTTCAAAGCCTTATTGAAGGCTCATCTCCTCCAGGAAGCCTTCCCTAACTGAGCCCTCCTCTCCTCTTCCCCTACTCCCTTCTGCACCACTCATACTTGCTCCTTCATTCATCTTCCTTTCCCCAGAGCACATATGTATATATATATATATGTAATTTATTTATTTCTTAATTTATATTAATGTCTGTCTCTGCCTCTAGACTGTGAGTTCATTGTGGGCAGGGAATGTGTCTGATGTTATATGGTACTCAGTGCTTAGTACAGTGCTTTGCACAGAGTAAGCGCTCAATAAATACAATTGAGTAAATGAATGAACGAATGAAACACGCACTGGCAGACTACAGGAAAATATGAGGCAAGAAAAAACAGAGTGCTTATGAGGAGAGAACAGAAGCCCTGCGGATTGCTGGCCAAGGCCCTCTACCTCTAGGAAGACCTCCACACAAGCCAGGGTATCCTCTGCAACCATCCTGCTGGTTCTGTCCTCTTCCTTTTGGAGCTATACCCCTGTGCACTTGGTTCTATATCCACTGGGCATTTGGTATTCACCCCATCCTCAACCCCTCAGAATTATGTACCTATAAATTATTTATTTAATGCCCCTATCTAGACTGCAAGCTCACTGCGGGCAGGGAGCATGTACTCTTCCAAGAGTTTAGTACAGTGATCTTCACATTATAAGAGCTCAGTAAATACCACTGATTGAGTGATTGATTCCTCCCTACTCTTGGCTGTACCATAGGAGAATCAAACCAGGGTTTCAACCCAACAAAGACAGGGGGAATCTAACTTTGTCCTAGAGGTTGGAGTGGGGAAATGGAAGGGGTTTTCTCCACTCTGAGCCCATCAGGACCTAAAAAGAAACAAAATTTCTAGGGGAATGAAAAGGGAGGGCTGAAATAGCAGGCCTTCTCTCTACCTTTCACCACTTCCTGGTCAGTGGCAAAATAAAACACTGACCCTTTCCTCATGACACTCACAATCCAAATGAATGCTGGTCCCAGAAGAACTGAGCAACCTCAATTTGTTTCCACTCATTGAACTCAGGCTCAAGTCATTGTGCTTTAAACTGCATTTTGAAAACAAACCCAAAATCTTGGATATCAAACTCCCTCTTGCCCTCCAGTGTGTTCATGACTAAAGCAAGCAACGTGACTAGCCATGAGCAGTAGTTTGTTTCCCATAATGTACTTCCCATAATGCTTGGGAAACAAACACAATCCAGCATGGAACAAAACACACAGGCAACACATTATTCCCTACACCTCTGACTCCTGCAACCAGGACTGATGCACCCGGGATATTCATTCCATTTTATCTATACTTTCTACACATTCCCTTTCCAACTCCTTTCCAAAGGAACCTGTCATTGCCACAAGGGCAGTGTTAGAATCAGACTGAGATCAATAAACCAAGTTTCTCACCTTGCCTATGTAAACATGAATAAGGCTCAAAATAGGTGTATTTTTCTTCCAGTAAGCAGTCTGGCAGTCTTAAGATACTGCTGCATGGTAAACAGATGTTTAGAAGCATTCGATCAATAGGATTACCAATTATTTGTCTGCCATAAATCAGCATAGTGCCATGGCCTTTCAATGGACTGTTAACAGATCCTATTTTCCCTGATCCTTCTTGCTGTATTTTACTGGAGGCTTTTTGGGGTGAAGTTACTAAATATGACCTTTGTCATTGTCCCTGCCTCACTCTGTTTTTTCGGACCAATCGCACAATCTAATCTCCATGGAGGGGTTTAAAGCAGCTTGAGAACCACCATTTATTCTTTGGGGGACATTTCTAGATTTAAAATTTTGTCCTAGGGAGAGAGAAGGGGATGAGAAGGGGAAGGAGAAGGCTCTGATGTTCCTTCCCCTTGGCCTCCCCAAACCCCATGTAATCTGGATAGACTTCCTGGTAGAAGGGGGCTTTTTAATACCCTTTTTCATGTTTTGCCAGGAATACCCCTTGTCAAAGCTCAGCGGGGATCTAAGCTGTCTCAAGAGAACCACCAGCCGAGTTGTCCCAAAGTGACTCCCGACTGCCTGCTAGGAAATTATTGCAGGGAGAAAGATCAAAGAGCTAGAAACAAGAATCTTTTATGAAAGGGAAAAAAAGACTAGCAGAGCCTTTTAAATAAAAGGGAAAGTTCTGGATCTGAGTCCTTAGCATAAATGGAATCTCTGGGATTTCTGATTCTTATTTGGCTTTTATTTTGGTCAGGGGCTTCTGACTTTACCCACTGATTCTTACAGGGACTGTTGTGCACTGGATTGCCTGTAGGAACAAACTCTCCCCAGAATCTCTGAGGATCTGACTGAAGCTGCTTCACCACACCTCTGCAAAAACATCTCTCATAATTTGGAAATTATGGTCTTTTCCTCAAAAACCTTCTAGTCAAGCAGACAAAACTGAAGATTCTCTGACTTAGAGGGGTGGCCTGGCTCCAGGAGGGTGTAGTTAATGGCCCATCTAGCAACTGGACTTTTAGCTCTATGGTAAAACTGTCACTTCCATAGCCTAGACCATAAACTCTTTGAGGCAGGGATCCCATCTACTGGCTAGATTGTGTTCTCCCAAGTGCTTAGTGCAATGCTCTGCCAAGTAAAATAGCAATAAATACCACCAATTGAGTATTTGATTGATTCAAAGACAGATGGAGGCATCCTGTGGGAACTCAAGAAATTCCTTTTGACTGCCCGGCCAGCTCAAAACCAGAGCAAAAGAGCATTCAAAAGCAGAGGCCAGTACAGAAGCAGGAAGGTTAATAAAGAGCTACATAAAAGCTTCATTCATTTAGGCTGAAGTGGGGAGTCCGGTGTGTGAATTACTGAAATGAGCACCATCTTATTGCACGACTGTGGCTGTGTATCTGGGGATGAATGGCCACCCTCTGGTTAGATTTAATAATACCAATAATAATAATAATAATAATAATGTTAGTATTTGTTAAGTGCTTCCTATGTGCAGAGCACTGTTCTAAGAGTTGGGGCAGATACAGGGTAATCGGGTTGTCCCACGTGAGGCTCACAGTTAATCCCCATTTTACAGATGAGGGAACTGAGGCACAGAGAAGTTAAGTGACTTGCCCAAAGTCACACAGCTGCTTAGCCTCTCCTTCTGGTATCCTCTTGATGAGTCTTTCTTTAAGATTGAGCCTCAAAATGTATTTGAAGGTGAGCTGGGTTGGGAGGAGTTCTGGGTTACTCCCTTCTCATTCCTTGTTCTCCACTCACATATTCAGCCCCCAGCTATGCTTGCAAGCTGAAATGCCTTTGGGGATACTGAACCCTATTCAAGGTCCTCAAGAAGCTGGAGTGTCAATTTTAAAGATTTGTGAGGTGTGGTCTTGGGGGAATTAATCTGCTGATTGGTGCTGGTGCTGGGACTGAAAGTGAATTTTGAAACCCAGTGTCAGATGCTTTTGCTATGTGGGGATATGTTTCTCCACAACCAACTGCTATAAGCAGGAATGTATCTGAGGGCAGAAGAGAAGGGAGTAAATTTTCTGATCTTGACACATACTTTTGTTGTCCTTCCCTGCATTACTATCCAAAAATTTTTATTCAACTTAGTATGAAGACCAACAACCCCAAGCCACTGTCCATCTAGCTGCAAATACTTTGGCATTTCTACTGGCCTCTTAGTTGTTCTGGGAAATGCATCCTCTTTATCAACCGTAGCATTCTGACCCTTCTCTCTTCCTCTCGCAATCTTTGCCTTTTCCTTTCAGGGGAGGTTTCTTTGGGAATGTAGTGTCTATCTTGTCCCCTTTAACCTCACTTCACTACTCTCCTACTAAAACGCAGACTGCACACTTCACTCCTCTAATGCTAACTTTCTCTATGTACCTCGATCTTGTCTACCTCACCACCAACCTCTTGCCCACATCCTGTTTCTGGCCTGGAACATCCTCCTTCCTCATATCCGACAGACAATTACTCTCCCCTTCCTTCAAAGCCTTATGGAAGGCACATCTCCTCCAAGAGGCCTTCCCTAACTAAGTCCTCTTTTCCTTTTCAACTCCCTTCTGAATTAACCTGACTCGCGCCCTTAATTCATCCACCGTTTCCAGCCCCATAGCACTTATATACATAACCATAATTTATCTATTTATATTAATGTCTGTGTCCTCCTCTATACTGTAAGCTCGCTGTGAGCAGTGAATGTATCTGTTATATTGAGAAGCAGCATGGCCTAGTGGATACAGCACAGGCCTGGGAGTCAGAAGGTGATGGGTTCTAATCCCAGCTCTGCCACTTGTCTGCTGTGTGACCTCAGGCAAGTCACTTCATTTCTCTGTGCCTCATTTACCTCATCTGTAAAATGGGGTTTAAGACTGTGAGCCCAGTGTGGGACAGGGACTGTGTTCAACCTGATTTGCTTGTATTCCTCCCAACACTTAGTACAGTACCTGGCACACAGCAAGTGCTTAACAAATACCACTATTACTATTATTATACAATTATTATTATCATATTATATCTCCCAACTGCTTAGTACTGTACTCGGCACAAAGGAAGTGTTCAATAAATATGATTGACTGACTGGATGATCTTCTGGGATATCACCAAATGTTCCCTTCTGTTCCCACAGGAAAGAACACTGGTCTGGGAATCAGACGCCTGGATTCTAGTCCCCATTCACCCTGTAGCTGGCTAACGGTGGCAAAGACTGCATCTGCATTCATCTGCCCTCCTTTTTTCCCACTGCACTCTTTGCCACAATGGGAACAGGATTTGAAAACATGTTCTCGTTTCACCAGACACCAGCACTATAATCAATTCCTCTCTTCAGGTTTGGAGCAACAAGGCCAACTGGAAAGAGCATAGGACTGGGAAGATCTATGTTCTACTCTGCCATCTGCCTGCTGGGTAACGTTGGGCAAATCACTTCATTTCCCCATGCCTCAGTTTCTTCATTTGTAAAATGGGCATTCCATACTTGTTCTCCCTCCTACTTAGACTGTAAGCTCATGTGGAACATGGACTGTATCCGGCCTGAGTAACTTGTAACTACTCCAGCACTTAGAACATTCCTTGGCACAGAATAAATGCTTAACAAATCCCACAGTCGTTATGGTTATCAGTACTAGTAGTAGCAATAATATTGTTGCTATTTTGAAGTTTCAGGACTGAGGCTCATCTGTTGTTGACAGGAGATGCCGTTAATAGTGGGAGCAGGAAGAAGAAGGGTATAGCAGAAGTCAACTGTATCAGGATGAAGTTGCAGAATAAATAATTAAATATATAAGTTTAAATATACCTAAATACACAAATGCTGAGAACAGGAATTAAATATATAAATGATAATGGAGCAGTAAAAAAGAGAAATATTTCATGCAGATATGAGTTCCACACTCAGTGACAGCTGATAAAACCATCAATGCCTGCGGCTGTAGGGAGGACACAGATATATTCTGTCTAACCATAGGCTAGCCATAGGCCATAACCTGTAGGCCATAGGCCTATAACCACTGTCAAAAGGACTCTTAGGAGACTAAGAAAAGACTGTGGATGGCTCTGTGCAAGCCATCACCACCACTGGAAACCCCTTTCCCTACCCTAAACAATTTCTATACAAGTGAGAGGCCCAGAATTCCGGCTGTCTGATTGTTAATGAAGGAGCATGGGGGTTCAGGGCCATCCTGGGTGTCTCAGCAACCTAGTTTAGATAGAACCCTCACCCTGAATGAAGAGCTTGAAAAGATTTCCTAAACACTACCTGTCTCCTCAAACTCAAAAATGGCTCACCACATGACCATGCTTGGTGAATGTCTTATAGAACAATGACACACAAAAGATAGGGTTATCTAATAGAAAGAGCAAAGACCTGAACATCAGAGATCTTTGGTTCAAATCCCGGCTCTGCCACCTCTGTGCTGTATGACCTTGGGCAAGTCACTTCACTTCCTCTGTGCTTCAGTTACTTCATCTGTAAAAAGGGGATTAAGACTGTGAGCCCCATGTGAGACAGGGACTGTGTCCAACCTGATGACTTTGTGTCTACTCCAGTGCTTAGTACAATGCCTGTCACATAGTAAACGCTTAACAAATGTGAGCCCGTCATTAGGCAGGGATTATATCTGTTGCCGAATTGTACATTCCAAGCACTTAGTACAGTGTTCTGCACATAGTAAGCGCTCAATAAATACTATTGAATGAATGAAATGGAATTTAAAAAATTGGGGGAAAAAGATGTTGATAAACAGAAAATTTCTCCTCTTCCTCTTCATCTCTGCCCCTGCAGTCCTGGGCTCAGAAAGATCAGGAGCAGGTAAGATGAGTCTGGGTGCTGCCCCGTGTTGCAGCTGGATGCCCTGAATTCAGAATTCACTGTGGAAACCTTGGCCAGATGAGACCTTGGATTTTAGTCCAAAACCAATCTCAGGCTTTAGTACAAACCAGGCCCCCAGCAAAATGACTAAGACCTCAGGAGACCCGCTTTTGAATGGAGAAAATTTTAATGAAGTGCACCGCTGTCCTCGAAGTAGGGGATGAACTGTGGATGAGGAAGAAGAGGGATTGCATTTCCAGGGCCCCTATCCACTCTGCGAATCATTTAACGGCAGAACCATCCGAGTTCCTGGAGAAAATTACTTCCATTCTCATCTCTGGCAATGTTCCAACCGACATCAATTCCAGCAATGAAATGTAAGTCCTTGACACAGCACAGATATTTCTGATGGTCCTTTCCATGCCATGCCCACAGGGAACTGCTTTGGTGTTTGTTGCGCCTGGTGCTTTTTTTGGCTTCTGGCTCTTGGGGTCATTAGCTGCTTGTCTTCCCTTGGACCTCAATTTCTGCTTTCCTTGTAGCAATCAGCCTTAACTGACCTCTGTTTTTATCTCCCCAAAGAAAGTATACCTATTCTGTACAGTTTAATGGTGTGCTTTACTATATCTTTAAATAGTATGGTCTAACCACTCTACCTGGCATCTCCCAACTTCAATTCACCATACGGCAGTTGCTGGCATGTGTTTTCCTTGCAAATCCTAACCAGCAAAACCGTACAGTATGAAGTGTAATTTCAATGTTGGCAGACTAGTGTGATCCAAGAGCTTGTTAATGGTTCATGTGCCTTGTGATTTAATGTCAAGAATGGCACTCAAGGTGCCCTTGAAGCTGCTGGTAAAGCAAAAGGTGGTCGCATGTGGTAGTCTCCCCACCTAGATGGTAAGCTCATAGTGGTCAGGGGTCGTGCCTGCTGACTCAGTTGTAGTGTACTCTCCCAAATGCTTAGTAAAGTGTTCGGCTTGGAGGACCTTCCAATTCATTTATAGCCTGATACGACTTTGCCACTGCATCCATCAGGCTTCTAGCAAACCACTGACCTTTTGGATGGTGCTTCTGATTTGGCTTCCCCAACCATTGTTAGACACTGGGCACCTCAGATATTAGAGCACAGAAACAGCTGGTTTTTTGGAAATCTTTTTCTTTTAGGTAGGGCTTCATAGGTTCTGGCTGGTACGAGAACTTGGTCTTCCCTAGGCTGACTGTTAATGGAGAGTCCTGGATGGGTTCTGCAGAGAAAGACTCCACACCAATCAATCAATCAGTTATATTTATTTAGTGCTTACTGTGGTCAAAACACTGTACTAATTGCTTGGGAGAGGACAATACTTGGGAGAGTGGGGCTAAGAGAAGGATGAATAAAGGGTGCAAATCCAAGTATAAAGGTATTGCAGAAGGAAGTGGGAGAAGAGGAAATGAGAGTCTAGTCCGGGAAGGCCTCTTGGAGGAGGTGTGCTTTCAATAAGGTTTTGTAAGTGGGGGGTTTGATTGTTTCATCTGAGCTGAGGGATACACAGTGGATCCCTTAATTAACCTAAGCATTCTTACCTCATGAGTCTTCCCAGAATTCCAGCCACTGAGGAATTTACTTTCCAGAAAGTGGCCCAAAACCAAGAACCTGAAATGAGATATGTGGGGTGCGACATTGGGTTATTTCTTCTGCCAGTCAGAGTTGAGTGGTGGGAGAAAACTCATGGAAAATAAAATAGCCCAAAGAAAAATCCACCTATATGCCAAGCAGGGTTAAAAAGGAGAGAGGAGAGGGAGAATTCCATGACCGATAGATGGTCAAAGGTGTGGAGACGAGGAAAGGGAGTTCAGTGGATTTGTACCAGATGCCCAAGTAAAAGTTCCACATGGTAATGGACAGCTATTTGGAGACATTCCTGGGAAATTAAATATTCAAGCAGCTACCTATCTATGTGTTTTTATTCCCAGTTTGCATAAATTGCACAGCAGGAATTCACCAGTGCATGGTGTGAGAGTGTGTGCGTGGGTGTGTGTGCACGTGCGTGCATGTGTGTGCATCGGTATCTGTGTGATTGTAGCATGGCCAGCCAGACAATCTTTCCTGTGGAACAGAAAAAGTCATGTTCAAAAACAAATTAGCACCTCTGCTATTCTATTAAAATGGAATAAACATGCTTTATTCTCCCCAGTGTTCTATCCCTAGATACAGGGACTCTGACTTGGAGGAGGAAGTGTAATTTATTTCTAATTCTGTTTATTTTGAATAGCAGAATAGGAATCTCTGAACTTCTAGCATTGGCAACTTAGGGAGGCTAAACTATTCTTCCTTTTTTCTCTACTTTGGCTTCAATTGCTTTTTCTTTTTTTTTTTTTTAGTGGAGTCACAGAGTGTCTTCAACAGCTTTTGTTTTGTGAGTTTTCCTTGTGTTGTTTTCCTGAGGAAAGATGTAAAGGATGAATTCTCTGCTAATGGCATCAAAGGTGAAACATCACGGTGAGACATCATCCATCAGGGCTTCACAGAGCTGAAAGGGGAAGGCAGATCAGGGCCGCTGGCTCCTCGGATTCCGAGAAAGCGTTGACATCAATATCTCCACAGTTGGTGAATTGACTGAGCAACTTCCCCAAGGCAGGCCTGCAAACTCATTAGTCAGTCAGCAAGTCCCTCTGGTGTTCTCTCTTGTCTTGTCTTTCTTATCCTAAGAGGATGTCTCTGAGCTGAATTTCTCTGGTGGGGGGTGGGGGGGGTGGAGAAGGTGGAGAAGGTGGGGAAGTGGAGATGGCTGAAAAGGCTGTTGAATGCCTGACAGTCTCCACAGCATTGTACATACACACCCATCTTTAAGAACTGAACACATTTGAGAGGACTATGTACTAGTATAATCCTTCAAACAGTAGTTACAATTCTAGCCTTCAAGGATTGCAGTCTAGAAAGGAAAACAAGACAACAGCAAACGCATAAAGAAAAGTGAGTACAATGAATACAATAGGGATAGTTCTTCCATGAGGCTCACTTTCTCTACACTCTTTGCATCGAACTCTGGGGTAATTAGGGAACATTCATCTGATAACGTAGAAGGCAGTAAAACAAACTTGGCCTAGTGGAATAAGCAAGGGTTTGCAGAGTCAGGACACCAAGGTTCTGCTCCAAGCTCATCTCTTGGTCTGTCCACATGGGTTGATCCATATGGGATCAGATCAGACATGGTCCCCGTCCCACATGGGACACACAGTCTAAGGGGGAAGAAAAAAAGGTATTTCACGCCTACCAACTCTGTTATGTTGTACCCTCCAAGTTCTTAGTACAGTGCTCTGTACAGAGTAAGCACTCAATAAATACCATTTAGTGATTGATACTAGTCATTGTGGTTTTTGTGAGGCACTTAACTATGTGCAAAACACTGTACTAAGTGCTAGGGTTGATCCACATGGGAACAGGTCAGACAAGGTCTGTGTCCCACATGGGGGACACAATCTAAGAGGGAAAAGAAAAGGTATTGCAACCCTATTTTACAGATGAGGAAACTGAGGCATAGAAAAGTGAAGTGACATGCTCAAGGTCACTCAACAGGTAAGTGGCAGAGCCAGGATTAGAAACCAGGTCTTCTTTCTCCCGGGCCCATGCTCTTTCCACTAGGCCACACTGTTCTCCTGGTTTCCAAGCATACTGGACCCATAGTAAGACAAATCTTGGGCTGGGTGGACTAGAAGTCTGATCCAGGAATAACCTTGCTCATGGTGGCCTAATGTTCTCTTTCACCCCCAGAGATAAGGTCTTCTCTTTCACTACTCCTTCACTGTTCATTCACTGTTCTGACCTCTGCCTGTCCGGCTAATCCCGATTTTATCCAGGTTCACGCTCCACTTTACCCTGAACTGTTTTGTGTCCCATGGTCCTCACCACTCTCTTTGCATATGATAAAGATGATGGTATTTGTGAAGCACTTACTATGTGTCAAAAACTGTTGTAAGTGCCAGGATAGATGCAAGCTAATCAGGTTGGGCATCTTCTCTATTCCACATGGGTCTCACAGCCTTAATCCCCATTTTACAAATGAGATAACTGAGGCACAGATAAATTAAGTGATTTGTCCAAAGTCACACAGAGGCAGAATTAGAACCCATGTCTTTCTGACTCCCAAGCCCTTCCTCTATCCGCTATGCCATGCCACTTCTCTATTGATACTATGTGCTCTCTCTAGACACTTGAAGTATTCACCCTGTGTCGCTCCTCCTGAGTCTATCTGTTTTAGGGGAAGGAAGAGGTAGAGCAGAGTTTCACAAGAGTAGAACAATCTACCAACTCTACTGCATTGTTCTGCCCCAAATGTTTAGTACGTGCTCTGAGCATGGTAAGCGATCAATAAATACCAATGATTGATTAACTGACTGAGAACACGGCTGGAAATTAATGAGACAGGACTGCGAGCCTAGGCCTCTCTGGGTCCCAGCCATTGCCTGTCCCCTTCTTGCCCCTAAAGACAGGTCACCCAGGCTTTCACGACTTAAGGTTTTATGGAGGGAGGGGAAGGGGCTAAATTGAATTGCGTTTCCTGCTTCCTTTTGGCTCTCAAGTGACAAGGGGCAGGTGGACTAAATGCTGTGGTCCTGGGTGTCTCATTGTGAAATAAATTCCCTCCTAATCTCTTGAAAGCACAGAAAAGAAAAGAAAACCTAATCCATATTGTAAAACAATAAACCTTCTTAAGCTTCCTGAGTAGTCTCCAGTTTCATGGACACAGTTGTCCTCTCCTGTTGCTTTCAGGTCTAGAAGGAGCAGGAAGATGAGAATTAAACCTTTCAACTGGTCCTGGTGGTTGGCAGGCAATACTGGCAAACACTCAAAGAATCTTCTCTTTTGACCTTTTGTATATATCTTTAAATTATATATTATAAATTCTTTATTTAGATCAATGTCTGTCTCCCCAGTCAGACTGAAAGATTGTTATGGGTAAGGAACGTGTCTGCCAACTCTGTTGTATTCTCCCAAATGCTTAGTACAGTGCTCTGCATCTAATAAATGCTCAGTAAGTAGCATTGACTGATTGATGTGGGGGTGCATGAAGGTGGGATCCTTATCCGACTAAGCAGAAAGGGAAATTTGTTGACCTTTGTTGCTCTGGAGTTGCAGGTTTCACTGGGGAAGGATAAGCATCTGTATGGCGTAGTGAGAAGGAGAATGGCATAGTGGATAGATCACGGCCCTGGGAGTCAGAAGGCCCTGGGTTCTAATCCTGGGTCTGCCACTTGTCTGCTGTGTCTTCTTGGGCAAGTCACTTAGCTTCTCTTTACCTCAGTTACCCGTCCGTAAAATGAGGATGAAGCCTGTGAGCCCTATGTGGGACAGGGACTTTTTCCAACCTGATTAGCTTGTATCTACCCCAGCACTTGGTACAATGCTTGGCACATAGTAAGCAGTTAATAAATACCACAATTTTTTTATGGTATTTGTTTATTAATTACTATGTACCAGACACTATTCTAAGTGCTGGGATAGATACAAGATATTCAAGTTGGACACAGTCCCTGTCCCACAGGAAGCTCCCAGTCTTAATCCTACAGATGAGGTAATTGAGGCAGAGAGAAGTGAATTTACTTGCTCAAGATCACACAGCAGAAAAGAGGCAGAGAATCGGTGATTAGAACCCAGGTCCTTCTGACTCCCAGGCCCATGCTCTATCCACTAGGCTACGCTACGTCTCACTGCTACTATTATTCTTAAGGTCGATAGGTGGAATTCCTACCACCCAAATCAACCACAGCTCTGAGGATCCACACTTTTTGGGATTCTGCACTGGTGACAGCAGCATGCATTTTGGAGACATCTCCTGTGGCCATATCCCAGCCTACCCCTCGTGCCGTACCAAAGAGCTTGTGCTCTCATTCACTCCAATCATTCTCATCTCTCTGGCCGCTGGCTTCTTCCTCACTCCTTCCCTCCTACCTGGAATTCCCTCTCCCTTCACAGCCCGAAGACTACTGCTCTCTCCATTTTCAAAGCCCTTCTGAAATAACACCTCTTCCAGGAGGCCCTCCCTGATTCGTTTCTCATCTCCCCACCCTAATCCCCACCTACAGCTGTGTTAACATTTGCTTATCCCCTAACTACACTTCAGAACTCACCCTCTGCCATGTAGTACGTGTACATATCTATATACTCCACTGTTTCCTCATACCTTCAATTTATTTTAGTGTCTATTTCCCCTGCTAGATTTTAAACTACTTGAGGGCAAGGACCATATCTATTCATTCTTCTCAAGGGATTAGTGCATTTCTCTACCCAGAGTAAGAGCTCAATAAATATTACTGACGATCGATTCAGAAGGCAAACTCAGTGTGGACATGCTTCCTACTCCGTGTCTGTTATGCATGGCACTATTCAGAGCCAAGTGCAGGGATCTGTTTTTAATCTCTCCATCTCAGTGGGATTTTTGCAATTTTGCCTTTAATGGTGTCCTCTAAGTGAAAGGTGAATGAGAGTAGGAAGCAGCAGTGTGACCTAGTTTACAGAGCATGAGCCTAGAAGTAAGAAGATCTGGGTTTGAATCCTAACTCTGTTTTGCTGTATGACCTTGGGAGGGTCACTTAACTTCTCTGTCCCTCAGTTATCTTTTTAACAATTTATGAAAAGTGTGATGAGATAATCACCCACCCATTGGTTTTGGAATTTTAAAAATCCAACAGGCTCAGTCCCATGCACCACTCCAGACTCTGTGTAACTCTGTGGTTAAAATTTCCGGGAACTTTAAATACTTTTGGTCAGAATTTTTTCTTTCTTTTCAGAACTGTGAAATGGGGATTAAGACTCTGAGACCCACTAGGAAATGGACTGTGTCCAACCTGGTTAACTTTTATCTTCCCTAATGTTTTGTACAGTGCCTGGCACATAGTAAGCACTTAAGAAATACCATCTTTTTTTAAAAAAAGAAAACTTTATGATATTTGACACTGAACCTAGAGTAATTTTCTAGAAGAATTATACTCCATTATCTCTGTGGTAAAGGCAAGTAAAATGGTTTTGAACCTCTGTGCTTTCCTTCATTGTTTATCCTGTTTACTGAGAGACTAGAATGTTTATTTTTAACTTACACAAACCTCTCTGGTAAGCCTATTGTTACTTATCCCTACTGTCCATCAATCATTTATCACTGACTCAAGCATCAGTGTTACCTGAGGGCCTACTCAATGCAGAGTAGTACAGCAGCCACTTTGGAGACACAAAATAAAAGGCAAAGACATTCATTCATTCATTTGATCATATTCGAGAAGCAGCGTGGCTCAGTGGAAAGAGCACAGGCTTAGGAGTCAGAGGTCATGGGTTCTAATCCCGGCTCTGCCACCTGTCAGCTGTGTGGGACTTTGGGCAAGTCACTTGACTTCTTGGTGCCTGAGTTCCCTCATCTGTAAGACTGTGAGCATCACGTGGGTCAACCTGATTACCCTGAATCTACCCCAGCTCTTAGAACAGTGCTTGGCACATAGTAAGCACTTAACAAATACCAACATTATTATTATTATTATTTATTGAGTGCTTACTGTGTGCAGAGCACTGTACTCAGCACCTGGAAAGTACAATTCAGCAACAGAGACAATCCCTACTCAACAACGGGCTCACACCCTGCCCTTGAGAAACTTAAAATGTAATAGAAGAGACAGGCAGACAAAAATTTCCAAATGAACAATAGCAAAAAGTAAAAGAAGAAAGCCCAATGATTTAAAAAATGCTAATGAGACATTAAATAACAAAAAAAAACAAACAAATCAACAAATATATACATGAATGATAAGGAGTCTGATGGGATGGCAAGGTCAGGAATACGGGTCAGTGTGGGAGTTTTTCAGGAGGGAAGCAGCATGGTCTAGAGGAAGGAACATGGGCCTTGCAGACAGAGGACCTGGATTCTAAACACGGCTCTGCCACTTGCCTGCTGTGTGACCTTCAGCAAGTCACCTAAGTTCTCTGTGCTTCAGCTTCCTCATCTGCAAAATAAACAACTCCTCACTATTGGCTTCAGAGCTCTCCATCACCTTGCCCCTTCTTACCTCACCTGTCTTCCCTCCTTCTACATCCCATCCTGCACATTCCGCTCCTCTGGTGCTAACCTTCTCACTGTGCCTCCATCTCGCTTGTCCCACTGTTGACTCCTGGTCCACATCCTACCTCTGGCCTGGAACACCCTTCCTCCTCAAATCTGCCCAACAATCACTCTTACCCCCTTCAAAGCCCTATTGAAGACTCACCTCTTCCAAGAGGCCTTCCCAGACTAAGCCCCTCTTTTCCTCAGATCCCCCTCCCTTCCACATCACCTTGACTCGCTCCCTTTGCTCTTATCTCCACCCGGCCCCCCAGCACTTAGGTATATATGTATTTATCTATAATTCTATTTATTTATATTGATGCCTGTTTACTTGTTTTGATGTCTGTCTCCCCCCTTCTAGACTGTAAGGCCAATGTGGGCAGGGATTCCCTTTGCTCCCTCTGCTCCCTCTGCTCCCTCTCTGCTCCCCCTCTGTCCTCTGCTCCCTCCTCCCTTTCCCCTTTCACCTCTCCTTAGCCAAGCCCCCTTTCCCTCTGCTCCTCTCCCCTCCTTTCCTCTCCCCTCAGCATTGTGCTCATTGGTATATATTTTTATTACCCTACTTATTTTGTTAATGAAGTGTACATCCCCTTGATTCTATTTATCTTGATTAAGTTGTCTTGCTTTTGTCCATCTGTCTCCCCCGATTAGACTGTGAGCCTGTCAT
Source organism: Ornithorhynchus anatinus (assembly GCF_004115215.2). Taxonomy (NCBI): domain Eukaryota; kingdom Metazoa; phylum Chordata; class Mammalia; order Monotremata; family Ornithorhynchidae; genus Ornithorhynchus; species Ornithorhynchus anatinus. Next base: position 61,230,815 of record NC_041728.1, read on the forward strand.
TGGGCAGAGATTGTCTCTATCTGTTGACGAATCGTATATTCCAAGCACTTAGTACAGTGCTCTGCACATAGTAAGCGCTCAAAAAATACTACTGAATGAATGAATGGTCTCTCTTTATTGCAGAATTATACTTTCCAAGCACTTAGTATAGTGCTCTGCACACAGTAAGCGCTCAATAAATACGATTGAATGAATAAAATCAGGATTCAATAGCTTTCCACCCCTCAGTCTGTGAGCTCATTGTGGGCAGGGAATGTTTCCATTCATTGTTGTAGTGTACTCTCCCAACTGCTTAGTACAATGCTCCGCACACAATAAGCACTTAATAAATATAACTGAATGAATTAGACTATGAGTTCCATGTGAGTCAGGGACTGTGTCTGACCTGGATATTGAGATATCTACCACAACGCTGGGCATATAGTAAGTGTTTAGCAAATGCCGCAATTATCATTATTATGAGGAAAGGCCACTTGGTGGAGGTGGCTATTCAGGAGGACTTTGAAGGAGGAGAAGGGTGTGTTTGGGTCAAGTCGAAGAGATCAGGTATAAACATGCGTGGGAAAACTACAGCCCAAAACATTTTTTCATAAAGAGGTCCCATGCATTTAGTCCCACATCCTCAAGATCAACAGCCTTAAATTGGATCCTACTTGAGTCAAAATCATTGACCGGAGACATCTTGACCGGAGACATCTTGTCTCCTGCCTTCAGACAGTCCAACTTGGGGAATATCAGAGGCTCTCAACTGCCTGAATGGTGAATACTCAAAACCTGTTGCTTTCAGCTCCTTGGCTGACTCCTTGAATCTCATCCAGAAGTGAGAGACAGCCAGTAAAGTCTCTGGGTCACTGGGTAATGTAATTCTATGAGCTTGCTAAAGCCAGATTTATGTGATGGATTCTTATTCCAGGGAATCTGTGAGGGCCTATACTCTATAGGATAAAATCTCCAGTAAAATATGTGTGATGAGCCAGGAGACCAGTAAATTCAATTGTCTGCTTGAAATGGGATTCAACTAAAACTTGGATTGAAATGGGCTGAGAGCTTTAAAGAGTCCCTTAAGACAGAAACCTGCCAACTGGAGGTTATTCTCACTACATCTCTTCCCGTTCACCCCAAGTCCAAATATCTGCAAATGTAGTTAACATGAGGTCACGGTATAGAGGACACTCATTGAACATGGCCCCAAGTCTCTTGACGCCAACCCTACACATCACAGCTTGCTCACTCCAAGATCAATCCACTGAAATCCTAAAGCTACACTCAGCCAGTGTTCCCAAGCAGAATTGGTACTTGGCTCTAGAGGGGTAATGTGGTTTATTGGAAAGAACATGGCTCTGGGATCAATCATTGAGCACTGTATCTAACAGACCATTGCACTGAGCCCTCAGGAGAGCACCGTATTGTTTGTAGATGCTCTTAAGGAACTTACCCACTAATGGGTAAGGATACCCACTTTCTAGTCCTGGTTATGCTACTGGCCATCTGAGTGACCTTGGGTAAGTCATTTAACCTCTCTAAGTCTCATTTTCCTCATCCATAAATTTGGGTCTCTAGCCTTTACCTCTTAGAATGTGATCATTTTCATTTATTTATTTTTAATAGCATTTGTAAAGTGCTTTCTGTGTGCCAGGCACTGTACAAAATGCTGGGGTAGATACAAGATAATCAGTTGGAACACAGTACCTGTTTCACATTGGACTCACCGTCTTAATCCCCACTTTCCAGATGAGGTGACTGAGGCACAGAGAAGTTAAGTGACTTGCCCAAGGTCACATAGCGGACAAGTGGCAGAGCCAGGAGTAGAACTCAGGTCCTCTGACTCCCAGGCCCATGCCCTTTCCCCAGACCACGCTGTTCCACACTGCTTCTTGTGTGGAATAGAGACTGTGTATGATCTGATTACTAGGTGGCACTTGGCACTGTGCTTGGCACAAGAAGGCTACCCTAACTAACCATAGCTAACTGTGCACTCAACCAAAATAAGACTTAGTATTATTAATATTTATAATAATTTGGTATTTGTTTATGCCCTTATTATGTGCAAAGGATTGTATAAACTGCTGCAGTGGATACAAAATAATTCAGTCCATGCCTCCCCACTCCTCAAAAACCTCCAGTCATTACCCAACCATCTCCACATCAAACAGAAATTCCTTAGATTTAAGGCATTCAATCAGCTCTCCCTCTGCTACTTAGCCTTGCTCTCTCTGGTTACAAATCAGCACGCATACATCACTCCTCTAATACCAACCTATTGGCCATCCCACCACCTTGTTTCTCTTGCCAGGGGCCCCTTACCAGTGTCTTTCCTCTGCCTTGGAACTCCCGTCCTCTTTGTATCATATCAGAAACTACTCACCATCAGCTTCAAAGCACTCCATCACCTTGCCCCCTCCTACCTCGCTACTCTCCCACTACAACTCAGTGCACATACTTCACTCTTCTAATACCAAACTACTCACTGTATCTTCAACTCATCTATCTCAACAAGGACCCCTTACCCACATCCTATGTCTGGTCTTGAGTGCCCTCTCTCCTCAAATCTGATAGACCCTCACTTCAAATCTGACAGACCCTCACTTCGAAGTCTTACTGAAGGCACATCTCCTCCAAGAGGCCTTCTCTAACTAAGCCCTCCTTCCCTTTTCTCCCACTCCCTTCTTGTCACCCTGACTTGCTCCCTTTATTCATCCCTCCTCCCAGCCCCACAGCACTAATGCCCATATCTGTAATTTTTTATATTAATGTCTGCCTGCCCCTCTAGACTGTAAGCTCATTGTGAGCAGGAAATGTCTGTTATTGTTATATTGCCCTCTCTCCAGCACTTAGTATAATGCTCTGCACACAGTAAGCGCTCAATAAATACGATGAATGAATGAATATCCAACAGATCCCCATGCTCCACATCTTCAAACACTATTAAAATAGTATTTCCTCCACAAAGCCTTTCCTGACTAACCTCTCATTTCCCTCTTTATTCTCCCTCTTGTCTGCATTGCCTCTGACCTTGGCCTGTACCCTTACAGCATTTTTTTACTTATCCCAGCCCCACAGCACTTATGTACATATCCATCTGTCATTTATTTCAGTGCATGTCTTCCCCACTAGACTGTAAGGTCCTTGAGAGCTTGGATCATTCTGTACTCTCCCAAGTGCTTAGTACATAGTAAGCATTCAACAAACACCACTGATTGATTGAGTGATTAATTGAGGAAGGTGAAGATGGAGGCAAACTTTGGCCAGCCACTGGCCTGGGCTTCTCCCTCCAGCAGAGTTGCTTTCAGTAGCTACAAAGAGACTTTGCAGAGAGTTAGAAGATCCCGGTTCTCCCTCCCCCACCACCCTCACTTAAAATCCCAGAAGGTTCTATTTTCTCTCATCTTTTCCACTGCCTCTGCAGGATGCACAATTATTAATAATAATTGTTATAATAATTGTGGTATTTGGTAAGTGCTTACTATGTGCCAGGCACTGTACTAACTGCTGGGGTGGATACAAGAAAATCAGGTGGGACACAGTCCCTGTCCCGCATGGGGCTCACAATCTTAATCCCTATTTTACAGAAGAGAGAACTGAGGTACAGAGAATTGAAGTGACTTGCCCAAGGCCACCCAGCAGGCAAGTGGCAGAGCTGGGGTAGAACCCAAGACCTTCTGACTCCCAGGCCCGTGCTCTACCAGCTTTCAGGACTAAAAATACAGCCATTCCTGTTGCTTTTTAAAAAAATGATATTTGTTGAGTAGTTGCTATGGACCAAGCACTGTCCTAAGCATTGGAATAGATACACATTAATCAGATTGGACACAGTCCATGTCCCACATGGGACCCCCAGTCTTAATCTCCATTTTACAGATGACATAACTGAGGGATAGAGAAGTGAAGTGACTTGTCTAAGGTCACTCAGCAGACAAGTGGCAGAGCTGGGAATAGAACCCAAGACCTTCTGACTCCCAGGATCATGCTGTATCCATTAGGCCACACTTGTTTTTGCCCAGGTTAGGTATGTAATTAATCCCCAAGGAACCTTTCCCTTGCCCCTTAACCAACTGCATAATTAGATTTTGGATTCCCACTGGGCTACTTCGTAACACCTTGGGACGGTGTGGGGCAGTGTGAGAATGAAACCCCAACGTCATTCTCCCTTTTTTTAGCTCTTGTGGGTTCCAGCCAGACACGTCGTGTTATTTTAACATAGTTGTCGTGTGTGAGGGAGAGAGAGAACTTACATAACCCTTGAGGCAAGCTCCCTGAGGAAACCTAGAAACCTTAAATGTCAACTTGCGGTTAATGAAGAACAGTCACTTCTTTAATAGACCTGATATTCACAGGTTCGGCCCCAGGGTTATTGCAGAGAGCAGGCTTTCAACCTCTTAGAGACTGTGGGGTTGGACCAGCATCCCATGAAACCATGGGCTCACACTCAGTCAATCATATTTACTCTCTGGGGAGCACTGTACTAGGCGCTTGGGAGAGTATAATATAACAATAAGCAGACACATTCCCTGTCCAAAATGAGCTTACAGTCTAGAGGAGGAGGCAGACATTAATATAAATAAATAAATTACACTCTCAGTACTGTTAGCATCAAAATTCCAAAAGATACCCCATGGCCTTAGGAGATGAGACCAGGATTTTTGATTCCTGAGTGGAAATACCGTCACCAAGACATCCACCTTCTGAGGGCTACATAGAGCCAGCAACCCTCTAATTAGCATCAATTAATCAATCAATAGTATTTATTGAGCACTTGCGCTGTCCAGAATACTGTGCTAAATGCTTAGTAAAGTACAACAGAGTTAATTTGTTACAGTGGAGAAGCAGCGTAGCCTAGTGGAAAGAGAACAGCCCTGGGAGTCAGAGACCTGGGTTCTAATCCTAGCTCTGCCACTCACCTACTGAGTGACCTTGGGCAAATCACTGAACTTCTATGATCTGCTCCCTTATCTGCAAAATGGGGAGTTAATACCTGCTCTCCCACCTACTTACTTTGTAAACCCCATGTGAGACCTGATTATCTTGTATCTACTCCAGCGTTCAGTACAATGCTTGGAACAGTGTAAGTCCTTAATCGATTAGACTGTAAGCCTGTCAAAGGGCAGGGACTGTCTCTATCTGTTGCCGACTTGTACATTCCAAGTGCTTAGTACAGTGCTCTGCACATAGTAAGCGCTCAAAAAATACTATTGAATGAAATATTACAATTATTTTATTTTTACTTTTTAGTCAGCACAATTCCTGCTTTCAAGGAGCTTACAATCTAAGGGGAAAGAAAGAGTAAACATGGAAAGGTGAAAAAAGCCGTAGCATGTCTCTTCCCATACAACAGATTGTTTACTTTCTCATACTATTAGAAGTCATCTGCTCTTTTGGTGGTTCATAAACAGGCTAGAAACATTTGTCGTGGATCAAGGGTTTAGCACAATGGGATGGCACACAATACCAAAATTCCAGAGATAGTTCTTTGACTTTTTCCTTGAAAGGGAAAGAAAAGACAACCTCATAAACCCTCTTGGGATTTCAGTTTTGTTTTTCATCATTTTGAGTCCCTTAAATTGAATAATGCAGGTTGGAGCAGAAATCACCCCATCCTTGCTAATTGCTAGAAAGTCCCCAGTTTTAAGGGGTTGCAAGATCTGGTCCCCTGCCCCCTGAGAAGGTTTGTACTGTAAAGACTGAAGATCCCAGCAGCTCCCCCCTACACTGGAGCTGTTATGAGGATGATGACCACATGTCATCGGTGTCTCCAAATGGATCTCATGGCACAACAACGTCCTTCTCTGCTGAAGGGTTGGATAAAATGTTTACTTTGGCTTTGGCTTGCCGGGAAAGGTACAATTATGATGGCATTTATTATGCACAGTCCCTGTCCCACATGGGGTTCATAGTTCAAGTATAATTGATTCCCTCACCGGTCTCTTCATTTTCCAGGAGTCTTCCATTCATTCATTCATATTTATTGAGTGCTTACTGTGTGCAGAGCACTATATTAAGCACTTGGGAGAGTACAATACAGCAATAAAGAGACAATTCCCTGTCCACAATGAGCTTACAGTCTGCGGGGGGTGGGGTAGGGTGGCGGGGGGGAACAGACATCAATTCAAATAAATAAAATTACAGATGTGTACATAAGTGCTGTGGGGCTGGGGGGGGGGGCAGAGCAAAGGGAGCAAGTCAGGGTGACACAAAAGGGAGTGGGAGATGAGGACAGGTGGGGCTTAGTCTGGGAAGGCCTCTTGGAGGAGATGTGTCTTCAATAAGGCTTTGAAGGAGGGGGAGAGTAATTGTCTGTTGGACTTGAGGAGCAAAAGCATTCCAGGACAGAGACAGGATGTGGGCCAGGGGTCAGCAGCGAGACAGGCGAGATCGAGGCACAGTGAGAAGGTTAGCACTAGAGGAGCTAGTCTGGGTCTCTGAGTTTGACAGAACGAAGATTTTCCAGTCCCTTCCCTTTCCTCTCCTTCTCCTCACCTCACTAACATACACTCATTATGGATGGGGAAAGAGAATATTTTAGAAAGCAGCACCCATGTAAACCTTTCATCCCACCCCCCCCCCCCATTCCTGGATTTCCCAGGAATTCTCCCCTTACTGGGAAATATCTACAATAGCTGTTCCCTTCTGCCAGGCTATATCCTCCTGGCAGTTATAAGGAAAGGGTCAGGGAGAGGAGGTCAGTCAAGGAAGCTGGAGAATAGAAAAAAGAGATGTTATGTGGACATGTAAGTAGTTCTCGCCTCTGCTTTTTATAAGGTTGCTTTGCAACTGTATTTGCCGCACCCACCCAAAACCTCAGGGGGAAGAAAAAAACTCTCTATAATTGTTGTGTACAAATTGTAAAGTAACAGTTCCACCGAAATGTTGCTGGGATGGAAAGGCTCCAATTAAATTTTTTCCAGATGGAGCTAATGTAGATGTGGAGACCCTTTATTTCCACTCTTTAGAGTTTTCTTGTGGTTTGTATTATATATTTTATTATTGTAAAAGCAACGTGTTAATGCAACAGAGAGCTAGAAAAGGGGGATAGGATCAGGGGTGGCAATAGAAGGAAACCTACAGATTTGGCTTTGGCTCCTTCTCTATTCTTAGTTCATCAGACTGGGCCTAATTATCCTTCTGGTTGGGACTGAGACTCATTCCGACAGCTAGCAACGGTTCACATGAACATTTCACTTAGTTCACTGTGGGGAGGGAATGTGTCGATCAACTCTGTTGTATTCTACTCTCCCAAACGCTTAGTATAATTTTCTTCATACAGTAAGTGCTCACTAAATACTACTGATTGATTGATTGATTATTATGTACCCAGTATTGGTAGGGCCTTAAGTAGGGTGGTTCCTGATGGCCCTCACAGATAGTGGGCAGACACAATTGGCATTGTGCTCATTATGGTAAGAATTCAGTGTAATGTAATGATATCATAATAATGTTGGTATTTGTTAAGCACTTACTATGTGCCGAACACTGTTCTAAGCGCTGGGGTAGATACAAGGTTATCAGGTTGTCCCATGAGGGGCTCACAGTCTTCAATCCCATTTTACAGATGAGTTAACTGAGGAACCGAGACGTTAAGTGACTTGCCCAAAGTCACACAGCTGACAAGTGGCGAGGCCAGGATTAGAACCCATGACCTCTGATTCCCAAGCCCGTGCTCTTTCCACTGAGCCACGCTGCTCAATGAGCAATGTCATGCTCCCCATTTTACAGAAGCCCACTGGAAGTTGTCCATATCTAGAACATCTCTCTGAGGGGAGATCCTCAGGAATCTCATTTCCTCCAGAGCTGCTCTGTTCACTTCCAGTGATCCCCCTGAACTAGGGTGCCACTTTTAAGACTGTGCTCAGCAATAGAGGCATAATCTATTGCTTCCTCCAGACTGTAAATTATTTTAGTGTCTACCTCTCTCCCTCACTAGACTGTAAGCTCCTTGAGGACAAGAGGATCATGTCTACTAACTCTATGGTACTCTATACTGAGTATCAAGCACTACTGTGCTCAATTCTCAGTAAATATTATTGAATGTTCAGCATGGCCTAGTGGATAGAGCATGGGCCTAGGAGTCAGAAGGACTTGGGTTCTAATCCCAGCTCCACCACTTTTCTGCTGTATGACCTTGGGCAAGTCACTTAACACCTCTGTGCCTTAGTTCCTTCATTTGTAAAATGGGGGTTAAGACTGTGAGCCCTAAGTGGGACAGGGACTGTGCCCAACCCGATTAGCTTGTATTTACCCCAGCGCTTAGAACAGTGCCTGGCATGTAGTAAGCACTCAACGAATACTACAAGTACTAGTGTCATTATTCTTATAGTTGAGTCACAGAATCAATGGCAGGAACCAAATCAGAGGTAGGTTGGAGGTTGATAACAAAAATATAGGACATAAAACCATCTCATACTAAATCCACTCTGGTCAGGGGATAGACCAGCTGAAAAACAAATGGTCCAGGGCAAAACTGGTTAGGGACAGAAATCATATCTACCACCAACATATTGTATTGCACTCTCCCAAGTAGTTACAACAGTACTCTGAACAGAGTAAGCACTCAGTAAATACCACTGATTGATTGATTGATTAATGAATGGTCACCGTATTCTCAAGGAGATGAGGTGGCAGTGCTCAAGCCCAGCCCTAGTTACTCTGATGATACCTTCAGGGTCCCTGGGGGCATGAAAAGAATTGAGTCTGAAAGCAGGTGTCACCTTTGAGGAGAACAATAAATCTATGAAGACCACCTTTTCACCCTGTACTTCCTGGAAAGCCTGATTTCTTCCATTCTTGTTGTTATGTTTCTTTGGTCAAGCACTAAGTTATAGTGATTCATTACCAACAAACCATAATTCAGAGCTCCATCCAAAATCAAATGAGCACTCTGAAAACTACTTAACTTCAAAATATTCCCACAGAAATAAAAAGGGTAAGATTCTTATAGTATGAGGGCAGGTATGGACCTTAGAAAGAAGAGACTTTTAATGCCTAAATTCCCTTTCCAGCTGATTATTTCTCCACAGACTTTTCTTTCTGTCCACACTGTGAGATATTTAAAATCAAAAACCCTTGGATCTACCTGGCAACCAAACAGAGATTCTGGCACTAATTCCTCCAGTTTGTATAATATTTTTATTTCCCAAAGTGTTTTCATGTTTCTTATCTCACTGTTAGCCTCACAACCTCTCCTCACTTGCAGATCCCACTCCACTTTCTGCTTTTGCTTATAATCTGCTAAGGACAAAAAGGCTTTCTTCAGTTTGCTCGAAAGAGCTCAGTACAGTGCTCTATATACAGTAATCGCTCAATAAATGTCATCGATCGATTGACTGAAGGGACATGACAGAATGGTGGTGGAGAGCAGTGGGGAATCAGAGGACTTGGGTTATAATCTTGCCTCTGTCACTTGCCTGCTGTATGGGCCTTGGGCAAGTCACTTAACTTGAAGCAGAGAGGGAGAGTGGTGTAGTGGATAGAATACAGGACTGGAAGTTAGAGGTCATGGATTCTAATCCCAGCTCTGCCACTTGTCTGCCGTGTGGCCTTGGGTAAGTCACTTGACTGCTCTATGCCTCAGTTACCTGAGGGACAGGGACTGTGTCCAACCTGATTGGCTTGTATCCACCCCAGCATTTAGTACAGTGCCTGACACAAGGTAAGACCTTAACAAATACCATTATTAATATTATTATTATTATCATTAACGTTTCTATTTCTCAGTTTTCTCATCTGTAAAATTGGAGTTCGATACATGTTCCCCCTCCTATTTAGTTTGTGAAGTCCATGCGGGACAGGGATTGAGTCCAACCTGATTAATTTGTTTATATCACAGCACTTAGTACAGTGCTTGAGATATAGTAAGCCCTTAATGAACACCACAAGAATTATTACTGTTTTCCCCTAAGGGTTCAGATAGGCCCAGAGGAGCTACACTAAAACTCTGACAAGTCGCCAAGGAACTCGAGGAGGACTTGTTTGGGTCCATGTAGAGAAGGAAAATTTATCTTGCCACTGAATAGCTACAGAGACAGAAGGAAAACAGGAAATGATTCAAAAAAATGCTTGGGAGAGGCTCCTCTCTTCTCTCCTGCATTACCTCACTGCTCCTCCCAAAACTCTCTCTTTTCTCCTCTTATTTTTACCTCCCACATCACCAAGCTGTTCTTCTCTTTGGGCTTCGAGCCAAAAAGAAAATAAACATTTGAACCCAGTAGGCAATTGAACTTGCCATCATAAGCAGGAAGCTTTTCTGTTCTCTCTTCAGAAAACTACAAGCTATTTCCTCAGGTTCTCAATCTCATGGACATCTGGAATGTCTATGATCTGAAGTGAATAAAAGCATAGAATTCTCTCCCCGCTTCTGGATATAACTTTATTTCTATCATTTTTATTAGACCATTGGGTGTTGGTTAGATAGATGAAATCAAATTGTGGTTTTGCTTCTGGGCCCATTCGGGTTTCCGCTTTTTAATGCAGCATTTGGAAAAGGGGGCTTCTCCAATCAACCGGCTAGCAAAAGGTGGGTGTTCCTGGAGTTTGACCTGCCAATGGCCTGCTGACTTTTGCAGGGTATTTTTAAGTATGCTGCCTTTCTAGCTGCTTGTAAACTAGCCATCTGCTTGTAAAAAGATTTCCTCTTTAACTAAGGAAATGTGTGCTACGTTTGCCAGCCGTCTGGATGGGTGGCACAGTTTGAGAGGTAGTTTTTCAGTGAACTCTGATCTGTTCTGCACATAAAATGAGAATCAGTGCTTTTACCTTGAGCTCAGAGTTTGGGAGTGGTGCAAGGTGAATGCCAAAATGTTGCCAGGTATATTTCCTGATTGTTAACGACCCATTTTTTATATATATAATTCCATATGCTGCAGAGTCCTGTTTCTCTTACTTTTTCTTTTTTTTGTTTGTCAAGAGACTAGTCCTATCACATAAGGAAGGATCCTGTATCCCTTAAAAGTTGTACCAAAGCAGGTCATTTATATCTCCAGCAGCCCTTCATCTTCAGAGCCCCTTCAGGAAGGAAAATGGCTGCCAATGATGATGATGGGATTTCACCCATGTGTGTGGGTGGTACTGAAGAACAGTGTCTTCCACTGTGTTTGCACAAAAATAGATGCAGGCACATTCTCTAGCCCTTACCCATTCAGAATGAGCATTATATTACCTAGTAGGACCGCTCCGAGGTCAAGGATGCTGGCAAATGGCGCTGTCAACTCTTCAACTCAGACCCCAACATGGACTTGCCCACTCCCATAGCCCTTTAGGTAGAGGTGAGTAGTTAAGGCACCCAATTCCTGCCAAATATGACCAAATGAGTCTAAAAATGTAGCCACCCCACAGTGCAGTAAAATGTCTATTTTTATTTTGTAATGCGAGTTCATTGTGTTTATTTTCTTGGGGCTGGGACACGGCAACCTAATCTAGGTGGGCAGGGAATTAGTCTTTTGCTTCTCAAGCACTTAGAACGGAGCACTGTGCCCTGATAGTGTTCCATAAATGCCATTACTACTACTAACCTCATGTCCTGCTCTGCCAGCTCATGAGGTCTGTTTGAGGCTTCTGACGCTATCTTATTACCTTGCATAATGTGAAAGCCAAGCCTTAAAATAGCAATTATTATTATGGCTTTTGTTAAATTCTTACTATGTGTCAAGCACAATTCTAAGCACTGGGGTCTATACAAATTACTTAGGCCCGACACTGTCCCTGTCTCACAGTCTAAGTCGGAGGGAGAACAGGTATCGAATCCCCATTTTACAGATGAGGAAACTGAGGTACAGAGAAAAAGTAACTTTCCCAAGGTCACCCATCAGGCAAGTGGCAGAGCCAGGATTAGAACCCAGGTCCTCTGACTCCCAGGCCTGGGCTCTTTCCACTAGGCCATGCTTTTTTCCTTATTAATACAGCTCAAGTCACACTGCATTCAAACATCTTAGTGAATGTGCAGAAAGGGTGTTCCTTACTGATTAGTCTTACTAATGAGAGGAAAAGACAGCCTATCAACAGAAGGATATAGGTAGCTAGATAGAAAGACAGACACATAAAATTCCCTGAATTCACAGAAATAATTATTAACTTGCTGTTTCTGGAAACAAATGGGGAATGGCTATTTGAGGTCTTGGGCCAAAGAGAATCTTTCAAATTCCCTTAAATCAATCATTTAAGAAGCATTTGAGTTAGTTAAAAAACAAATGAACCACAGAAATCTAATTTACCTGGTTAAAAAATTAATAAAAGCAGAGAAGCAGAGAAGCAGTATGGCTTACTGGAAAGATCACAGGCTTGGGAGTCAGAGGACATGGATTCTAATCTTGGCTCCACCACTTATCAGCTGTGTGACTTTAGGCAAGTCACTTAACTTCTCTGTGCCTCAGTTACCGCATCTTTAAAATGGGGATTAAGATTATGAGCCCCACATGGGACAACTGATTTCCTTGCATCTACCCCAGCACTTAGAACAGAGCTTAGCACATAGTAAGCTCTTAACAGATACCATTATTATTAGTAGTAGTAGTAAAAATTCAGCCCCCTCTATCTTAGGCTTTGTGGGAACAAAAAAAATGTTTCATAAAGAAAAATGGTCATCAATCAATTAATCCTTCAATGTATTTAATGGCCATATCTCCTCCAAGAGGTCTTCCTCACTTAAGCCCTCTTTTCCCAGATCTTTCTCCCTTCTGTGTCTTCTATGTGCTTGGATCTATGATCTCTGGGCATTTGTTACTCACCCCACCCTCATCCCCACAGCACTTCTGTATGTAACTAGAAATTCTATATTATAAATAACCTATTTAGAGTAATGTCTATTTCCCCCTCCAGACTGTAAGCTTGATATGGGCAGGGACTGTGTCTACCAACTCTGTTATATTGTACTCTCCCAAAAACTTAGTACAGTGTTCTGCACAAATAAGTGATCAAAAAATGTCATTGATTGATTGATTGATTTAATGCTTGCTTTGTGCACAGCACTGTAATAAGTTCTTTGCAGAGTACAACAGAATAAGTGGATGCAATCCCTGACTTTCAGGAATTTAGAGTCTAGTTTGGTGAGGACATATATTGAAATAAACAGTAGGTAAGAGAAGCTGTGACCAATCAGATAAAACTTGTATCTACCCCAGTGCTTAGAACAGGGCTTGACACAGAGTAAGTGCTTAAAAAATACCATAAAAAAAGAAAAAAGAGACTGAGTATAAAGAACACAAGTGCTATGGGGGTGGGGGGTGGACATAATTTCAAGATGGCGATTTCATAATCTCCAAGACAGACCAGCCTGAAAAACATTGGTGGAAATTTGTCTCTTCTCCTATAGTGAGAGAATGTTTCCTGAAAAAAACAGTTCATTGATGCCTAATTGGGGGGGGGGGGGGGGCTGAAATGACTTATCTACTAGAGTTCTGCCCTGACTTGTGTTATTTATCATGTGCTTACTCAGTTTCACACTGTGGGAGGTTCAAGAGAATCAAATCAGATACAGTCTCTGCCCCACATGGGCTTACAGTCTAAGAGGAAGGGAAAGAACATTTTACAGATGAAGAAACTGAGGCACAGAGAGGTGAGGAGACTTGCCCAAGGTCATACAGCATGCCAGGAGAAATGTTGAAAGTAGAACCTGAGCCTTCCAGCTCTCAATCCGTTACTCTTTCCACTAGGCACACTGCGTGAGCCTCCACTAAGCAGTGGTTCAGTGTATTGTAGCAATCAATCAATCATAATTTTTGAGTGCTTACTGTGTGCAGAGCACTGTTCTAAGCACTTGAGAGAGTACAATATAACAGAGTTGGTAGACATGTTCCCTGGGGGAAACAGCCAAAAAGGTCAAACAATTCTGGATATTATCAAGAAGGGGACAAATGGCAGAGTTGTGCAATTTTCTAAAGCCCACATCTAGAGTACTTTGTGCAGTTCTGAATGCCACATCTTGGGAAACTTTAACAGAGCCAGAGAAGGTACAAGTGAAGGACAATCAGGATAATCAGAGAGGTGAGAGTGAAGCCACAAGAGATACTTTGGGAATGAGGATAGACTGAAGGGATGAGGACACTTCCACTGAGACAAAAAAGCTGAAAGGGGCCAGGATTGGAGTCTTCAAATCATGAAGTATATATACAGAGTAAATACAGAATTTATTTTCCCCCACCCTACCACACCAGGACAAGGGGGCACTCACTGAAGTTTGACGTTGGTAGGTTCAAAACAAACAAAAGGAAATACTTTTTCATGCAATGGAGGGTAAACATATGGAATGTGTTATCACAGGAAGTTGTGGAGGAAGAAAACAACAATAGATTCGAGAGGATTTTGGATAAGTTCACGGTTGAGAGGTTCGTAATGGGTTACGAAAGGGAAAAGTTAGGGATGTCAGAGGAAAACATTGAAGGGTTTAAGTATAGGGACAATAGGTCTGGGATGGGCTATTAGAGAGAAAAGATGGAAACATTAGAAGATTTAAAAAGTGTTAAGAGTGGTGATCCATAGATTCATCATCTGAGGTGGGCTGTTAAGAAAAACATTAGGGATGGAGAGAGGAGAAATATTAGGTGTGTTGGATGGTCCATCTCTAACCTGGAAGTCAGAAGGACCTGTGTTCTAATCTTGATCCACCACTTGTCTGCTGTGTGACCTCAGGCAAGTCACTTAACTGCTCTATGCCTCAGTTACTTCATCTATAAAATGGCGATTAAGACTGTGAGCCCCATGTGGGACATAGACTGTGTCCAAACTGATTATCTTGTCTATCCCAGTGCTTAGTACAGTGCCTAGCACATAGTAAGTGCTTAACAAAGACCATTAAAAAAAAAAAGCATGAGAAGGGCAGTCCTACTCACCCTTTCAGAGTCAGATTCACAGGGTGGGAGAGAGGTGGGTTTGACCTGGTATGGGATTGCTCATGGTTATATGAATAGCATGTGCTCTATTTGTCTGATCAGCAAGTGTCAACTGCCAGCAGACAGCTGGCTCTAAGAATCTTTATAAGCAGAATTTATTGCTAATATCTGCTGCATTTTTTGGTACATCTTGTCTCCCCATTCAGAGCATGATCTCTATAGAAATAAGGACTGTGTCTTGTAGGCTCTTTGTAACTCAACAAAATAGTCTCTGCACACTGTGGATTGGGATTTGGTGAACTTTGAAATAAGTGACACAGTTTAATCCTGCCTGAAAAAGTAGCATGGCCTAGTGGATAAAGCATGGGCCTGGAAGTCAGAAGGACCTGAATCTTGGCTCTACCATTTGTCTGCTGTGTGACCTTGGGCAAGTCACTTTCACTTCTCATCCTGAGGCTTTGGAAGTGGTGTCTGTTTTCTCAGCCATGAAACTCATATTGTCAGGGGTAAGAAATAAAATGTCTGCACCTATGCTGAATTGGGCCATTTTATATTATGCAAAATTATGTCAGTAAATAAATTGGAGAGTCAGTAAATTTTATTTATGCTGTTTATAAACATTATTCTCAGAACTTGGCAACCGTGCCCAGGAGGGTTCAACTTGAAATGGGTTAACAGGCCAGAAAACTTCAATTTTATGAAGAAGCATGGCCAGATAGAAACAATGCAGGCCTGGGAACCAGAGGACCTGTGTTCTAATCCCGGCTCTGTCACTTGCCTGCTGGAAGATATTAGGCAAGTCACTTCACTCTCTGGACCTCAGTTTCCTCATCTGTAAAATTTGGGTTCAATACCTGGTCTCCCATCTACTTAGACTGTGAACTCCATGTGAACTATGTTTGACCCGGTCCTCTTGAATCTACCCAGTGCTTAGTTCAGTGCTTGGCACAGAGTTAATTCTTAACAGATACTACAATTATTACTAGGAGTAGTATTGTTATTATGGCTCTTTTCAGTCCTGATGGAAAACTCTCAGGTCTTGTCAGACATCTGGGATAAGCGAAGCTGGAAGTCCAGGTCAGACAGTTGTGGGGGCAATTTCCTCTTCCCCCCTCATCCTCTTCCAGTGGAGTGGACATCTATGGGTGGAACCAGCTGTACTTCAATAGTGCTAGGGTCACATAGCATCTTTGGTGATGAATAAAATGTGTGAGTTGGGTGGTGGTCCCCAGAGTTCAAGATATAGAGTTCAAGGTATCTTTAGGTTTGGCATCCCACCACCCCACCAAGCTTGATCAGCATGGCACAGCGTGGATTTTTATCCACTGACCGTAGAATAAGATCAAAAGGCATTGAGAGGTGTAGGATGATGCACTTCTGATCTTAGTCTCATGGCACTTTGAATCTGAGTTATTTTCACCAAACCAGTCTCGATGCTATACCTCGCCATTTCTAGTGTTGATGATTGCAAGATGTCATTACAGAGTCCTTGCATGTATCTACGTTACCCAGAAGCCTGACGTTAAGACAGCTGAATAGCTTTGCCACCACTTTCAATCCACTGATTGTGCCGCTAGCACCACTTAAGAGCAAGTCCTGGGAAAAGGCTTCATTTTGGTTATGGTTATGGAGAGAGGGTGTGTTGTGTCAGAAAACTGCCATCTTCAGCATCCATCCAGATTTCCCTGTGATTCATTTTTGGAATGTTTGTACCCGACTTCCGCTGCCAATGAAGGGTTGGCAACAGAAATTACAAAAATTAAAATTGACAAGTACTTTGCACTACAGTGCATGTATTTAAAAGTTAGACTTTGATTATTGGAATGATGTTTTAGAGAAGCAGTGTGATTGAGTGGATAGAGCACGGACCTGGAAGTCATAAGGACCTGGGTTCTTATCCTCGCTCTGCCACTTGTCGGCTGTGTGACCTTGAGCAAGTTGCTTAACTTCTCTGTGCCTCCGTTACCTCATCTGTAAAATGGGGATTAAGACTGTGAGCCCCATATGAGATAGGGACTGTATCCAACCCGATTTGCTTGTATCCCCCCCAGTGCTTAGTACAGTGCTTGGCACATAATAATTATATAACAAATGACACTATTATTATTGCTGTTATTATTATGTTTTGACCACAGTTGTGAGCCCAGGAGAAAGTCTGAATATAAATATGAATATGACTATGTGTTAGGCTTAATTCATACATTCTTTCTTTGGATCTTTCCCTTTTGACTCTTTTTTACATCACTGTTGATTCTCACACCTTGGAAATGTTAACAGTAGCATCACAAGGCTTATCTAAACTTCAGAATATTTCATAAATATTAAGAGTTTGTGAGCTAGAAGATTATTTTTCCATTTTTCAATATATTGGGGTTGAAAAATTCCAAACTAGTTTTCCTTCTGAAAGCCCAAATTCTAAGCACAGAAAAATGTTCGGATGAAGCCACTGAAAAATGATCACCCCCATAGTCACATCGTTTGAGAAAAGAAAGGACTTGTCAAGCTTAACAACAAACCAGAAGGAGTCAGGAGTCTTACCCACTGGTTTGGAATGTGATTCCATGTTTATGCAGATATTGGAAGGAGGAGACTTCCGTGGGACATGGGGACATTCCAAAAGTATTTGACTCAGAGACATTGACTCAGGGGCCAAGCACAAAGTTGGAGAGCAGCCCCTGTGTAATATCATTCCATTCTGGATGGACATGGTAGGAACAGGATGCAGAGCCATTTAATTTATGACCTCTTCCTGTCCTCCCTCCTCCTCCCTCCTCTCTTTCTTCTCCACCTCTCCAGCCTGACTCTTCTAGTTTGGTGATGGAGAGGAACCTCACCTCCACCAGACTCCACCAAAGACCCTTGCCTAATCCCAACATCATCCTGACTCAGGGACACTTGGTACTCAGCATCTCAGATTTCTCTTAGGTTCCTGCACAGCAAGGTGACATCAATTTAAGACTTTAGTGTGCTTTGGGAGAGGGATAGGTGTGAAATGAACCATGGTCATTGGTATGAGAGGAGGAAATGCCCCCTACAAACTAGAGAAGGAATTTCCTTACAAACCTAAAGGAAAAATGAGAGAACTCACATACTCTGGGATGTGACAGTTCTTGTTCAGAAAATGATTGTTCCTCTCTGTTCCCATTTAGCTGGGTCAACATGTGCCTGTAAATTCCTCCCCAAAGAGAAATCATAACAGCATCAGCAGCACCAGAAAATGACAAACAACTAAACTATGGCATGGTAGCTGCCAAACATTCAACAGTGCTCATATTGCACCAGGAAAAAAAATATCAGATAAGAAAAATAAACTCAGTTTTGTGCATATTTTCTTAAAAATGGATCCTGCTTTGTGGTTTCCTTCAGTCTTCCCTGTAATGAATATATGCAATGCTTAGAGATCACTGACCTGCAGCCCAACGACGCCTGTTTGAATTGATGAGTCTCACTGGTAACCGGGGGAATCTGGGGCTGAGTGAGCAAAGTTCAAGCCAGAGAACTAGTTTCGCAAATTTTTATTTCTGATTCTGCTCCTGAAATTGCATTGTGGTGGCAGCCAATTCATTTATTCCTTTGAGTCTCCATCTCTCCCCTCAGTAAAATGGAGTGGGGGCGGTTTGGACTGCAGACTGCTTTATTATTCTAGGAACAGGGAAGGCAAGGCTCAGACTAAGCCCCCATTTCCCCTACTCCCTGTCCCTTCTGCATCATCTATGCACTGGATCATCACCCGCCTTCAGCCCCACAGCACTTATGTAACATATCTGTAACTTATTTTGATGTCTGCCTCTCCCCCAGACTGTAAGCTCCACCAAGGCAGGAAATGTGCCTGTCAACTCTATTGTATTTTCCCAAGCACTTAGTACAATGCACTGCACACAGTAAGTGCTCAATAAACCCCAGTGATTTGTTGATTGATCAGAGCAAAACAGAGATGTGATTTTGACAGAGTGACTGACAATCTTTCTCATGATGATTTCACCAGGCCAGTGTCCAACTCCTCAGTGAGATTCCCCTCCTTGATCATCTGGCTGAATTTCTATAGCTAGAACATGATTCTATAGGAGCCACCTATCTGCGTGGACATGTTTAGGGAAATAATGCATCCAGAGAAACCGCTGATTGGAAATAGACTGGATATTTCTCAATCCCATGAAGCTGGCTGAAGAGCACCTCACTTAATTTCTAGTTCCCAGATCCAAGCCAACCCTGCCAGGATGGAACTGGCCCGACCAAACAAACCCCAAGCCCCAAAGGGGGTGAAAGGTAAGGAAAAGATTCTGGTGAGAAATCAGTTTACCTTCTCCTTCTCAAAAGAAATGGCAGAAGTGGAAGGTGTGCTGCTTTTCCTGAAGCTTGCCCCCTCTCTTCAAAGTGAACCTGAAATTAGAAGTTCATCTGAGATAACATTATGTGGGCCAGGGACTGTCTGATGTGATGACCTAGTATTTACCCCACTATATAGTACAACGCTTGGCACATAGTAAAAACTTAATCAATCATAGTTATTGAGCGCTTAGTGTATGCAGAGCACTGTACTAAGCACTTAGGAGAGTATAACACACAATAAAATGGACACATTCCCTGCCCACAAGATACTTACGGTCTAGAGGCGGAGATAGACATTAATATGAATAAATAAATTATGGATAAGTACGTAAGTACGTAAGTACTGTGGGGCTGGGGCGGATGGTGAATAAAGGGAGCAAGTCAGGACGGCATAGGGCGAAGCTTAACAAATGCCAAAAATTTCATTATTATTATTATTATCATTATTATTAAAACCACAGAAGGTTCTTAGAAGTAATACACCCCTTCTTGACTTGTATTGCCAATCCCCTTACATCTAAATGACCGGAGGCCCTGGGTTTGAACGTCTTCCCAACAAGGCAGCTGGCCAGAGTGACATCTTTCGGTACACACCGCAAGTGCTGGAAAATAATATCACTCCTACCCAGAACAGCATGTACTCCTTTGGTGGAAAAAGGAATAAAATTCTGAAGCTTTTGTCTTGTCAGGGAAAATTCTTCCAGAAGCTCCCACCGGTTAACTCCCGGGAGACGGCGCCTCTGAATCTTCAGAGCACTTGACCCTCGCCAGTTCTTGCCATAACATTTCGGGTCTGATAGTAGAGCAAAATTTCCCTCCAGTGAACAAATCTAAAATTTCCCCTCAGCCCAGGATGGGGCATTGTGAGAATTCTGTTCATCAGGGACTGGGTCTCAGGAGACTCTTGGTAGGGATAGATTGGGTTTCTTTCCTCAGAGTAATGTTCCCATCTAGTTGTGGGAATGTGTCTGTTATATTATTATATTGTATTTTCCCCAGTGCCTAGAACAGTGCTCTGCAAACAATAAGCACTCAATAAATACAACTGACTGAAGGAGAGAAAAGGGGCTGAGAAATGATTTGTGCACAATTTCAACTGGCAAGATTTCAAAGATGGCTTAGCTGCAGACACAGGTTTAACCCCTCAAAGGGCCTAAGGGGTGCTAAGTGCCCCCTGGAAAGAGGAGGATGGCATCCAAATGTCATCCTGCTCCTTTTCAAGTGCCAATGCTTGTTATTAGTCTTGATTGCTGGCCCCATTTAGTTCTAATTGTTCTCTTAAGCCCCTGAGAGTGTGATCCTTTCATGACTGCTTCTATTTAATCAACTCAGTTTTATGTAAATAATCATTTTCTTCTTCTCTCTAAAGGAGCTGGGATGTCCCCTTGGGACGGCTGTCCTGTGTATACAGTTTAAGGGAAAGAAGGAAGGGAATTGA
The DNA here is from genome assembly GCF_004115215.2 of Ornithorhynchus anatinus. Classification (NCBI taxonomy): domain Eukaryota; kingdom Metazoa; phylum Chordata; class Mammalia; order Monotremata; family Ornithorhynchidae; genus Ornithorhynchus; species Ornithorhynchus anatinus. The sequence continues at coordinate 61,251,395 of NC_041728.1, forward strand.
AAGGTCTGGCTTTTCCTTTTGAATTGTTTGGTGCAGATGGTTCGTGGAAATGTATTTAGTGGGTCTGTTTTTGCTTTACTCAGCTGGTCATGTTCTTATACAATTGTTTGGCTACCAGGATTTTCAGCATCTCTTCTAGTGATATTTTGAGCTAAATTAGCACCAGCTCTTACAGGAGACTGTGTTTTGCCATCGATGGATTCAGTGGGTAAAAAGAGTTTTCATTCTCCCCTGAGAGTTTGCCCAAGACTGTTCCTGAGCCCTAATAGAAGGTGAGCCTGCTTGCTCCCCGGGTAATCTACCTTCCATCCTGGTTTTTCCTTGGCTTTCTAGGAGAATGGTCAGTACATAACTAGTCCTGGGGAAAGGACTGGGGCATATAGTGGGTAGAACATGGGTCTGGGAGTCAAAGGACATGGGTTCTAATCCTGACTCCACCACTTGTCTGCTGTGTGACCCTGGACAAGTTCCTTCACTTCTCTGGGCCTCAGTTACCTCATCTGTAAAATAGAGGTTTGAGACTGTGAGCCCCACATAGGACAGGGACTGCATCCAACCTGATTTTCTCGTATCCCACTAGTACTTAGTACAGTGCCTGGTACATAGTAAAGCTTAACAAATACCACAATTATTAATTATAACTAACAATCCAGCACCTCTTCTGGCGACTGCTAAGCCTCCTCATGACTGGGGACTGTGGCAGGGGATAGGGTGGTAAGGGATTTTAAAAAATTATTATTTAGTAAGCACTTACTAAATCCCAGGCATTGTATTATGCATTGAGTGATGCAAGCTAATCAGGTTGGACACAGTCCCTGTCCTACATGGGGCTCACAGTCTTCATCCCCATTTTACAGATGAAGTAACTGAAGCAAACAGAAGTGAAGTGACTTGCACAAGTTCACACAGCAGACAAGTGGAGGAGCCAGGATTAGAACCCAAGCTCTATCCATTAAGACACACTGCTTCTGCAATTTGAGGAACATACATCCTGTTCCTTCCACCCAATGGACCTCACCTCTGTACTCCAATCTCACTGGAACACCACTCCAGTGCACACCCAGTGAGTGCTGCCCCAGCCCTGGGCTTCCATAGCCAATAGAAGGGGACCGACCAGGGCTGACTAAAGACAGAAAGCAACTAAGCACAGCATCCTCAGGGCAAAACATTAGGTGGGGAAGTGGGAGGTAGTGGTTGAAATTTCAATGCAACCAGCCTCCCTCTTCCCTAAGTTGGAAGGAGTGCCTGTGTTACCGGGGTCTTCAGAGGGCACTGCAATGTCTCTGGAGCAAGGAGGGGGTCAAGGTCCCCATAGAGAAACTCTCTAAGTTCAGAGGCTGGGGCAGACTTCCATATGATATCATTTCCTATGCTGCATGCCTGAGGAAACACACACAGAGTAATGCAATGACGCTAAAAATAATGGGAGACCAAATGTCTGAAGCTGACCTTGGGGTCTAGTTCCCCAAAAAGGTGCCAAGGTTCTGGACTAGGTGTCTGAGCTGAGGTCTAGCCAGTCCCAGCTCATATGAGGCTCTGATATAGCCCAGCAGCCCCGATAGACTCCAGGCACCTAAGAGTGGCACTCCATCTCCAACCTGGAAGAACTGCAGCATCACCATTAAATTGCAGAATCCCTGAAGCTCAGCACTACCCTCCTTCTCACCCTTCCAACCATCACCTCCGGGTCCCCAGAATGCCACCAGATAAGGATTTAGTCCAATGGAACTGGGAGCAATTATCTCACCTCCCCATCCTCCCAAAATATTAAGTCCTGGAAGGGTAAGGGGGAATCATTATGTGCCTGCCCAGCGATCAATTTCTCCCTGATCCCTCCAGTCACATGATGGTAAGCATTTACTATGTGCTAGGCACTGTACTAAATGCTGGGGTGGGTACAAGCAAATTGGGTTGGACAAGGTGCCTGTCCCATGTGGGGCTCACAGTCTCAATCCCCATTTTACAGTTGAGGTAACTGAGGCCCAGAGAAGTCGGGTCAAACGGGATGTAATGGGAGTTCTAATGACTTTCCACTCATCACTGTGCCCATTAACGTTTCCTGAGCTCAGAGCAGCCTTGTCCCCTTTGCACTCACTGGAGGTGATGAAGGCAGCTGCTTCCTGTTGGTGCTATCGGCCAAGATAACCATACAGTCTCCCCTTCTAGACTGTAAGCTCAGAATGCCTGCTAAATCTGTTGTATTGTACCCTCCCAAGTGCTAGTACGGTGCTCTGCACACATAGTAAGTGCTCAATAAATACCACTTATTGATTGATCACCGATGGGGTTTCTCACCCTCGCTCAGGTGACAGTGTTGAATTTCAGGAGAAATCACAAAGGGGAAATACAGCCAAATTGAGAAAATTTCATTGGTGGATTTATCAAGTTTCCTGTTTTTGTCCCGCTCCTGCTGCTCTCTTTCTGTGCATTTATTGCTCCTTTAGTATCTCCACCAAAGGTGTAGAGTGTGAGGAGAGGCAGGAGGGAGAAAGGAGAGGAGAATTCACATCTGTTTAGTTGGCTACTTTATTCCACTACATTGCAACTTTCTAAAGGTTGGGTAGAAGAGACAGCATTCACATTTCTGTGACAACTAAATTAGGGGGTTCTTTAATGCCCTTTCCCCAGTTACAGCTGATAATGACGAGGAGGCTGCCTGCTCTAAATCTGTCCATTTATTTACAAAAATGTCTAGAAGCCGAGACATATAAGAAAAGGAAAAATAAGCAAAATTCACCATGGAAAGAAAAAAAATTGCTTGTTGCATGGCCCTTAAAGTGGTCTTCACATTTTATGGCAATAATTCATTTTACAGATTTATATCAGAGGTCGTTCTAAGTTTATTTACTAAAAACAAATTGTGCAATGGCACACTCCCAGAGGATATCATTTATCATAATCAGCAAGAAAACTCAGAGTCCAACTTCTAATTGACATTTTCAGGTCAAATGGCCAAATTATTTACAGCAGGTGCTGACCAAAATTTCCATATATTAAATCCTAGATTGCCCCTCCCCCCCCTTCGCCAACCTCTGTCGCATCATTTTAACCTGCAACTAGCCCCAACTTTCTCATAGTTGTCCAACTGACTCATTTTTAGGCCCCATCTCTACTCATATTTCTGACAAAATGCAGATATAAATAAAAATAATAATGATGATCATCATCATCACTGTGATATAGATCATGGGCCTGGAAGTCAGAAGGTCATGAGTTCTAATCCCAGCTCTGCCATTTGACTGCTGAGTGGGCTTGGGCAACTCGTTTCACTTCTCTGCACCTCAGTTACCTCATCTGTCAAATGGGAATTAAAAGTGTGAGCTCTATGTGGGACAGGGACTGTGTCCAACTCAATTTGCTCCTATCCACCCCAGTGCTTAGTACAGTATCTGGCACAGAGTAAGCACTTAACAAATGTCATTATCATTATTATTATTATTATCATATTATATTTGTTAGGCACTTACTATGTGCCAAGAACTGTGTCATGCTCTGGGGTAGATGCAGTCATATCAGGACTCACAGTCTAACAGGGAAGGAACATAGACATTTAATCCCCATTTTACTAATGGGATTACAGTTAATGACTTGTCCAAAGCCACACAGCAGACAAATGGCCAATGACTGTTTATTGTTGCATTGTACTCTCCAAAGTGCTTAGTACAGTGCTCTGCGCATGCTCAATAAATACAAATGAGTGAATGAATTGAATGAATGAATGAATATATTCCCTGCCCACAAAAAGTTTACAGTCTAGAGTCAAATTAAAAACTCCAATTTGGGATCTGTCTCCCAATTCCTCAGTGCTTGGAATGAGCCAAAATCCATCCAGTGGGGATTTTTACCAAAACTAGGAAGTAATTTGAAAGGGAGTCTCCTGTTGACTTAGAATCTGCCAAACTCTTTTAAAAGGGCTTTGCCAAAACCAGAGATTATTTGATAGGCAGTCCCAGGTGCTGCAAAAAGGCTTCCTCTGACTTTCCAATTTGTTAAAACAGATTTTCATCACAGTCCCTCCCTGGGAGGAATTGGGGTTTTAGGGAAGCACATTCACATGTTTGAGCCTCTAGGGCAGGAATTCCCAAATATGACCAGTCATCTGGCTTAATCAGACCCATCAAACCATGGGTTGGGGACATCAACCTTCCTAGGAATGAGTAAAATCAAGATAGCCCCAAGAGTCAAGGTCTTCAGGAAGTCATGTGGGAGTGGAGAAGGAGAAGGAACAGTGACCAGTGACTGAAGAGTAAACCAATTTCTACATTGGCACATATCCCTGCTCTTCAGGATCTCTTTTCCTCCACGATGAGATCGATTTGGTTCTGACCCTGCCCCATTCTGAACATGTGTGGAAGATTATGTGGCCTGTTCTTATGTCATTCTCTTGGTCTGGCCCTCCAAACCAAAAAAAAAGTTTGGATACCCTCACTCAGTGTCTTTTGATTCATTTTTCTCCAAGCCGCTTTACTCTTCTTCTAAAGTAGATCCAGGAAAAGAACTGTTCAAATCTCATTCCCACTAGTAATGAATATTAGCTGCTAGCTTCCCTTTGGAATGGATTCCCTCTAGTGTCCCAGTTTATAGGGAAATGAGGGCCTGCTGAAATCTCTCTACTGTTCAAGGGTAATTCTAGTGTAAGTGTGGCTAAAATGTGAAGCCCCAAAATGCAGTAGGGGGCATTAGGTCAGTAATACTGAGAATCCTAGTACAGAGAGGCACTCGACATGCACTCACTTGACACCGCTGACATTTTAGTCCTTGAACCAAGCATAATATTCAGCCCCTACTCAGTATCAGTTCATAAACACTAGTTGTTATATGACTCTTCAGGAAGAAATAATGATACTAGGTTAGGAGTTACTGACCAGTCTCCAGAGTCATAACCCACCCTACCCCCTTCCCACATTCCTTCCAACAGCCCCTGGGCTCAGGGCTGCTGAAGTACCAAATCAGAGCCATCAAATCCGTCAGTCAGTTAATTGTATTCATTGAGCGCTTACTGTGTGCAGAACACTGCACTAAGCGCTTGAGAGAGTACAGTAGAACAATAGAACAGTCACTTTCCCTGCCCAGCTCTTGGTAGCCAAAGCAGCATTAGAAAAGACAATGTGGCCTAAAGGAACAAGCACAGTTCTCTGATTAGGAGAGACAGATTCTAGTCCCAGCTCTTCCAGCATTCTCTTTATCGAGAATAAAATGACAATACTGTGTTGGTATATTTTAAGATACGGAAATGTGACATTGCTTTTAGGAACTGTACTTTCAAATGGTTTGTTAATAGCCAAATAGAGAACCATCTTCTAAGTAGGTGCTCTGATTCCACTCTCACTGCTGGATGATTGAGGTTTACTCCTGAATTAGAGCTAATGTTTGCCTATTGCCTGACTCTGACTATTGCTGACTCTCCTACCTCACCTGCCACTAGCCCTGGACATCACCTCTGGGGCTAGGCGGTCACTTATGCAGGCTGTGGATGCCCTTCAGGCGGTGTGGGAGAAGGTTGGAGAGATTACAGCACAGACTTGAAAGTTTAAAACTTTATGTTGAGGTTAATCCAGAACAGAGATAATTCACTCACCAATCAATGGCATTTATTTATTGAGTGCTTACTGTGTGCAGAGCATTGTACTAAGCACCTGGGAGAGCACAATGTAACAGAGTTACTACTAATAATAATAATTATGGTCTTTATTCAGTGCTTACTATATGCAAGGCACTGTAATAAGTGCTTGGGGGAATACAAGCAAATTGGGTTGGACACAGTTCTGTCTTGCACGGGGCTCACAGTCTTACTCCCCATTTTACAAATGAGGTAACTGAGGCACATAGAAATGAAGTGACTTGTCCAAAGTCACATGGCAGACAATAATAATAATAATGGTATTTGTTAAGCACTTACTATGTGCCAAGCACTGATCTAAGCTCTAGGGTGGATTCAGGTTATCACGTTGTCCCACGAGGGGCTCACAGTCTTAATCCCCATTTTACAGATGAGGTAACTGAAGCACAGAGAAGTTAAGTGGTTTGCTCAAGGTTACACAGCAGACAAGTGGCGGAGTCAGGATTAGAACCCATGCCCTCTGACTCCCAAGGCCATGCTCTTTCCATTAAGCATGCTTCTTCTCTAGTGAAGGTGTCAGAATTAGAACCCAGGACTTTGTGACTTCCAGGCCCGTGCTCTATCCACTAGGCCACACTGCTTCTTAAGAGTTGGTAGACACATTCCCTACCCACAGTGAGCTTATAGTCTTAAACAAGCTTATACCAATGGCCTGAAGCTAGGTTGGATCAAATCTCTTAGGTTTATTGCAGAAATAGGGGTGGCCAGATTTTTCTCCAGTTTTGCTATAGAATTCAGGCTTGAATTTGGTCTGGTGTCCTAAAAGGACATTAAAAAAAAATCCACATACTGTAGCAACAAACCTATCGTTTAGCTTCTGCTTTCTGGCAGAAATTTGAGAGCGGGGTGAATTACAGCCATAAATTAAATAAAACTATCCAGAATATGGCTGGTCCAGAAAGCTTGTCGGCTTCTTTCACAATGCTCCTCATTCTCCTCTTCTTGATGAGACAGATTCACCAGAGGAAAAAATAAAGCAGGAGTGGAGAGAAGAGTGGTTATTTGATTCTGTATGCAGAATACACACCTAATTAACGCAAAGTTGAGACCAACCAGAAAGCTCAGCTAAATGTCCTCCTAATAGATTCCTCTCCTATAAGCACAAGGACTTTCAACTATACTGTTAACCTGAGAAAAAGAAGGACCCATCCAAAAAAAGTTACCAGAATCGCAGTACCTCAGTCAGTCCTTGAGGTCTAGACACAGGACTTAACTTCAAATAGCAAACGTTTTACTTCCTAACATTTACTTACTCTGAAGTAGTGTGGCCTAGTGGATAAAGCATGGGTCCAGATGCCAGGGAACCTGGGTTTTAATCCCTGGTCTGCCACCTGCGTGCTGTGTGACCTTGGGAAAGTCACAACTTCTCTGTGTCTATTTCCTCAGCTGCAAAATGAGAATTCATTACCTATTCTCCCTCATACTGAAACTGTGTCTCAGGTGGGATAGGGACTGTGTCCAATCTTATTAACTTGTATCTACCCCAGGGAGTCAGAGGTTATGGGTTCTAATCCCTGCTCCGCCGCTTGCTAGCTGTGTGACTTTGGGCAAGTCACTTAACTTCTCTATGCCTCAATTACCTCGTCTGTAAAGTGGGGATTAAAACTGTGAGCTCCATGTGAGACAACGTGATCACCTTGTATCCCCCCAGCTCTTAGAACAGTGCTTTGCACATAGTAAGCCCTTAACAAATACCACCATTATTATTAGCAGTGCTTGACAAATAGTAAGTACTTAATAAATATTACTTTTTTCAAAAAAGACATGTTCCTCAAGACAGTGTGAAAGTGGAGAATTCTGCATCTTTCTTATTATCTTAATGCTGGATGAATTGCTACCCCTATACTGGTTCCTTTTCTTCCAGCTGACTTTAACTCAGAGTATTTACTTCAGTATGTGCCAAGGTGACATGGAGTTGAAGAATGTATTGGCCCGCACTGTTCATTCATTGTTTTGGATGCAGTGTTATCTGCCTTAGTCCTGAATGCTTGCCCTGGAATTAAATTAAATAAAAAAAGGAGAGTGATGCCAGAGGGCATAACACTTCCACCTTTGCTATCCCTGGAGAGACTGATGCAGTCTTCAGGAATGTAATGTTTTCCTTAATTTGTTGGAAACTGGCCCTTTATTGACAAGATTTATCTGCACTGCTTGACTAGTGGAAACGATGGGCTATTTCATGGGTGTAAATAGGCAGCCTCTGCCTCTGCCTCTGTCTCTGCCTCTGCCTCTGTCTCCAAGGGGCCTCTCACATATTTAAGGATACAGCCCTTCCTGATTCCCTCTGGGGCCTGAGAGCATTCCGGTGGGCATATCTCTTGCGGAAAAAGCTGGACCCAGTCCTTCTTCCTGGAATCCTGCTTTTTGAAGAGATGCTGTCACCAGGCTGGTTTTTGTCTCTCAATAAATGTTTGTTCGCATCCATCTCCATTATGCTGGCCAGTCAGTGAGATCTCTTCATATTGCATTTCTAGTTTGAGGTTAAAATCTGCCATGTCCCAAAGGTCTGGGTGTGCTGATCAGAGAGGAGATTCCCTGGAACTTCCCAAGGCCATTGAGGAGGACAGCGGGCTCGCAGGATAGACCTCGATCTCGTCTATCTCGCTGCCGACCTCTCGCCCACATCCTGCCTCTGGTTTGGAATGCCCCCCCTCCTCATATCCAACATACGATTACTCTCCCCTCTTCAAAGCCTTACTGAAAGCACATCTCTGTCAAGAGGCCTTCAAGAGGCATCTTTTCCTCTTCTCCCATTCCCTTTTGTGTCCCTCTGACTTGGTCCCTTCATTCCCCCTCCCAGCCTCACAGCACTTAAGTACAGATCTGTTATTCATTTATTTATATTAGTGTCTGTCTCCCCCTCTAGACTGTAAGCTCACTGTGGGCAGGGAATCGCTCTGTTCATTATTATATTATACTCTCCCAAGCACTTAGTACAGTGCTTTGCACACAGTAAGTGCTCAATAAATATGATTGAATGAATGAACAACTGGATCCTAGCTACTTGGAGGCAGTAGTGAGCAAAAAGCAAAATAAGCAGAAGCAGAAAAGATTCAGACTTGCAAACTTATTTCTATGAACTGGATCTTCCAAGAGTCTAAGGTACTCCAGAGCAGGAAGTTGGGCCTTTGACTCAATACACTTGATTTTGCCGGTTGCATGGTCAGCCTACAACCTCTTCACCAGATGGCTTTTGCTGCCCTGGATCCACTGACAACTGAAGGCATGGCAGCACTCGCTCCGTCCATCCTGATACCGTCATTCCCACTGTCACTGCCGAATTGGGAAGGGAAGCCTAGCCCTGGAAGGAGGCATTCGTAAGGCATCTTCACCCAGTCAAGGAAGACAAGTAGATACAAAATGAAACAATTGGGTACTCAATCAATAACAAACAAAAGATGAGTCCATTCGAGAGTTGAGGAGACTGGAAGGATAGCAGGATTGGGAAGGTAGGGTACAGCGGGGCAGTCAGTGATAAACCATCTTTTGAGAGACCTAACTTCCTCCTGCAGTGTGACTCAGGTTCTTACATGAACAGACTCACTAAGGGCAGGAACAAAATATACCCTGAAGTATCCTAGAAGCCAGAAAGAGTTAAATCACCTTCCCAAAACACCAAAGCCTTCTCCCAAGGAGCAGTTGGCACTCTGGGGGAAAGTAATCCAGCAATCTGGCACCCAAAAAGCTCAGTCAGTGGACAGAACACACTACCCAATAGATGTCATCAACCCATTTGGCCTGGTTCTGCTCTGGACAGCTTGTGCTGTGCTCTAGACAGCTGTTGTGCTATGTGCTCTAGACAGCTGTTGCCCTCTGAACTCCCCAAACAGGACACACTGTACAGGGCCAGATTTTCAAAATCTCCCCTCTGTTTTACCGCTACATTTTTAAATCTCCTCAACCTCTGGTATACTTAGGCCTAGACACAAATCCTCATCTCTGGTTTTGAAGTTGTCTCTGCTTCCATGCACTTGCAGAAGAAAATGTCCAAGGAGGAAGAGTGAATTTGGCATCCAAGATCGTGGTAGCCAGGAGGCCAATAGAAACAGCATACCAATCGTCAGATAGATGGGCCCTGTTAATAGCCTTTCAGTCGTCACATGGATTCACGTTTCTAGGCCCCACAGGAGTCTGTCACAGAGACAAACATTTCAGTGAGGCTTAGTGGATAGAGCATGAGCCTGGGAGTTAGAAGGTCCTGTATTCTAACCCCAGGTCTATTACTGTCTGCTGTCGCTGGGTGACCTTGGGTTAGACACTTCACTTCTCTGGGCCTCAGTTACCTCAACTGTAAAATGAGGATGAGGATTGTGAAACCCATGTGGAACAGGGACTTTGTCCAACCTGATTAACTCGTATCTACCTTAATGCTTAGAGCAGTGCTTGGCATATAGTAAGCACTTTAACAAGTACCATAATTATTTATCATTATTTCCAATCCATAAGACCTTCAGAGTGTTGGACACAAGAGCTTAAGAGGGAGGAGGGGCTCAATTTTCCCCATGAAATCAACCGTTCAAAGATGCGAACCGACCAAAATGCCAGCCCAGAGCAGTATTCCCCTTCTGCTCTACCGTCTTGTACCAATCAATAACAATTCAATTTTGTCTGAACTGAGGCATAACCTATTCCAAGAAGTAAGTCTCAAACCCAGTCAGGCAATAGACAACAAATAAACTTTCTGGCCAGGATTTGACATAAAAGATAAGTAAATTTGGGCACCATCCACAGAGCAGTGGAAGTCCAGCTTATATGGTCTATTTAAAGATCCAAGTGACACCATATCATTCCTTAAAAGTACTAAAGTGAGCCCCAAGGGGCAATACCCAGCCGAGTCTTAATTTTTCTTTTTTAAATCTTAAACCAGAGCCAAAACATATCAAGTAGTTTAATACAAATCCTGGCATATTCCAGTAGAATTTTAATAGTCAAAGATATTTAAAAGGGTGGATAATTATGCTAGTATTACTAGAACAGGCAAGGGACTTTCCATCAGAAATCTGGATACTTCAGAAAATTAAAAATGTGCTTGCCCCGCTGGGAACATACTGCAGAGAGTAAACATACTATGAGCTTCCTGTTCATTTTTACATCTCACTTGTCACAAACCCCACACCTAGTTTTTTATTTTGTTTTGTTTTTTAGGTGATTAGTTTCAGGGGCCAAGGAGACCTGATGTTTGTGTAACTCTCAAGAGAGTTTAGGGTAGTAGCTAAACTTTTACAAATAAACTGCAAGTTCCAAGAAGACAGGTTCCACATTATTTGCTTCAGTTGCACTCTCCCAAGTGCTTAATTCAGTATTTTGCACTCAGTGGTGCTCCGTAATCACCGCTGATTGTTTGAGTGATTAGTAGCCCCCTCCTGATGAGACATTAAATAATAATAATGGCATTGGTTAAGTGCCTACATTATGCCTTACATCGTACTAAGTGCTGGGATAGATACAAGACAATCAGTCCTTGACCCACATGGATCTTACATCGAGATAGGCTGGAGTAGGATTGAATCCCCATTTTACAGATGAGGAAGCTGAGGCACAGAGATGTTAAGCTACTTGCTCAAGGTCACACAGCAGACAAGTGTGCAGAGCTGGGATTAGAACTCAGATCCTCTCACTCTCAGACCCGTGCTTTTTCCACTGGACCTTGCTGCTCATCTGATTAATTGATTAATGCTCTGATTAATCTAATTCCTGATTAATCCCCACTCCTCCCTGGTCAAACGACTCTGTCAACCATTTTAGCACTCATGAGTATATCTGTTCATTTGTTTATTTAAGTGCCTACTTTCGTTTTTATAATTTACTCTACAGTCTCATTCACTCCAATTCAGTTAGCTCATGTCTCTTATTAGATTGTAAATTCCTCAAGGGGCAGGGACTGTGTCTTTTACTTTTATCATTTATCCCCCAAGTGCCTGTAAGGTACTTAATAACTGTCACTGATGATGAGGAGCCCATCAACTGTACAGGACAATGATGCTGACAATGCTGTTGAAGAATCAGTTCTCTAGATTTATTGTGAAAGACTGGCTTTGAAAAATGGTTGGATGGTTTGTCCTCTGACAATAGCAGTAACTGAATAAGTGCTTAACTCAACTGCTTAGAACATGGAGATAATAATGCTAGAGCAATGGGTTTGAATTCTATATAGTTCACATTTTCTCTTTAGATAAGAGTTTTATAATGGATTACCAAAGAGACAATTAAGACTATAAAGGGGGAAAGTTAAGGGTTTTGAGTAGCCCACCATAAATCATGAGGATCGATGTCCGAGGGGCAACAAGCACACAATTCCTCCAAGTATCCTAGAGACAGTTTCAAGGCCAAATTCTGGGTAGGACTGACCATTGATCTGACGCAATATGAAATTCCTTTGTGGTCTTTGCCTGGCATCCTCTCAGCAGTTGAGATCAGCAGTTCTAACTCAGTTCATGCTGTTTGTCCATGAAAGCCTGTACTTTTAGAAACTTCTAGCCACCACTGACTAAGTGAACCCCAATTTCTGGCTTCCTATACTCATTGCTCAATCTCCCTGCTCGGATTAGATGGAGGAAAGCATCAGATGCTAAGGGAAGTTATTTTACTGTTCCTGGATTTAGCGTGTGTGTGTGTCCTTGGGCTTCTGAGTAATAGGGTTCAATGTTATAAATTGAATAAACAATAATTTCCAGAGAGCCAGAAAGGACCAAAATATAATTCATCAAGTGTCATCACCAGAAACCAGCAGCAAGCAGAGGAGACAAGTGGACAATTGTGATTAAGTGTTCATTACAGGATAGAGAATTCTGTTGCCACCACACCGACTCTGACCATGACTGTTGGAATCTAACCTTGGGGCAAACTTATCTAACTGTAATGTATTTCAATATCCACTTTCTCCTATATACTGTAAGCTCCTTGAGGGTAGGATTTGTGTCTACCAACTCTACAGTACTGTATTTTCCTATGGGCTTAGAACAGTTCTCTACACACAATAAGAACTCAAGAAATGCCACAGATTGAATGATTCCAGCAATCACATCCAAACAGTAGGCCCTTGTTAGCTCTGATATAATCTTAGGCTCCCAAACTTAAGAAGCTCAAAGAGACAGGATCACAACTGACATCCTTGTGGGGTTAATAGCATTTTGGAAAGTGCATTTTGGAGTGTGTGCATCTGATTTTTAGAATAGGTTCTGCTCTTGTATGGCAGGAGGGAAGGCAGGGAGGGAAGAAAAGCAGAAAAATCTGAGAGAGTGAGGAGTGATGGTCATTGGTTAGGATCATTCCAAGGTACCCATTAAGACTAGAAAAAGAAAAATACATGTCCTTTTTCTTCTTTCTCCCTCCGTCTTCTGTTCTAACTCCTAGTAATAATAATAATTATGGTAGTTGTTAAGTGCTTACTATGTGCCAAGCACTGTTCTAAGTACTGGGGTAGATACAAGTTAATCAGGTTGGACACAGTCCCTGTCTCACATAAGGTTCACTCTTAATCTCCATTTTACAGATGAGGTAACTGAGGCACAGAGAAGTTAAGCAACTTGCCCAAGGTCACACAGCAGACATATCATGAAGCAGGATTAGAACTCAGGCCCTTCTGACTCTCAGGTCCATGCTCTATCCACTAAGCCACGCTGCTTCTCTCCTCAGCTCAATCGATGAATGATTTTTATGGAGCATTTACTAAGTGCAGAGCACTGCATTAAGAGCTGGGGGAAAATACTCCAAACACTAATGACACAGTCATTATTCTCAAGGATTTTATAATATATAAAGCAGATATAATTTTTTTTTACCTATAGTGAGAGCAGGAGGAAAGACAAAGATATAACCCTAAAGCCCTCTCTTCCCCCTGGGCCCCAGCTTTCCCATCTTAGTCAGAAACAGCACCATCCTTCCTCTCCCAGAAGATGGCAACCACAATGTTAACCAGAATTCCTCATTATCTTTCAATTCTCATATTTAATCAATCAATCACTCAATGTTTTACAATTCATTTATTGTACCTCAATCTCGTCTATCTCACCACCAACCTCTAGTCCACGCCCTGCCTCTGGCCTGGAATGCCCCCACCTCTTCATATCTGAAAGACAAATACCCTCCTCACCTTCAAAGCCTTATTGAAGGCACATCTCCAAGTGATCTTCCATTCATTCAATTGCATTTATTGAGCGCTTACAGTGTGCAGGGCACTGTACTAAGCACTTGGAAAGTACAATTGAGCAACAAATAGAGAAATTACCTACCTAACAATGGGCTCACAGTCTAGAAGGGGTCTGGGGGAGAGGGAGAGACGGACAGCAAAACAAGTAAAAAGACACTATAACCATTAATATAAATAAATAGAATTATAGATATGTACACATCATTAATAAAATAAATAGACTAATAAATATGTACACATATACACAAATGCTCATTTCCTCTTCTCCCACTCCCTTCTGCATTGTCCTGATTTGCTCCCATTACTCGCCTCTCCCTCAGTCCCTCAGCACTTATGTGCAGATTCATAATTTGTTTATGTTAAGGTCTGTCTCCCCCTCTAGACTGTGGGCAGGGAACATATCTACCAACTCTGTTTGTTATATTGTTATGGTGTACTCTCCCAAGTGCTTATTACAGTGCTCTGTAAACTATAAGCTCACTATGGGCGGGGAATGGGTCCATTTATTATTATAATGTACTCTCCCAAGTGCTTAGTACAGGCTCTAGTGCTCAATAAATATGATTGAATAAATGAACGAACAGTAAAGTGCTCAATAAATATGATTGATTGATAGAACACTTACTGTGTGCAGAGTGCTTGGGAGAGTACAATACAACATAGTTGGTAGCTGCATTTTCTGCCTACTATCTACTGCCAAGCCTAAAGTTCGCTCAACATTTCCCGGATCCACCCCTTCTCTCCACCCAAATAGCTACCACCATGGTAAAGATTCTGGTCAGGTCGGGCCTAGACTCAATATCAGGCCACCTCAACTGTCTCCCTTCCCCCAGCAAACTTCCCCATCCTATCACAACATCTTACTGTTATACAGATCATCTTCTGAAAGTGTCACTAAGCCCACATGTCACCTCTTGTCAAACCCTCCAATGGCTCCCTGTATCCCTCCGCAACAAAACAAAACTCCTCACAATTGGTTTCAATGCTCTCCATCAACTTGCCCCACCTTTAACTTTTATCTGTTCCTCAACTCTCTCTCTTTATTCCTCCCAAGTGAATCTTCTAACGGTACCTCATTCTCCACAGTCTCATCTCTATCTCCTTACTTGTGCGATTCCTCCCAACTTGGAATTTCCCCCTTTCCCAAACCCAGCAGATTACAGCTTTCTCCACATTTAAAGCCCTCTTAAAGTCCCACCTCATTAAGCAAGCTTTTCCTGATTAATTTCCAAGTACCCTGAGTCGTATAAATCCATCAGCAGACTCTAACAAGTATGAACTTATTCATAACCATCTTTGGCACTTCTTTCTATACATATGTCTTTTCAATTAAGCATTTATCTTGACTATTGATTTTTAAATATTGTATTTCTGCTTCTCTGGTAGAGTGTAAGCTCTTTGCAGGTAAGGGATGTGGCACTTCTTAGTTTTGTACTTTCCAAATGTTTTGTACAGCACATTCCACCAAGTGGACCCTTAATAAATGCTAATATTAAGCTACTATTCTGCCGTCCCCTCTCTAGGATCGCACCTGGAGGGTGTCCAGTACTTCTACCAGTCTTGGCTAAAGGCGGGAGAGTCAAGCAGAGGCATACCTATTCCATCCCTAGCTTGGGCAGTGACTAGCAAGAGGAAGGCAATCTACTACAAGTCAAAACTCACCAGGAGAGAGTCGAGGGCAGAGACTCAAGTTTACTACATGGAAGAAGACAGTGGTAAACCACTTCCATAGTTTTACCAAGAAAACTCTATGGATCAACTATCAGAATGATTGCAGATGGAGGTGGGACGTTCTGAGAGAGATGTGTCCACGGAGTCACTATGGGTCAGAGATAACTCGACAGCATAAGACAAGACTGTCCACAGTAGATGCTTAGCGACTCTGAGGAAGATGGTGACAATCTAGACCCAACCTTCTCTCCCAAGAAGGACAGACCACTCAAGGCAGAATATTTTATGATTTATACTTTAAAATCACTGTGCACAAAGTCTAATCACTCCCTTCATTCATTCAATAGTATTTATTGAGCGCTTATTATGTGCAGAACACTGTACTAAGTGCTTGGAATGTAAAATTCGGCAACAGATAGAGACAATCCCTGCAATGGAAGGAGTACGGGCTTGGGAGTCAGAGGTCATGAGTTTGAATCCCTGATCTGCCACTTGTCAGCTGTGTAACTGTGGGCAAGTCACTTAACTTCTCTGTGCCTCAGTTACCTCATCTGTAAAATGGGGATGAAGACTGTGAGCCTCACGTGGGATAACCTGATCACCCTGTATCTACCCCAGTGCTTAGAACAGTGCTCTGCACATAGTAAGCGCTTAACAAATACCAACATTATTATTATTATTAGTCGGGGGAGACAGGACAGACAAAAACAATAGCACTAAATAGAATCAAGGAGCTGTACATCTCATTAACAAAATAAATAAGGTAATAAAAAAATATATAAATCAGTGGATGAGCACAGTGCTGAGGGAAGGGGAAGGTTGGGGGAGGAGCAGAGGGAAAGGGGGGGAAAGGGGACTTAGGTGAGGGGAGGTGAAGGGAGGCAGAGAGGCAGCAGAGGGAGCAGAGGGAAAAGGGGAAGCTCAGTCTGGGAAGGCCTCTTGGAGGAGGTGAGCTCTCAGTAGGGCTTTGAAGAGGGGAAGAGAATTAGTTTGGCAGAGGTGAGGAGGGAGGGCATTCCAGGACAGGACAGGTGAGAACGGGGGGCGGTGAAGAGGTGGGCATCCCTGTATTTCATCACCCTGCTATCTAGCAAGTCCTTCCTTCTATCCAGCCAAGAATCTCTCCTGCTTTCATTTAAGCTGTTTCCTCTGTTCTGTCTTCTCTGGACAGGGAGAGCCACTGACCAACTCCCACTCATTAAAACCCTTCCTAAAACCATAGGAAGTGATTAAATCACTCCTCAACCTTCTCTTCTTCAGACTAAACAAACCCAATTCCTTCAAGTTTTTCTCATACCACCTGCTTTTCATCCCTCTTATCATTGTTGTTGTCATCACTATTCTTTGGGCCTTTTCCAGTAACTCCACATCCATTTTTTAAATGCACTAATCAAAACAGGAAACAATAAGGGCTCACAGGACAAAGCTATGGTAGAATGACTACACCCTTATCCTTTCATGTGCTTTTGAGACTCCATCCCCTATTTCTCAGACCTTCTCTCAGACAAGTTGGTTTTTCCAAATTTCAAGACCATATAACGATGCCTAGTGGTATTGCTTGTTATTATTATTATTATTAAGTGTTACTATATGTCTAGCATTGTTCTAAGTGCTGGGCAGACACAGGTTAATCAGGGTTGAACACGGTCCCTGTTTCACATGAGACTCACAGTCTTAGTAGAAAGGAGAGCAGGTATTAAATCCTCATTCCATGGTTGAGACTTGTTATTGTTGAATTGTACTGTTTCTTTGAGAACCTCTTTCTCATTTATCCAGGTAAGTTTGAATTTCATTCCCACATCCCCTAATGTTGGCAGCTAAGTCCAAATCATAATTGTTGGAAAATCTGATGAGCAAGATCCTGATTCCTTCATCTATATCATCAGGAAAGATACTGAATTTAAATTTACAGCTGTTTGCTTATTTTACAAATGTAATGAAAAAGATGAGTTTTGAGCTATTTGGTCATTGACTAAAAGGAAAAAATTAAATAACAAAACCCCAGTTTCTTTGCTCTTTCTTTCAGAGCTCTATCCCCAGGGCCCTGGAAGAGCCAGGGAGAGACTTGGCAGAGGGAAATGAACAATAACAAAGCAATAATGGCCAGTGCAACAGAAGAAGAATGAAAGTCTCTCTGTTGGTTACCCTGTCAACCAATATTTCAACCTTCACCACCAGGCTCTACAACCAATATCATGTATTAGAACGGATTCCTTGGCTTCTTTAATGGAACCAGTGAAAATAATGTTCCCCTTAGAGGATTAAGCCACAGTTTTAGGGCAGTAATTGAGTCTCCACTGTATATGTTTTTTGGTTCAAGCACCTTACATTCATAACATATCAGCAACCTGATTATCTTTTACCTACCCTAGTGCTTATTACAAAGCTTGGAACATAGTAGGCATTTAACTAATAATAATAAGTACAGTGCCTGGCACATAGTAAGAGCTTAACAAATACCATCATCATATTATTATTATAGTATTATCAATTATTATTATTACTTAACATTAATAATAACCAAAAGAATTGAATCAGGCTAACAATGGTTGTACCTTTTGCTTCCTCCTCCTTTGGTTCTCAGAGAGATGTCCTTCTTAAAATGTCTCACCACACTCTTTACTCTGTGCATTTAGGGCTTTGCTTTAAGCTCAGCTTTACCTAGCTAGAGGCAGGATTTAATTAGTTACAGTTTTTCTAGAACAGTCCCCCCCCACTCAACCTCACCACAATTTACACTGTGGCCTACATTACTGAATTCCACTGGGCATTTAGTTTTTCAGTGTCTTCCTTTTAGATGGTAACACCTCTGCTTTCCAATGGTAGACACAGAGAAGTTTAGGAAATACCAGCTGGTAAGGGCTGAATGGGTCCAGTGATGTATCTCTCCACCACTAAAAAATGTGGAATGCACTTACCCCGCAAAGATGCCAGGAGTTTGGATTTCCCATTAACCACTCCCGCAAATTACTTCAAGGCTTAACTTGGAATTCACAACCAAAATGTTAACATTTTTAATTTAAGTGGGCACCTCTGTTTGAAAAATGATGGTGGCCATCAAATGCCGCCAAGGAAGTTGAAATCAACTGGAAGGAATTAGTCATTCATTCATTCTTATTGCATTTATTGAGAGCTTACTGTGTGCAGAGCACTGTACTAAATGCTTGGGAAGTACAACACACAACAATAGACAGTGACATTCCCTGTCTTCAGTGAGCTTCCAGTATACAGACACTAGCACAACACTACAAGCAGATGTGAAGCATCATGGTGTAGTGGATAGAGCACGGGCCTGGGAATAGGTGGTCATGGACTCCCAATCCCATCTCCACCACTTGTCTGCTGTGTGACCTTGAGCAAGTCACTCAACTTCTCTGTGCCTCAGTTACCTCATCTGTAAAATAAGGATTGAGACAGGGACTATGTACAAACCACTTTGCTTGTAACCACCCCAGCCCTTACTATAGTGCCTGGCACATCATTAGTGCCAACAAATAAACATTAGTTATCATTATTATTTACAAGCTCTTCCAGGGAATACAATATTCTTTGTTTTTCCCTGCTTTGAAAGGATAGGGACTCAGATTCAAGCCCCTTCAGGATCTATAAGTGGTTCATGCAGAGATGCTGAGCAGCACACTAGTGCTGAAAATATTTCCTTGTATGTATGTACAAGGTAAAAAGTATTAAAAGAAAATCCCTTAATAAAGCTGATAGTCATTCTTTTTTATAAATGATTAGTGAGGGCAAAAGATTACTATAATTGACTTCTCAGTTTGTTTCAAGCTTATTTCATCTTTTTTTCTCCTCTAAATGATACATGTGGTTATCACTAGATCTCCTTCCTTCATAAAATTAACCCGTAAAAGTATTCTCATGTTTCCTTGAAGAGCATAAGTAATTGAGAAATGTAATCCTGGGTTCAGAATTGATGGTCCATTCCACCCATGATGCTTGGAGGAAACCAAGTGATGATTGCCCTCCTTTGATAATGATGGACATTTAATAATAATGTTGGTATTTGTTAAGCGCTACTATGTGCGAGCACTGTTCTAAGCGCTGGGGTAGACACAGGGGAATCAGGTTGTCCCACGTGGGGCTCACAGTCTTAATCCCCATTTTACAAGATGAGGGAACTAGGCACCGAGAAGTTAAGTGACTTGCCCAAAGTCACACAGCTGGCAAGTGGCAGAGCCGGGGTTTGAACCCATGACCTCTGGACTCCAAAGCCCGTGCTCTTTCCAGTGAGCACGCTGCTTCTCGTGCATTTATTAGGGGCTTACTCTGTGCCAAGCACTGTGTAGTTGCAAGATAATCAGATCCAACACCATACCTGTCCCACATATGGCTCACAATCAGAGAGAGCTCCATTCTCCTGCTCGGGGATTATACCACCTGAACATCCCTAATTTTTCCCTCCAGTAATCCATTATGAACTTATAGTTCATAAACTAAAACCCTTCTTGGTCTTCTCACCGCAACTTTACCCTCTAAACACTCCAACAACCCACTGAGGACCTCTTGCCTGTGAATTTAGCCTAGTCCCTCTTAAATCTAATGATATTTTCAGCCTGCATAACTCTCGGTGGTAGTTGAATCCTTTATGCTACCAACACTAGGTGAGGAAATGTTTCCTTTTATTTGTTTTGAAACTTCCACCTTCAAAATTCAGTGGGTGCCCCTCATCCCGGTGCTCTGGATTGGGAGAGAGAAATTCTGGTTTGCCCTCTACAGAGGTTTCATAATTCTGTGAATTTTTTTATGGGTATTTGTTAAGTTCTTATTACGTGCCGAACACTGTTCTAAGTGCTGGTTTATATATGAGGTTTATTCAGGTTGTACGCAGATCCTGTCCCACATTGTGCTCAAATCTAAGAGGGAGGAGGATTTAATCTCCATTTTACAGTTGAGGAAGATGAGCCACAGAGAGGTTGCCCAAGGTCACACAGGCAAGCAATTGGCAGAGGACTGGATTAGAACCCAGGTTCTCTGGACTTCCAGGCCCATACTCTTTCCACTAGGCCCTCCTTGTTTCTATTATGAACTTCAATCTTGTCTCCTTTCTGCCGGTGCCTCTCTAGCCTCAGGAGTACTAATTATTCCCTCTGTTCCGATTTGGAAGCTGCTCTATTCTCTAATCATTTTGATTGCCTCTCTTCTGATGTTCTTCTTGAACTGTGTTTGTGTCCTTCCTAAAGGTACAGTATTCCAGATATAAATATACTTACATTCCAGATGTGAATAGCTTCAAACTCAAAAGGGTATTTGGAAAAGGAAAGTGATGAAACTCAGTGTTTGTTGGTTTTTGATAACCTTCCTCATGATCCTTTGCATTTTTGTTCATCTTTTTACTGTCCCCGACACCTTAGATTAGTAAATTGAATAAAATGTGAGCCTTTCGCCAGGCAGAGCCATCCCTGTGAACGAAAAAGCGAACCTACCTGATCCTGCAAATTGACTTCCTTTGACCTCTGCTTTCTGTCTGAAAATTCAAGTTGTTTAGGAAAAGGATGTTAATTGGGCAAACCACTGCTGATGGAAAGCCTTTATAGAGATTGCTTAAATCAGCAGTAATGCCCAATCTTCCACACCTGGGGCACTAGAATCCTCTAGTTTCTTTTTTTGTCTCTAAAAAATTAGTATGATTTTTATGCATTTTAAGAAATGGAACAAACAGTTTCTATCTTCACTGGGTACTAAGTGCAAGATGTTACAGAAAAAAATAGCTTTTAACTGCTGATATGCGAATTTTAAAAAGAGAGACAAGTGTGAGCAAACAAAAGCTGTTGCATCAAATACTGTGACCAAAAAATTAGAAAAAATGCCAGAAATGTTTGAGGCTAAATAAACACATTATACTTGATATTTTAACCCATTCACTTTCAGAGAGCCAGCCTCTTAAAGGGCCAGTCAAATACCCTGACTGCTGTGCGAAGCAGTGTGGCTTGTGGACTAGAGCATGGGCCTAGGAATCAGAAGGACCTGGGTTCTAATCCTGGCTCCATCCACATGTCTGTAGTGTGACCTTGGGCAAGTCACTTCACTTCTCTGGGCCTCAGTTACCTCATCTGTAAAATGGGGATTAAGAGTTTGAGCCCCATGTGGTGTCCCAACCTGTGTCCAACCTGATCAACTTCTATCTACTCCAGCACTTAGAATTGTGCTTAGGACATAGTTAGTGCTTCACAAGTGCCATAAGTATTATTATTAATTAATTATTATTATTAGAACATTTAAGCTGAAATATTTTAGTATACCTATGTTTGTGAATTAGGCTGTGCCTCGCTAAGACTAGGATGTTTTTGATTTCCAAGATTATCAAGAGATATAGTAACTATATAATATTTTTTATTCCAAACTTCCTTCTTGGGAGGCCATTTCCCTATATGCATTTCCCTCTAGACTGTAAGCTCGTTGTGGGCAGGGAATGTGTCTACCAACTCTGTTGTACTCTTCCAAGTACTTTAGTACAGTGCTTTGCCATAGTAAGCACTCAATAAATATGATTGATTGATTACAGGCAGAACAGACAATCCTCTCCCACTCTTCAAAGCCTGCACTGAAGGCACAACTCCTCCAAGAGGCTTTCTATGACTAAGGCCCTCCTTTCCTCTTCTCCCACTCCCTTCTACTTTGCCCTGACTTGCTCCCTTTGCTCATTGCCCCTCCCAGCCCCAGAGCACTTTGTACAGATCTGTAACTGTTTATTTATTACCCATTTATTTGTATTAATGACTTTCTCCCTCTCTAGACTGTAAATTCATTGTTAACAGGGAATGTGTCTGTTGATATTATTGTACTCTCCTAAGCACTTAGTACAGTGCTTTTGCACACAGTAAGTGCTCAATAAATACGATTGAATGAATTGATGAATGACAATAAATTGTGGGAGACTATGGACCAATTTAGGATTTATGCCTTCTTATCTACAGGAGAGAAGCTGGTCCTGCTGTCGGGAGGTCAAAAGCCTCGGTTAGCTACATATGCTGGGAAAGATTGTTGGAATGGGTCTAAATCTCTGGCCTAGATATCATTGCCCTCCTTAAGAGAAGATGGTGTAATGATTTTTTCTAAAGTGCTTACTATGTGCCAAGCATTGTTCTAAGCACTGGGGTTAGATACAAGATAATCAGGTTGGACAAAGTCCCTGTCCCACGTGGGGCTCACAGTCTTAATCCCCATTTTACAGATGAGGTAATTGAAAGCACAGAGAAGTTAAGTGACTCGCCCAAGGCCCACAGAGCAGACGAGTGGTGGAATTGGAATTCGAACCCACTTCCTCTGACTCCTAAGCCCATGCTCCTTGACATCTAGACCATGCTTTACCTCTCAACTGAAGCTTTTGTTGTAAATGGATGTAGATGTGATGTTGTATTTGTCTATGAGAAGCTGAATAGTTGGCCAAGTGATTCTCCTTTGACTCCAATGTAAGCCTGGATTAAGGATAGGACTATGGGCAGAAGGGGCACTCGAGGAAGAATCTAGCTGACTGCTATCACTGCCATTGCTGGTTGATTATCCCTTTTGATAAATTGATGGATTAGGTGGACTTGGTTAGATTGAATGACTAAAAAAAAAGGAAAAGCTTACACACTCTATACACTCACTCTCTGCCACAAGTTACACTAAGCACCTTTGCTCTGGATTGGGGGGAAAGGCTCTAGGAACAAAGAGATGGGAATGGAGAGTGACAGTGCTTAGCAGATTGGACGGGGGAAGAGGTGATCAGAGAAGCCACAGCCAGAAGATACAGGGTCTGAGAAAGCAGCAAGTCCACATAGAAGGAATGAGGCGGATACAGGCTCACTGGGGAGGCTCAGGTACCAGGAATAAGTACTTCAGGGGGCAGAAAAGAAAAGCAGTAAAGAAGAACGAGAGATGAGGTTGGGTGAGATAGGGCTGGATACCAAAGCGGGGGATGGGGGAAAAACAGTCTGATTAAGGAATCTTGAAATGTTTACTGATGTAAAAACCATGGAAAGTTAAAGGGTAACTCATACACCAATTTGCCAGATTGAAAGATTAAAAATAGTCCATTCTTTTTATCCTTGACTTACTTCATATCTCATCATTATCATAATTATCATCATCATAGTCGTCAACATTGTCAAATATCAATAGTATTTATTGACCATCTACTTGTCTAGAGCACTGTATTTAAGGTTTGGGAGAGTATAATGAAAGTGATAGCCCCCGCTGTCAAGGGGCTCATGATCTAATCAGAAAAACTCTTCAAAACAGATGTATTCAAGGAAAGTGTGGAAAGATGCAGTAAATGAATAAGTAGATAGGTATCATACCTGGACCTCTGTATACACAAATGGATACTGGGATTCTTTCATGGGGTCAAGGAGATATGAATTTTGGAACCTCCAAGTCTGGCTGGGCTCATTACTCTAGAGTAAATATTTGAGTAAAATTCTCAATCAGAAATCAATTATGTGACATCTGTGAACTCTACCTATATTTACTCTAGAGTAAATATTTGAGTAAAAATTCTCAATCAGAAAATCAAATTATGTGACATCTGTGAACTCTACCTTTCCAAACAAGATAGTTTAGGTACTATGGAGAGATTGCTAATTCATCTGCATCAGCTTTCCTTTTTTAAAAGAAGATTCATAGTAGACTACTGAGAGGAAGGTTGGAGATGTGGAGGAGAAAGTCCTGGTTGCCGGATGGCCCAGATCGAACAGGAGGATCGTGTGTCGAGGGGGACAACCAGCACACAGTTCCTTCTGTGGCTATTGTTGGAGGAGGAACACTGGACCATTAGGCCACAGAACTGGCTCAGCGGAGGAGTTCCAATGTTCTTAGATTCTTATTATGGAATGTGAGAAATGGAGGTTAATCTGGGGGTGGAGGAAGAGGGTGGGGGTAAGCCCATGAACGGAACACCTCATGGATCCTGGGCCTAGGCAGTCTAGAAAGCAGGGCCACCCAGCACTGTCTGCTTCTCCTGACATCTATAATAGCTTTGATATGGAATGGGGAGAGGGGGGTTACCACTGGGTTCCCCTCAATCCTTCCAAGGTGCTGGTGCTCCCCCCCAACTCCTGAGCTCTAGCAGAAGTTTGAGTCAATTCTACCTGCAACAGATATTCCATCAGAAGGAGGTCCTGCATCAGAATGCGGGAAAGAATCAAAGCTTGGATTTGCCTAGAGCTTTTGTTTTTATGATTAATAAAAATATTTATTAAGCATCTGCTATGTGCCAAACGCCAAGGTGCAAGATTGGCACAGTCCTGTACTACGTGGAACCCATAGTGCAAAAGTGAGGTTCCAGTTGGGTATCTTATCCCCATTTTGTGGACCCCAACATCCACACTCAGAACAGGCAGCCCCCAATTTACAGATGAGGAACTGGAAGTATGGAGGCTTACAAGAGGTCACACAGCAGACAAATGGCAGAGTGAGGACTATCAATCAATCAATTAATCAAAGGTATTTATTGAGCACTTACAATTTGCAGAGCACTGTTACTGAGCACTTGGGAGAGTACATGCAACAGAAGTAACAGACATATTCTGTGCCCATAATGAATTTAGAATCTAGAGGGGAGACAGATATTAACGTAAATAAATAATTTGTAATATATAATTTAAGGTATATACACAAGTTCTGTGGGGTTTAGAGTTGGGGGGGATTAGAATCTGGGCCTCCCAATTCCAGACCTTTGCTCTTTCCACTAGTCACACTGAAAGTGCTTGATTTCAATTACTGCATTTTTATGCACACAATATCCCTGGAGATAGGGCGGAAGATATGATTATTCCCATTTAAGCACTATGTACATATCCATGATTTTTTTATTCATATTAAGGTCTGTATCTCCTTCTAGCTTGTAAGCTTGTTGGAGGCAAGAAACATGTCCACCAACTTCGTTAAATTGTACTTCCCACAGAAGAGCTCAGTAAATATGATTGATAATAATAATAATACTTGTTGATTTTTAGCACTTACTATATGCCAAGCGCTATACTAAGTGCTGGGGTAGATAGAAGATAATCAGGTCTCACATGGGGCTCATATTCTAAGTAGGAGGAGAAGAATATTGAATCTCCATTTGCAAATGAGGAAACTGGGGCTGAGGGAGGTTAAGTGAGTTGACCAAGGTCACCCAGCAGGCCAGTGAAAGGCCTGAGACTAGAAACAGATTTCCTGACTCATAGCCCCAAGCTCTTTCCACTAGACCACATGGAGTGCAACTCCCTCTTTAGAGGTTCAGTGGTTCCCATGTGTTCATAATGCTCCCTTGCCTGATGGGTTAACAGGTCTTCCTTATTTGCTGAAAAAGATATTAACAGTACAGCTAGCTATTACAGCTTAGTGTAAGGAAAGCTTGAGTGTTTGCATAACAGCGTAGCACTGACATTTCACATGAGCTTGTGTGTGGGATGAGTGAAAGCTGCACACAATAGACTGCTTAAGCAAAATTTTTGTCTGGTGTATGCCGAAGTTACCTCACAACTTCATATTTGAATAAGCTTCTTAAATAACTTTGGATGGGTTCTGGATGATTATATAATTCCTCTACCTTCTTTCACCCTGGAAATTTCACAATAACCCTCCTGTAGATATTACAAATACTAGGTAAATCGTCCTCAGGATGGGTAAAGTGAGGTCCAGTTGGCTGAAATGTCTTTCATCACTAAAATTAAAATTTTAGTTCTCAGTGAAACCCTTCTCAATCCTGTGTCTAAGCACAGTGCATGAGTAGATTTGTGCCTGAACTTATCAGAAGTTAAAAAAAAATCAAAGTTAATAAAACAGTTATATAGAATTGCTTGTTTTTCCTTCAATGACACAAAAGAAATTCAACCTAGTAAATTCAAATGGGAAGAGAGAATAAACATTTCATGGATCCAGGGAAGCCCACTGTCAAACCATGAGACAAAGGACTGGACTGCTAAGAGGCAACAGCAACAGATTGACAGGGAACAAGTGGGAGGTGGGCTACACTCCTTCAGCGACAGCTTCACAAAGATCAGGAAACAAGAAGCATTACGTAAATTCCTTTGTGTAAGTTCTCAGTCTCTAAGTCTTTGGCAGGACAGAGACTATTCCGTTGCTCACAGTAGAAAGACTCCATCATCACCTTTGAAAACAGATGGGTCCCATTTGCGGTAACTGTATAGGCATTAGGAATTCGGTGCCCATAATGTGAAATTGGCTGGTAGTTCCGAATTAGTATTTTCAGCCACACCAGCAGGCATGGGTGGCTGTAAACTCCTCAAGGGCATGAACTGTGTCTTCTAGTATGAACTAGAATACTATTTAGTATTCTACTGTTTCTATGGTATGCTTCCAGGGTTCTGTTCACAATGGGCCCTTAGTAAATGACAACACCTTCGAAAATGAAAACAGTTAGCCATTCCGTCAGTGGATTTGCCCAGCAAAGGAGAGGCTTGAGAGGGTTGATTTGAAAAATCCTTCTACAGTTCTCAATAGTCTATCAATCTTCCACCAGTTTTCGTTACACTGGTTTAGTCAAACCAGTGGATTTGCTTCCACTTCACCTATTTCATCTTCACATAACCTTATTGGCTTTTTCAGTAGGAATCAACTATTTCACCCAGGCACATACACAGAGATTGTCCAGTGCTTGGATTCATTTGTTCTTTTCTGAGAAAGAGATTTTTACACTCATATGTATTTTATTCCTAGCTGGAGAAATATCAAAAGGATTTGAATATCACCATCTGGAAGTTGTGCCATGGACTGCAGTGGGCAGAATTAAAAGTTGGTTTTCTTATCTTCCTTTAAAAGTATACTTCGGGTGCTTTGAAAACAGCACAAAAACATTTCTGATACAGCAGTGTCACTGATGCAAATGAATAGATTTCTTTCTTCCATGACTCCCATCTCTGTTCTGTATTTTGTCAATTATATTCTGGAAAAGTTCCCTTTTCCTGTACTTACATAACATAGGACATGACCCAAGAGTTAAGAGGGTAAGAATATTCAAATTATAGAAAAATTTGTTAGGGTACATTTCCCCAAAGAATAATATGTTGTGTTGATATTTTTCCTAATATTCCCGAAGAAGTACCGTTCGGTTTGTTTTGTGGTTATGGGTATTACCATTGTTTACAATTTTATAATGTTCTATTTATTTTAAATTGTTTATTTCTAGTGACTCAGTTAATAATAGACATCAACTCATTAAAGGATCCTCCACATAGAATGAAATGCTAGATAAATATTCAAGCTATTCCTTCGATCAGTCAATCAAACATGGAATTAATTGAGCACTTACTATGTTCAGTGCACTGTATTAAAGTGCCTGCGAGAGCACAATACAATAGAATTGGTAGACACGATCCCTGCTCTCAGGAGCTAAATCTCACTGGGGAATTGCAATCCAGACTTGGTCTGAATTGTGAATTCTGCTTTGAGCCACTTCAGAAATAGGTTCCTTGTTAACTAGGTGTAAATATGACATTTGCTCAAAATACTTGCTGATAGCTCTCCGTTAGTTTAAATTTTAATACCATAGCTCATTACTACTTACTCTTACAGAAAGTTCCTTGAAAATTTGTCAGAGAATATCTGCTACAGTTTCTGTTGTTTTTTTACAATAGAAGAAAAGAAGGTTCCTTTAAGATCCCTTAAGCATCAAGCGCACAATCCAGAGCCCAGGAGCAGGGTTCAGTTAGAAGCTCCTTATAGCTGTGAGATGACAGGATCACTGAATTAAAAGGAAACTTAAAAGATTGCAGTTTGACACATATTTTTCTTATTATGAGTATTATTGTGTTGCATTATCTCTGATTCCTAAGCCTTCAGCATGTTATTCCTTATTTGCCCCTCAGAGTGTTTGGCAAGAAAATCACAGCCATTTCAGCTAAAGCCGATAGGCAGCCTATGGAAGGCCGGTTCCTGCATCCCTGTCACTGAGGCTCGGCCATTAGATTCTTGCTAATGTGGTAAGAATACATGTCCCCTTCCTGCTCTTCTCCCTCAAGCTTTCCTCATCCCCCACCCCCTATCAACCACCGCTCCTCTTCCTGCCCGTTTCTCCCTGCCACCCCTCTGAGGCAGCAGCTGTGGGGGCTGCGGCCAGAAGGATGGTGAAGTGATGGCAGCTATTTTGATGTCTGTGGTACCTGCCCCGGGGTCCAGTGTCTCTACTGGCTCCACCTGGCACCAGTCAGTATCCGTAACGATAGTTCTGGCAGCTGAGCAGACTTTTCCAGTATCACCACCTCCACTTTCCTGCAAAATTTAAAGAAATGAAATAAAGACAGTAATGAGAAGTCCCTGGAACCATTATTTCATTCCCTATTTTTTTCATTTGTACAGGAACTTTTCAAATCTTTTGAGGCACTCTACCTCCAAGAACACGCATGATTATGCCAACAGATGGACTTATCTTTATGTGAAGCCAATTAATGGATGGCTGTGTACATTTTGGCTCATATGAAGATCTAGCAACCTTTATGTGTTTAGTGCCTAAATTCATTTATTTCCGAAGGACCATCCTTTTGGCTTTATATAGTGAGCTACCATCATGTGCCTTAAACCCCTCTCTATATTGCAAGATACAGTATTCTAATAGGTCTGAAGCACTAACAAGTTAAAATCCTGCTTTCCTTTTAAAGATGAATTTTACCCTTTTCTTGGCAATGATTAAATGTTGTTCCTCTTAACGGTTCACTGAACTTACCGATATGCTGTACTACTTAGTAATAATAAAAATAATGAATGATATTTATTAAGCATTTACTATGTGCCAAGCACTGTATAGAGCACTGGGTAGACACAGGATAATCGAGTTGGACAGGTTCCTCTGCTACAGGTGGCTCACAGACTAAGTGGGAGGGAACACAAGTACTACAGATGAGGAAACTTTATGGGCAGGAAACACGTCTGCTAATTCTGTTGTATTGTACTCTCCCGAGCACTTTGCACAGTGCTCTGCACATAGTAAATGCTCGATAAATACCACTGATTGATTGAGGCACAGAGAAGTTAAATGGCTTGCCCAAGGTCATACAACATAGCCTAGTGGAAAGAGCATGAGCCTGGGAGTCAGAGGACCTGGGTTCTAAGTCTGGCTCTGCCAACTGCTTGCTGTGCCTCAGTTTCCTGTTCTGTAAAATGGAGATTACATATATGGTCTCCCTCCCACTTAGACTGTGAATCCCATATGGGGAAGGAACTGTGTCCAACCTAGTTAACTTGTGTCTATCACAGTACTTAGACATATATTAAGCACTTAATAAATTCATTATTTTTATTGTTGTTGTTGTATTCAATGGCTGGGCTGGGATTAGAACCTAAATCCTCTGACTCCCAAACTCATGCCTTTTCCACTGGGGCATACTGCTTCTCAACTGATCCTCTATGAAACTTTATGAAATAGATAAATGTAACAATTTCCATAAAGAGAAGAAAAACAAGTAGCTCCCTAACAACCTCATAGAACACCCAAAGAACAATTTTCAACCTCATAATTTGAAGCTTAATCTGGTCAACCCCTTCATTTTGCTTTAAATCATCTCATCTGATCAACACTAATACCTAAAGTTTCTAATGAATTTCAGTTTCAAGAATGGAGAAAGAACAGGCTAGATAATTCTCAGGAAAAAAATTTAATGCCTTCTCTTTTGATTGCCACATTTATTTTCTCTTAGGATTTCGACATCATTTATCTGAGGCTGGTGGCAATTGTGGAACAAAAATTTCATTCTTTTGACTCCAACCCCCATTTGCTTTGCATCAGATCACATGTTCTCCTGCCTATGGTCTTCTTGCAGAAAATAAGGCCTATTCCTTATAACTCTCAAATGTCTTAAGAATATATGGATTCTTTGAAACAGTGGGCTAGGAGTCTGAGTCTTCGATGATCCTGCTTTGCCTTTATTTTGACAGAGTAAGGAGGTCTGAATAGCCACAGAACCAAGAAATAAACAACTTTTAAAAGAATTTAACTTGGCCAAATAGGCAGATGCTAATTTTCTTGTAAAGCTGGTAATCTTCCTTTTGCTCAACTATTTTTAATTTGCTGTACAAACTAATTAGTAGGGTTTTTGCAGATTAAACAACACCTCATTAGTTCAAAACCAATGAAGGTAGGAATATATTCTTCTATTTCTAGGGCAAGACTTGAATAATTTTAAAGTCAAAGTCCTAATTTCTCAAAGCCAAGGGCCTATCATGTCAGCACCAGGCAAACTACTCAAATTAGCAGTAGGATAAAGTAGCAAAGCAGACACTCCCTGATTCTTCATGGCCCTTTTGGTTGTGCCCTGTTTTCTGCCCAACAAATCCCCAATTTGGAACTGATGATGCTACTCATAAATTGTCTTGATTTTTTTTTAATAGTATTTGTTAAGTCCTTACCACGTGTCAAGCACTATCCTAAGTGCTGGAGTAGATACAAGATTATCAGATTGGACACCATCCCCATCCCACATGGGGCTCACAGTCTAAGTAGGAGGGAGAACAGGTATTGAATCCTCATTTGACAGGTGAGGAAACTGAGGCACAGAGAAGTTAAGTGACTTGGCCAAGGTCACACAGCAAGCAACTGGCAATTGGCAGAGCCAGGAATAGAACTCTGGTCCTCTGATTCCCAGGCCCAGACTCCTTCTACTAGACCACACTGTTTCCCCTCAATACCCCTATTTGGATTTGGGGGGACAAGGCAGCTGGTCATGGTAATGCTTCCTAACATGTCCTTAGACAAAAGATTTTGAGCCAAATCATTTCCTGAGTCAGGCCTGAGGCATCCATCCCACCCAGGACTCTTGGAGGAACTGTGTGATGACCGACCTTCTGAACACTCATCCTCAGAGTTAGGGCTAGATCATACAACACCCCTAACTTTGCCTTCCCCATCCCTCTCTTGCCCTTCCCTAGCCCGTTATAGACCCCGAATGGTGCGGAGATTCATCACCTGGAATGGTGAGGGGCCATGAACAGCAGAGCTTGGCCAGGAGGATTTTATTGAACTGTACTCTCCCAAGCACTTAGAACAGTGCTCTTTACATAGTAAACGTTCGACAGATAACTTTATTGCTTGTTAAGCTTCGTATGGGAAGGGACCATGTCTACCACCTCTACTGTACTGTACCAGGCATTTAATATAGTTCACATTGAAAGCACTTAATAAATTCCATTGATTGATTGATTGATTAATCAAGGAATGCCTTTCAAAATTCCTCTAAAAGATAGGAGGTGTGAAGCTCAGTGGGACTAAGAAGGGAGGGCATTTGAGCAATAGGGAAAGCAGTTGAGGGAGGAGGAAAGGCATAGACTTTGGGTTGGCAGCAAGATCATGAAGATTGAGTTGTGTTATTATTGACTTAATAATAACAATAATGACTGTGGCATTTGTTAAGTGCTTACTATATGCCAAGAATGTACTAAGCACTGGGGTAGATACAAGATAATCGGGTTCTACATGGGGCTCATAATCTAAGTAGAAAGGAGAATGGGTATTGACTCCCCATTTTGCAGATGAGGGAACTGAGGCACAGAGAAGTTAAGTGACATGTCCAAAGTCACACAGATGATAAATGGTGGATGAAACTAGGTCCTCTGACTCCCAGGCCCATGATCTTTCAACTAGATCATGCTGCTTCTCTCTACTTGTTTCCAGTTTTAGCATGGTCAGTGTCCTTAAATTATTTGGCGGAAAAGGACATGCCACTTTAATGAGTACATCATCAAATAGCAAGGTCTTGGAGAGGCTGTGTAGTGCTATGAGCAGATTATCAAGCTGGGATCTGGGACCCAGTTATGCCACTGGCTGAACTTGAGCAAGTCAGTCCACCACAGTGGAATGGAGATGAGAATAACACTTGTCCTTTTCTTCCCCTCAGGCCCCATACGAAGATAAAATGAGATCACTGGTGGGAAAGTGTTCTGTGTTCTTAGGAAGAAAGGCTCCATATAAAGCTGTGGTTTTAGTGTATACAACATCTGGGAATTTGGCCAAATACCACTGACAAGTTTATCTGTAATATTTGTTCACCTTTGAGAGATTAAATTTGCCTGTTGAGGAAATTACATTAAATTATGATTCAAGTGAAAGACCCTTTAGACTGAGGTCTTTGAGACTCACTGAGACCCTACAGTATCTGATCATGACAAAGAGGACCCTCAACGATATTGATCGATCATGAGGCAAAACAATTTGAGGAGACTGAGCATACAATCTTTAGAGAATAGCTATATGGTCTACCAGGTGAAGCCACAACTCTCCTGTGGGAACCTGCATGCACGCACACACAAAAACACACACCCATATACACATACATGTTACCTTCATGTAAAAATACTGAATCAACAATAGCTGCAGGAGCTGGTAATAATAATGGTGGTATTTGTTAAGTGCTTACTATGTGCCAAGCACTGTTCTAAGCACTAGACCATCATGGCTAGGGTCACCTCCCCACAGTGAGCTCTGTGGTCTACCCCGGAGTAACTTCTCCTTTCCTTGCCCATCCTGCCTCATGAGGGTGAAGCCCCAGCCCCACCAGGAGTGAAAGGAGGCCAGCCTGCCTTCCCCAAATCTAGAAAGGTGGAGGAGGTAGACTACCCCCTCCAAATACTATTTTAGCGTCAATCAATCAATCAATGGTATTTATTTAGCACTTAATGTTTGATGAGCACTGTACTGAACACTTGGGAGACTACAACAGAGTAGGTAGATGTGATCCCCGCCCTCTAGGAGCTTACAATCTAGTTCATATTTTAATGGCTTTAATTTTTTATTGTTGAATTTTGCAGTGCTCCTACTGTTTGTCATTTTTTCCTGCCTCTGTTGTGGGACAGGGATCTAAGGTTGTTTGGCCTTTGCCTACCGCAGTATGTAGCAGAATGTGTGGCACCGAGTCAGCACTCAGTACCATAATAGAGCTGGCATGTCCAGCACAGCCCTTAGTCTTCTTATTCTGACCTCAGTTCCCAGGAGAAGAATCTGGAGCTCCCGGAATTGGACTGGTTCTCTGTTTCCTCTCTGGGAAGTTGGTTGTAATGATGCCTAGCTAACTCCCTGGCTTCTAGGGAGGAGGCCCTCTGAGGACAAGAATTCTTGCAAAGGCTTGGCCACAGGACCCAAGTCCCCTTGCCCCACAATGGATGGAGTTAGATGTTCTTGGGGGTGTCCCCTAGTGGCTGCCCTCAGATTTCTGCCACTCTCTGTAGGCATCGAAATGAGACTTTGCTTCTGCTCAAATAGTATTTGATAAGCACTTATCAAGTGCCAGGCACTGTACTAAGCGCTAGGGTTGATACAAGCTAATCAGTTTGGACACATTCCATGTCCTATGTGGAGCTCACAGTTTTAATCCCCATTTTACAGAGGAGGAAACTGAGGCGTGGAGAAATTAAGTGATTTGCCCAAGGTCACACAGCAGACAAATGGTGGAGCCAAGATTAGATTCAGTCAATCATATTTACTGAGCACTTACTGCATGCAAAACACTGTACTAAGTACTTGGAAGAGTAAAGTACAACAACAATAAGACATTCCCTGCCCACAATGATCTGACAGTTTAGAGGGATTAAATCCCAGGTCCTTCTGACTCCCAGACCCATGCTACTGTTCCCTACTGAGAGCTCACCTCTTTCAAGAGGGCTTCTCAGACTGAGCCTCCCCTTTTCCCTCTGCTCCCCCTTCCCTCCCCTCCTCACTCCACCCTCTTCCCCTCCCCCTTCCCCCTTCCCCTCAGCACTGTGCTCATTTGTGTATATTGTTTATTACCCTATTTATTTTGTTAATGAGGTGTACATCCCCTTGATTCTATTTATTGTGATAATGTTGCCTTGTTTTGTTTTGTTCTGTTTTGCTCTGCTGTCTGTCTCCCCCAGTTAGACTGTGAGCCTGTCACTGGGCAGGGATTGTCTCTGTTGCAGAATTGTACATTCCAAGAGCTGAGTAAAGTGCTCTGCACATAGTAAGCACTCAATAAATACTATTGAATGAATGAATGGATGGATGAATGAATGAATACAATGCTTGGCCCACTAGGCCATGCTGCTTCTCTACTGAAGAGACCTGTGAAATTGGCAGACTGAGATCTGTGCTTTCCAGCAGTAAGACAGTTTTTCTGACAAGTGGGTTGCCAGTGTCACAGTTTCAGAGGAACCATAGAACTTACTGATAAGAAATTCAAGGGTTAGAGATATCATAACAGGTGAAGTGAGAGATCGCCCCATAGTTTGAATCATCTAGGACCACCCTGCACACAAGCTGTGACAAGATTGACATTCTGAGAAGTTTTGGTCACACCAGATTCTATGTAGAAAGTGAATGTGTTCTCTCCTATTTGGGTGTATAGTGGTTTGCCTTTTGTTAAGGCCCGTAACTCTTTCAGGTTGACCAGAGCTATATACCCCCCGAGACCAGTCAGGTTTTGGAAGCATTAGCAAAGCTTTCAAGTTCTCCATGAATCACAGTCCTCTCTAGTCTACAAATTATGAGCTAATGACAGACATGTCTATATAAAAGTTTAAATGATTAAATGAATGCTCCATGTGACCAGTGAGAGCTCTCCACCTCGCATTATTACTTAACCAAGGTTACTTCTTTATGGGATAAAAAAATTTCTTCTTTTGACTGGGATTATGCACTATCATCATTTTAGGAAAGCATTTTTTCCAGGAAGCCTCACTACAGCTGCTGTAAATGTAGACTTTCCCAAACTAAATCTAGCAAAGTCTCCTGACCCCAGATTCACACAGCATAACCAGATCCCATACCTAGGCCCTGTCAAAAATCAATCCAGCTCATAAATGCAGGAATTCACCATGCATTCTGAAGTTTCAAGGGCATTCAATAATTCAGGTAGTCAACTACACGCAGTGCTGAAAAGTGAAAGGTAGAAAGAGTCAGTGGAATGGATTTTAATATTGTAAAATGTTAGATTCGTTAGCTCCTTGATGGCAGGGGCCATATTTTCGGGGGGGGGGGCCGGTAATTTTCTTAAGCACTTACTCTCCTTCTCTGCACATGTAGATGCTCAGTAAATGTCAGTGGCTTACTGATTGATTGATTCACTGTTTCTATTGGAGAAATGAGGAAGCCGGGCAATTTCAGGCTCTGAAAATTAAATGGGCTGACACCGCCCCCCCAAACCCAAAGTAGGTTATTAGAGGGAAAGGTTAGGAGATGGCTCAAATGCAGTTTAAGCAGATTTAAGATTGAAAAGATCATAGATCATAGTGGATGCTTAAAGGGAAAGTTGGGTATGGTGGATGATCCAACCATAACCTTGAAGTTGGATGTCCAGGAAGGAGATGGGCACACTGTTCCTTCAAGTGCCCTAGAGCCACTGTCAGGTAGAATTGGGTGGACCATGGGCCTGACCTGGGAATGGTAGTGCCCACAGTCTTATGTTCCTGTGTCCTATTGTAAGTTCTGTTGGTAGATGTTTCTCAAAGAGAGTTCTGCAGACCCAGAGACAGAAAATGACCCTGGAGGAAAGAAATGAAGAAACAGTAGATAGGAATAACAAGGTAGAGGAGAGGATTAAGGGGAAATTTTCAAGAGAAGTTGAGGGAATGGATTCTGGGGGCAGGGGGAGGAAATGCAGGAGGAGTCTGATCATTATAGTGAGGACCAAGGAGAAGTATATTGGTATTAGGAGTAAGAGGGGATCTGTCAGATTATTTTGTAGTAGAAACAAGATGAAAACCAGTGTCTATTTCGGTGGTGAGGAAAGGGCAGATTCCTGAAATGTTCTGAAGAAAAATTGGCAGGCTTTAGCAGAAGATTGGGTGGAAGAACAGAATGGCAGTGAGGAGTCAAAGACAATAGCAAAACTGAGGGCTTCCATCATAGGGAGGATGATTATACTGCCAACGGAGATGGGGAAGCTGGGGAAGGGAATGATTTAGAGGGGAAGATGAGGAGTTCAACTTTGGATATATCGCATTTAAGGAGCTGGCAGAACATCCTGAAGATGTTCAGAACATTGCCTTGTCCTGAAGGCAAGAGAAGATGCACTATTAAATAGCAGGGGAGAGGTAAGGGCTGAAGAGATAGATCTGTGAGTCATCCTCATAGAAATGGTAGCTGAAGTCATACAAGTAGACAAGTTCCCCAAGAGAGCATGTGTAGAGGGAAAAGAGTAAGCAGTCACAGAACCTTGAGGGACACCCACGGTTAGGGGATGAGAAGATGATGAAGAATCAACAAAAGAAACCGGAGTGGTCAGAGAAGGAAAACAGCCAGGAGAATATCGAGTTGGCAAAACCAAGATCTGAAAGAGAAGGCGGCGGTGCAAAGTGTTGAAGGCCACTGAGAGGTTGAGGATTAAGGCAGAGTAGTTATGGGTCTTGGCTATGAGGAGGTCATTGGTGCCTCAGTGACATGGAACACACACAGACTTAACTAAGATCTGTTTTAGTTAACTGTATCTATTGAGCACCGGGTGCTTTATAGCGAATACAACTGAGGTAGGTGATTCAATCTCTGCCCACAAGAAGCTTAATGACAAGTGAAATCTACTGCCCTATTGCCAGCAAAATTCAGAAGCAAAATTTCCTCCCCCAACAAAAATTAGACATCATCATCATGAGTTTGGCTTCTTCCTAGGTTCTTTTGTTTCACGCCTGATGAGAAAGTAGGGTTGTGGGGGGGGAGGGTTGTATTGTCATCATCACCCGGATGTACTGAGTGTAAACTGCGGTACAGACATTCTCCCAGACACTTGAGAGAGCACTGTAAACATAGAAGACACAGTCTATGAGTTTACAATCTAATGGGGGAGGCGGGTAGACATAGATTGCATGCATGGAATGGGATAAGAAAAAAAGCATGTATATAACTAATAAAAACAAAACTAAGAAAAAATGAATGTACAATAAGCAAATCAATACACACCCAAATACTAATGGTGGCTAGTGTAATGACACAACTAAGTAGGAGGAATAAGTCATGGAATACCTCCTGGAGGATGTGGCCTTTTAGGAAGGCTTCAAGGTCAGTAGGGTTTCTTATTCCTTGAAGACTTTTTTCAGTCTGTCTCCGGCATTATGGTAAGCTTCATTTGGTTGAAAAGCTAAGTGGGTTAAGGTTCCTAAATTAGTCGGGATGAAAAAGGTAGGCGCTATGGTGGCTTTCACCTACTTTGAAGAATTACTTGGAAACAAATGACTACAGAGTACCACAGGCTTCAGTATACAGGTAATATTGGAAAGGTAGGGTTTTGAGGAAGCCCGAGCCTATCTTCAACAGGGGATTTTCAGGATTTGCTGATAATTTTTCAAAAATCTGCTCCCTTTTTTTGTGTTGCTTCCAATCAAGACTATCCAGAGCAAACTGGATTTTGTTTTGATATCTGGCTTGGTTTTTTGCTTGTTTTTCCTTTCCTTTCTATTGTTGCCTTTAAGGTGGTCTAACTGAGCCCCATTTATTTTTTTAAAAATACTAGACCTTTACTTTGATTTAAGCAGTTTCATATGGTTAAAATCACCCCCAGTCATCAATTCTGTGATTCTAACGGGATTGGCTGGTTTGTACCAGAAGACTTAATTCAGAGAAGTCATTCACTTCTTCATTTTCCATGATCCTACCCTCACCCAAGCCCTACACTTTGAAATGTGACTGACTGGTGTAAGATCACAGTCACATTCCAAAAGTAAAAATAACACTTATTCTAAATGAAAGACGAAACGTGCAAAGGAAGAGATTTTGATGATCCCCTTCAGGCTTTAGCAAGAAGGTTACGATTTTTCCGGCAATAAATGGCCATGCCATTAACCGATGTGAAATCGTTAGAAACTACAAGTTAGAAACCTGTCATTCAACTCCCATTTCAGGGTTGCAGACATGAGACCATCCGTATTGACTCAGCAACCGAGTCCAAACATTTAATTAGTAAAGAGAACATTCACAGTTAGGAATCACTAATAAAATCCCTTTTCTCTCAATTATGCACTTTATTCTGGCAACCAAATCCCTACTTTAAAAAAAAAAACCAAACTTGTTTTGGTTCTTTAAAGCACCTGCTGGGATTCTTTTATATGCCGTTATTTAAATAAATGATTGGCAAGAGTAGAGGATACTATTTAAAATAGCAAAGGTAAAGTTGTGACCTGTAGAACGGCCTCTCACTAACTCTTTTTAAATAGTTTTCCTGCCAAAAACAGCAATTAAAAAAGACCAAGTCACAGTTCTGCTGTATCGGAGCCAACAAGCCGATTACGGTATTGCTGGTTAGCATCACCTCTTTGGAATCGGGCTGCTGGTGGAGGCTACGAGTCCTTATTATCCTGGAATCCTGCTACTAGAGCCCTCTTGTTCTTCAACTCCATCCGAATCACCTCTTTCTCCTGTCTCCCTCAAATTCAAACTCGATTAAGGTGAAGCGAGGCGCCCACCGCGCAGAGCCGGCTTTCTTCGACTTTATTTGCAGACCTTTAGCAGATCGTAATGGGCCGCGGGAGGAGGTTGGGAGGGGAATTATCTCCATCCTTTTGAGCCCCTTCCTAAATAACCGTCGCGGTCGGACCGCGTTAGAGCACCACAGTGTCCGGGGCCTCTCCCATCCATCTCAAAGCGCTTAGCGGAAAGCCCCCCACTCCACCCCAACCGACCCCGGGCCCCGTTTTCCTAGGGAACCTGAGAAAAGGAGGAGGAGCAGGAGGAGGAGGAGGGAGAGGGAAAGATCTTAGGAAGGGGTGGAAGGGTCGAGGATTACCCCGGGTCGGAGGTCAGCCTCGGCCCCTAGGGTGCCCACCCAGCCAGCCCGTGCGCGTCCGGAGCTTCCCGTTCGTTAGAAAGGGAGTTGGCATCCTGCTCGGAGGCCCCGTGGCATCCTGCTTGGGGAAGTCCAGGGTTTGAGGCTGCTTTGGGGATGGGCTCTGGCTCCTGGAACCCTCCCAGACAAGGGGCCCGGTTGGCGAAGGCGCCCTTCTCCTCCCGCACGTTATGATGGGCGACCGGAGCTGGGGGGGGGCGCGGACGGTCCCATGGGTGCCAAGGTGGTCGTGCTGGGCTGAGCTGGGCTGGGCCGGGCCGGGCCAAGATGGGCTGAACTGGGCCGGGGCTGGGCTGGATTGGGCTGGGCTGGGCTGGGCAGGGCAGGGCTGAGCTGAGCTGAGCTGGGCTGGGCAGGGCAGGGTTGGGCTGGGCAGGGCAGGGCTGAGCTGGGTCGGGCCGGGGCTGGATTGGGCTGGGCTAGGCTGGGCTGGGCTGGGCTGGGCAGGCAAGACAGGCCTGGGTTGGCGGGCTGGGCTGAGCTGGCAGGGCTGGCTGAGCTGGGCTGGATTGGGCTGGGCTGGCAGGCCGGGGCTGAGCTGGTCTGGACAGGTTAGGGCCGGGCCGGGCTGGCCGGCTGCCGGGCTGGCCGGGCTGGCCAGGCAGGGCCGGCTGGGCCGAACTGGGTTGGGGCCGGCAGGGCTGCGCTGGGCAGGGCTGGGCTGAGCTGGGCCGGGTCGGACTGGGCCGGCTGGACTGGGTCGGGCAGGACCGGGCTGAGCTGGGCAGGGCTGGCCGGGCCGGGTCTGGGCTGCCGAGCCGGCCGGGCCGGGCCGGACCAGGGGGCGAAGAGGCTGCCGCCCAGGCGCCCGGTGAGTCAGCGGCGGCGGCGGCGGCGGCGGCGGCATCAGTATTCCCGGCGGCCCCTTGTCCTCCCTGAACCGGCCGGCGCCGGGCCGCCGGAGCTCCGCGGGAGGAGACAGAGAGACAGACAGAACAGAGACAGGGACAAGACAGAGAGACAGGCAGAGCGTCCTCCGGGCGGTGCGTGCGTGCCCGGCCGCGGGCTCCCCCGAGGAAGGTAAGGTCCGCGGAGCAGACGCGGCGGGGGGCGACCACGGGGGCGACCGCGGCCCGGGGGGGGACATGGGCGGGGGGACACAGGTCCAGCTCCCGGAGCCCCCGGGCCGCCCCTCCCTCCGTCGCGGGGTGGACGGGCCCCGACCCCCGCGCCCCTCCTGGGCCCTCGTTGGGCAAAAGGCCCCGGGGCAGGTGGGCAGGTGGGCAGGGCGGGGCGACCGCGGGCTCGGGGTCACCGGGTCAGTATGGCACGTGGCAGAAGCCGGCTAGTAGGGAGGAAGCGCCGAGGGGCAAGCCCGGGTGTCCCGCCCCGGACCCAGGACCCTGGGCTCCTCCCCGACGGCCTCCCACCATGGCTGGGCGCGGGACCATCCAACGGACGGCGCACGGAGGGCAGGGGCAGGTCTCTAGCCCCCCCCTCCCCCACCTGTGGGTCGGGGGCGTCGCCCAGCAGCAGTCGAGGCAGGGGCGTTTGGGTCAAGGGTCGCCCCGAAGGGAAAGCTGGGGCTGGAGGCAGGGCGCCTTGGGGCCTCGCCCAGCCGCCCCCGCTCCTTCTGCCGGATGGATTATTAAAGGGGGGCGGGTGCGGGGAGAGGAAGTAGGGAGAGAGAAGGGAAGAGGGAAAGAAGGAGAGAAAGGGAGGGAAAGGAAGGAGGGAGAGAAAGAAAGGGAGGGAGAGAGAAAGGAAGAGACAGAAAGGGAGGGAGAGAGGGAAAGGGAGAGAGGTCGAGAGAAAGGGAGGGAGAGAGAGAAAAGGAAAGGGAGGGAGGGAGAGAGAGAAAGGAAGGGAGAGAAGGGGGAGAGAGGGAGAGAGGGAGAAAGAGGGAGAGAGACAGAAAGGGAGAGAGAGAGAAAGGGAGGGAGAGAGACCGAGAAAAGAAGGGAAAGGGGAGGAGAGAGAAAGGAAGGGAGAGGAGAGAGAGAAAGGGGGGAGAGGAGAGAGAGGGCGAATGGGTCGGCGTGTGCCTGAGTCCCGGTCCCCGCTCCGTCCTGCCCCCCTCGGCGGGGGGTAAGGAGGTGGGAGGTGGGGAAGGAGGAGGAGTGACACGGCAATAAAGCGCTCGCTGATTTCCCGCCCCCGCCCTCCCCGCTGCCCACGGCCGGGCCTCAGAGGATGAAAGGATCTTATCCTCGGCTGACACCGCCGGCTGCTTCCCTCCCCTCCCTCTCTCTCCCGGCTTCTCCCCTTCCCCCCGCCCCCTCTCTCCCTCCCTCCCTCCCTCCCGGAGCTTTTAATTGTGCCCCCGGCCGCCAAGGTGATTAAAGTCCCCGGCGGTGCCCATCCCGCCAAGAGGGCATCCCCTCCCCCCCCACAAAGCCCCCTGCCCCTCTGCCCAGGGACCGTGTCGCGCTTTTGTCCCGGGCCGGGACAGCCACGGATTTCTCCCCTTTGCCTTTTTCCTTTTTATTTATTTTTTTTCCCTTCCCCTTTCCTTTGCCCCCAAATGGTCTCATCCCTAATTTCTAACGGCCTGTTCCGAGTCCCCAGCCCCCCTCGTGCAGCGTTGGCGGGGGGGACGGGGGCGGCTGAGCAGGGGGAGGGGGGGAGAGGGAGTTTTACATTTATTTATTTTTTTGTGAATTTTTCGTTGGAGTTTTTGCTGTCCCGGGAGAGTTTTCTCCCCGCGGGATTGGGGGAAGGGGGGGGGGGGCGGGGGAGGGGTGATGGCAGGGGGAAGGGGAAGGAGGAATGAATGAGTCTCCCCTTCCCCCTCCCCAACCCCACCCACAGACACAGGCGTGCAAACACACACACACACACACACGCACACACTCCCCCTCTCTCTCCTGCCCCTGTCCCAACCGTCTGGGAAATTTGTCCAGTTTGCTGTGAGTGATCAGGGCGGGAGAGCAGGTCACTCCCTCCCAAGAGGTCCCGAGGGTCGGTCTTGCCCCCGGATCCAGCGGGGCCGGTGACCCCCAAATTGGAATCTTGATCTTTCCTCCTTTCCCTCCGGGAAAACGGCCGATCCCTACCTCCCGGGCCGTCTACAGCGGGGTCAGGGTGGAAAACGGGGATTGAGGCTGTGAGTCCCTCGTGGGACAGGGACTGGGGTCCAACCCCTTACCTTGTATCCACCCCCGGCTCTTAGTACAGTGCCTGACACGCAGTAAGCGCTTACAAAGACCCTGCTTTTTATAGCATTATTACTATTTAATGACGAGGGCGAGCCTCTAGACGTAAGCCCTTGTGGGCAGGGATGGTCTCTCTCTAGGCTCTGTGTTCACTCATTCATTCGATAGTATTATTGAGCGCTTACTGGTGCAGAGCACTGACTAAGCGCTTGGAATGTACAATCGGCAACAGATTAGAGGCAATCCTGCCCAATAACGGGCTTCCAAGCGCTCAGTACAGTGCTCTGCACACAGTAAGCGCTCAATAAATACGAACTGAATGAATGAAGGGTCCCGAAAGGAAGGAGTGGGAGGAGGAGGGGTCGACCGGTCCTTAGGTAGGCGCCTGGGCGGCCAGCTGGGGCTCGCCTCGCCCAGCCAAGCCCCCGGCGGAGCGGGGGTCGTGAGAGGTCCCGAGACCCTCCCCAGTCTCCAAAGGGCTCTTGGGAGGAATGAGGAGAGGAAAACGAGCCCTGAGCCAGTCCGTCTACGGACCTGACTGTGGTCCCGAGTTGGCATCGAGGCGCCCCCTCATGTCCGTTGGGGTAGCCACGAGGGCAGAGCCGGGTGGGGTGGTGGCGAGCTCTCCCGTCGGGGGAAGCCCCCAGGGGCTAATTGCAAGAAGCGCTCCTCGCCCTCACTTATCGCCCG
This sequence comes from Ornithorhynchus anatinus, assembly GCF_004115215.2. NCBI lineage: Eukaryota > Metazoa > Chordata > Mammalia > Monotremata > Ornithorhynchidae > Ornithorhynchus > Ornithorhynchus anatinus. The sequence goes on from NC_041728.1 coordinate 61,294,340, forward strand.
GGAGCCCCAGGATCTCGTTTCACAGCTGCTGCTCGGGAGTGGGTTCCCTAAAACGCATCCTCGCTCTCCCACTGCGCTACACGGTGCTTTTCAGACCCGTTTAGGGGTTCGGGCCGGTGCTGCGGGAATCTGCAATCCCTCCTTCGATGAGAAGAAAATGGGAAGCTACAAAGCAGGACAAAATTCACATCTGCATCCGCTGAGCAGCCCTTGCCATGTCTGTCCGATCTAAGTCTTTTATAAGAATGCTGCTATACGCTTTGGTGGAAATTAAAATTTCGTGGTTGGCTTTTGAATTATGAACAACGCACAGGGCTTTTCGTGTCGACCAGATACCTGGCAATGAACGGCCCAAAGAGCATAGGATGGAAGGGGCGACCTGGCTTCCTCTTAAAGGAGTAGGGAACGGGTGTTTGATTGAACACAAATGTTTAGGTAGAAATTAGTTCTTAGAATCATGAAAAACATTGATCGAGGGTGACTTTCACGTGCTAGAACTTTCACTTCAATGGAAATGTTCGAGTTTCCCAGAGTTTTCAAAACTTGGGGCAACATTCAGTGCTAGAGTTTCTGTATATTTGAATGTTTGTAACTTCGAACATAAAATTTAAAAAACAAACTAAAATGAAAAAAGTTACCTAGGAAATTAGAGAAGTGAGCTAGACTTTAATTTAGCAGTAAAGTCCATCATGTCTTCTTGTGTTATTCCACTGGCTTTAAAGAAAACTGAGTGAAAAATAAAAAATTTCCTGTTAACCTGACACAGAGTAATGTTTTCTTTCTGGATGTTCGAAAGAGACTGGCTGACATTCATGCTTTCAGTGCAGGCAGAAAATCCTGTGCTCAAATCTACTTGCTTTCTTACAAAAATCTTCTCAAGATATAAGGAAAAGCAAACAACAGTTTCCAAACTCGAGATCTCTCCCTATATATAATATATATATGTATATATTCAGAAAAAACTTGTCATCCACAGATAAATTGAACAATCATTTTTTTCTTAATCTTTTAGAAGTTAACAACAAACTTACAAAACACGAGGTCTTTTTTTGTTTTCTACCAAAAGAATGATAATATTTTTGTTTTGTTTTGTTAGAGCAATAACATTTGAATAATATTTAAACAAAATAATGACCTTGGTGTTTAAACTACAACTCATTTCACGTCATTAAACCTCCTGGTTGTAAATAAAAAGTCCAGTGTTTGAACTCTGGCTTTTGATTGGTTTCAAATGGCTTGTAGTTTAATGACTTGTGTCAATAAAAGATAGTGTATACTAAAACAAAAATTTGTGTTTTTCAGGTAAATAAAGATCTCAATCTCAAAAAGTTCATGTATGTTGAATGTTTTTAGGAATGATTTTTAAACTTGAAGACAGAGCAAAATAAGCACTTTTTAATCATATTATGAAAAAACAAAAAGAGCATATAGCCCCTTAGATTTCTTCCCCGTGCTCTTCTCTGAATTCCCTGCCTTAAGGGAAGAGATGGGGAGAGGAAACAGGGAGAGAGATAAACAAAATTAACCATAAGTATTGCATAAGGAAAGAAATTACGATTTATTAATCAAATTACCCTTCCTTTAGTTAGCTAAGACTTGATCTCTTACCAAAGAATTAATTTGAAAAAAAAAAAACTATGGCAATATATTGAGATAACTAGATTTAGAAAATACTACAGTATCTTAAGAAGGGACTCAAATGAAGCCAATTGTAGATTTACATTGGCTCTACCTAAAGGAATATCCTTGCTCTTTTAGATCGAGTATGGTACTCACACACTGACCAGTACATTGTTTATTGTTGCATCTAGGCAACAACTGTGATTATTGGTGAAATGCAGATAGAAAGCTGGGCTGTACTTCTTTCTCATGAGTTCTCCTTTTCCATAATGTGATTCTTTTTCCCGTTTAATTACTCCCATGAATAAAATCAAAAACTGTCCATGGCAGTGATGACTAAGGCGTAGTCATTAGTACGTTGAATATGTCTCATGGATTCCACCTGTGTCTTAATAGTTCTAACAATACCTGACTCATCAGGGGGATTTGGCACTAGTACTTCAGTATTAGTACTGAAGGGCTGAGAAGTGATATGCTTGCACGTGAAGGTAGCATTTTTTTCTTTGAGGTTGTGGTCTGGGAGTCTACCTGATTGACAGCTATGACAGCTCTGCCCTCCCCACCTATCGCCTCCCCATGTGGTCGTTGCGGTCATCAGAACAGCGGGGGGTTGGAGGGAAGGACAGAATTTTTGGGTGGAAGAAAAAAAGAGGCAGGAGTAAGCAAAGGGAAGGAGGCTGGAAAGCAGTCAGCCTGTCAATGCAGATGTGCAGACACTGGGGTTCTTGCAGTCGGTCAGAGATGGAACTAGTGGCAAGCTTGAAAACTTCTTCTGCCTGTGAGCTCAATTCCCCTGCTTTAGAGCTGGTTAAGATTTGTGGAATATTATCTTTTGAAAACACTGCTTACCCCATTAGTCTCAGCCCATGAGACATTCATTCATCCGATCGTATTTATTGAGCACTTACTGTGTGCAGAGCACTGTACTAAGCGCTTGAATCCCCACTACCACTAAAATCCCCCTGTAACATATGGGATGATGAACCCACTCCAGGATAGAATCAAGTATCGGAAAGTCATGGCCTGATGAATGTGATGATGTTTCACACCAAAATAATTATTATCATTCAATTTTGATTGTAAGTATCTGGAGGGTAGCCAACAGGTGTCTGGCTTCTGGTTTCCTCTCCCAATCACTTAGTACAGGGTTTCACGCTCAATAGATGCTCGATAAATAACACTGAAAATTCAAGCGGCGGAAACAATGATGGAAATGAGACCCATCTATATTAGAGCTTAATCAAGCTTCTACTTAGCAATAGAAATAAGACGCTTTGCCATGGATGACAAAACACACTAGTCCGTTACCTCTGGTGATTCCTGAATCTCTGGAGGATCAGATGGCAGAAAGTGTATTTTTAAACTGTATGCCTTTGCATGGTCTTTCTAAATTTATTCGAAAATATTTAAATAAAGTCAAAATCATCATATGGCAACCTGCAGTTGACTATGACATGGCTTGTTCCTGTACTGTCAACAATATATAATGTTTGGGATTTCATGGATGGGTTTTGTCAAGGCAAAGCAGACTTTGGTGAAGATTTTTTGCAGAAATTTTCCATAAATGACCAGGCTCTTCCCACGGCCAATCTAGCCTCTGGGACGGGAACAAACATTTACAGAGAATGCACTACATACATAGGAATCATATCTTCTTGTGCCGCATACAGCAGCAGTTTCACCTCCACGCTGGGCCCCGTGAACTTTGTTAGCAGTACATTTTGCTGCCTGGCCTCTCCGGCTCCAAGCTCAGACTTGGCGGAGGGGGGGCCTTATGACCACCCCTAGGGGCCAGGCAGGTTGGCAGGGGGCCTTAACCCTGCCAGGAAGCGGCTATTTAGTCAAGTTCACTACTGGCCCAATCCAGAGCACATTTTGGCATGCACGCACACTGCCCAAAACATTTGAGTCTGCCATGGGTTCAACAGTGGAATTTGGTGGATCCAGCAATGCTCCAGCAGAATTTAATAACTTGCCAATCCCCCTCTGACTTGAATGAAAACAAGGCTGAAAATATTTGCCCTGTTAAGAAGCATGTGAACTTTGGAAATTTTTTTTCAAAGTGAGAGTAGATTTGTTCACCCATTCTGGGAGTTAATTCGATTTAAAGGTGTTCTTCTCAAAATGTTACTTTAAGATCTGTGGGAACCACTTTCCCACTGGTAAATAAAAGCCCACATGCTGAATAAATAGAACTGCTCTTTTGAAAGGCATTAGGATTATTAGTCTTAAAATCTGCTGTCCCAAATTAACAACGTGAGAGTTCATTTTGTTTTATGCAATCGATTTTCCAGTTTTAAGTATTTTGCCCAGAAACCCAAAATGAAAGAAAAACATCGAGTACAAGATCGAATCTACAGGACTCATGTTGTCTTCTTTCTAAAAGGCAGTGTCTTATGTGGCTGCTGCACTGTATATGGGTCAATTGGGTAGAAATAACCTTGTAAGCTTAAATCATCATTGATTTAGGTCACAGTTCATTGACTTCTCTAATCGAGCAAACGCAAACCAACAGACTTGGACACTCTCGGCTTCTCTTCAATCTGAGAATGGAATTGACCCACTGGTTCTTTGATCTGTGCTGTTATCAGAATCAAAGGTTGGTTGCCCAAGGTTATTTTTATGGAGTCTAAAACTCTCCTTTGGCTAGGGCGAGGACAGAATGGGTGGCTCAGTGGAAAGAGCCCGGGCTTGGAAGTCAGAGGTCGTAGGTTCTAATCCTGGCTCCGCCACTTGCCAGCTGTGTGACTTTGGGCAAATTATTTAACATCTCTGTGCCTCAGTTACCTCATCTGTAAAATGGGGATTAAAACTGTGAGCCCCACGTGGGACAACCTGATCACCTTGTATCCCCCAGCGCTTAGAACAGTGCTTTGCACATAGTAAGCGGTTAACAAATACCACAATTTTTTGTTGTTTTACACTGACTTCGGGGAAAAGGAAAGAGTATCCATGCATCTGTCCTTTCTCCGGGGAGCTCAGAACAAGGATAGCATTTGATATCCCACAGTTCTTATTACTATTACTTTATCATTGCATTTGTTCATCCCTCAGGCTCACACTACTATCTGGGGGCATATTCACAAACAGGGATATTGGCCAAAGCTGCAATTTGAGCACCCCCACTGGCCTTTCCCTCTCTGGCAATGTCTAAATGCACCACAAAGAGCTACTCAGGGAGGGAGCAGACTGCGGGACAATGCAGAGAAAGATCAACCAAGGAAGAATTCTCCATATGAAGCAAGCAACACATGGTGGGGAGGGGGAGGAAGGGGGGATCCCGAGCTCTCCCCTCAACAGCTGCTGAGGGGGGTGTAGCAGTTTTCCTACCACCCAGACAAGAGTCAGGCTCACTGTTACTATCACCAATGATAACTTCACCAATGATACCGAGCTCCTTTCATCCAAATGTTCCTTGGCTTTACATATAATAGCTAATATGAATCAGTCCAAATGCAGCTCACCACAGGCATATTGTCTCTGGACATTGCTTATAAGAAGGTGAAATAACAACTTCATAAGCATTATGAGGCTAGAAAGAGAACCTCTAGACTGTAAGCTCATGGTGGACGGGAATATGTCTGTTTACCGTTGTACTGTACTCTCCAAGCACTCAGTAGAGTGGTCTGCACACAGAAAGCCTCAATAAATACAACTGAATAAATGAAATCTGTCTTCCCAACCAGAGTAACAGAAATCTGTCCTGTTTTAAAACACTCCTAAAACTGAGTTCCTTCAGTTCCTTGGGTAACCCATTCCGATATGTCAATGGCCCCAGTAGGTTCTCTGTACTAGGAAACTTCTATAGGGGGTTGAATTAATTCCTATGACCACCATCTTTCCTAGAGAAGCAGAAGGGTTTAGTGGAAAGAGCACCAAACTGGGCATCAGAGGACCTGAATTCTTACATCAGCTCTGCCCCTTGTCTGCTATGTGACCTTGGAAATCACTTAACATCCTTGGGCCTCAGTTTCCTCATCTGTAAAATGGGATCCAATTCCTGTTGTCCCTCTTACAGATTGTGAGCCCCCTGGTGGGACCGGACTGCATCCAACCTGACTGACTTGAATCTACCCCAGACCTTAGAACAGTGCTTGAAAAATAGTAAGCATTTAACAAATATCATTATTATTGTTATTTAACTCAATTAGAGCATTGGGTCCAGTTTACTAAATAGACTAATAAAGCGGGAAAACACAGACTCATGAGCTTTTTGCTAGTTCAAGATATATGGGATGACAGGCATGGGTGAGGTGAGGGCAGGAAAGAGGTAATACCAGAATGCTGCTATCCAATAATTCAAATCAATCAATCATATTTATTGACCTCTTATTGTGGGCAGAGCACTGTACTACGCACTTGGAAGAACACATTATAATGGAGCTGGTAGACACATTCCCTATCTGTAATGAGTGGTTTAGGGGGTGCATTACTTGTGAAAGTATGTGAAGGAAACCTGTGTTTCTTCAGTATTTTCTGAGATGGCTCTTGAGATCTTAGTCACTCAACTTTGATGGCATCCTTATTTGATAACCAAGTGACTCAGAGAAGTCATACATACAGTTTCAAATATTGATCAACAAAAATTCTTCAGCTAATAAAAATTTTACTTGCTTCTCCCACACTAAAGTCATAGCACTAATGCATTTGATAGTAGTGTATATTAATAGCCTAAAGAAATATCATTACCATCCATCATCAACATCATTACCATCATCCACATTTATTGATGCTTACTCTAAGCTTGGGAAACATTTAAAGAAGTAAAATCACAGTGTCTGATCTCGTGGAACTTCAGAACTGTACCTAGACATGGGTCATAATTTCAAACTTTATTAAAATCCTTATGCCTTTGCCCAGATTGCTTTATAGACATAGCTTTGTTTTTTTCAGATCTAGAACTGGTGGCCCAGGCAAATTGCTTGCCTGGATTGACTTCAACAATTTAGATGTTTTAATATGTCTTGGAACAGATTCTAGAGCTATGAGAATGTTATTAATCATCAATTAATCAAACATATTTATTGAGCACTTACTGTGTGCAGAGCACTGGCCTAAGCACTTGGGGGAGTACAAAATATAGAGTTGACAGACATATTCCCTGCCCAAATTAGCTTACAGTCTAGAGGGAGGGAAAGCACTAATATAAGCAAATAAATTATGGCTACATACATAAGAACAGTGCTGTGGGATTGAAGGAGGGGTGAATAAAGGGTGCATATCCAACTGTAAGAATTAAAGAGAGTGGGATAAGAGGAAATGAGTTGGGTAAGACCTCTTGACATGTGTTTTAATAAGGCTTTAAATTTGGGGAGAGTGATCCAACTGTCTGAAAGGAAGAGGTGGGACATTCCAGGCAGAGACAGGAGGTAGGTGAGGGGTCGGTGGCAAGATAGACAAGATAGAGTACAGAGAGTAGGTTGGCATTAGAAAAGCGAGTGTGTGGGCTGGGTTGTGGTAGGAAATCAGGGAGGTAAGGTAGGGGGAGCAAGGTGATTGAGTGCTTGAAAGCGATGATAAGGAATTCAGTCGATGGGTAACCACTGGAGGTTCTTAGAGTATGGTTGACCTTTAGGACAGGTCAACTGCCTTAGAGAAACCCAAGGTATTGCATGGCTCAAGACTCTTCCCCATAGCCCAGGCTGTTGACTACAAACTGTCCTGTCTCCTTCATATGTTGAAAGGTATGGCTCTTCATTCAACTGTCTCGTTCATTCAATCGTATCTAGTGAGCACTTACTGTGTGCAAAGCACTGTCCTAAAGCACTTGAAGCACTGTACTCACCAAGACTTGGTTGGCTCTATTATAGAGGTTCTGCTTGCTCCTGAAAGTTACAGAAAGCTCTCTGCGATCCAGGGTCTGGCATGGCAGTGCCTGAGACTGAATTTGGCCTGAGGGCAATAGTGTGGGGTGGAGGGGAATGGGCTCAGGGAGGTTGCCTCCCCATTTCTGGAACCACCTAGTCATACTCTCTTGCTCTTGAGGGTGGAAAGAAAAGTCATAGGGTTTCTTTAGGGGATAGAGGAGGGAGGAGGGAAGTTTGGGTGTAGGGTCACAATAGAATACGTACATAAACTCCAGCCCAATTTTTTTAGGACTTGTCAGACACAATATGCCATACTATTAGAAATGTTCCAACCCTGTAAGTGCGTGAAAAACTAACAAAGGAAAGGTAGACAAACAACATGCAAGTGGTAGCTAAAACATATCAACGAACCACATGTTCATCAAACCATCTGATGTCTTTCTAGGTCAGTAGGGAGGGCAGGGTTGTTGTGTTTACAGAAAGCAAATTAGTGGGTTCTGGAGAAGAAAAGTACTGGGGCTGCTTTTCCCTCATCACCATCTTCTTCAGTTTTCCTCCAACTCTGTCTTCAAGTTTTCAGTCAATCAATCAATCAACGATATTTACTGAGCACTTACAGTATATAGAGAGCACTGTACTAATCACTTGGGAGAGTACAATACAATGTTCTGGAGACAACTTTCGCCCACCCACATGAGTTTACAGTTAACTAACACAATTCAATCTTGAAATCTTCTGTTGCTAAAAGCTTAATCTGAGTGGTAAATACACCCGTTTTGTAGCCTAAAACCAGCAAAAGGAGTATTACTACACCAACGACATGAGCCAGCCACCATCTACTTTATTTCAGAAGTAATCTAAATAATACTGTCATGGGAAGTAAAGCTTAAGAAAATTGCTCATCTGCTTTACTCATCAAAAGCAGAAGATTCCAAACTCTAAATCTGGTATTTAGGACATCTTGAAGCTAGTGGGTCCATCGTGACTGAATAGAAAGGATAAAGTTATAATAAATCATTATTCATGTGTATATAACCTTTTACTCAGGGAACCTCAAAGTGCTTTTTTAATCGGTTAATGGATCTCATTCGTTCCTCAACATCCCTGGGAGGTAAAGGTGGCCCTCCATATTTCCCAGATGAGGGAAACTAAAATACAAAGAGTTAAAAGCCAAGTGCAATGACCCCCCACACACGTGACTTCCTCCCGCTTCAATACCCTTCATCATCCATTTACCCTCTGTGAATGTCTGACTTGTCTATACTTGCTGAAGGATATATCCTAGTTGTGCCCAGAACTATTGCACCACCAACTTCCTTGAGGCAAAGCCTCTTGTAAAATATGAACGGTGACTTTATTTTTTTATTAATTTACTAAATGCAGAGACAAAAATAAAAACAAACTGTACATCAGCTGGGATTGGATAACAGAATGTTCAAATTCCAAAGCTATAAAGATGGGACCACCCGAGGTCACTCACTTTATATATTGGTTTGCTTTATTAATATCACACCCTCTGACTCCATGATGGATTTCTTCTTCTTTCCAGTAGTATCAAGTTTAGCCATCTTTTTGAAGTGAATTGTCTTTTAACCTTGTATTTATTCTTAATAAATCTCATTTAAGCCTGGAAACCTATGTTAGGGTACTGAGATTATTATAAACCCTTCAAGGGGCAGGGTCTGTGCCTAATTCTCACTTGTGTATTCTTACCAGTGCTCTCCATATGAGAAATGCATAATAAATACTGTTACTACAAATTACAAGCATTTTCAATAACTCAATTATTTACAATGCCTTAAAGTTTCTCAATTTTCTCCAACCATATAGGGTTAAATATATATAATTGAGATAATTGAAGAAGGTAATTTTTATATCTGTATTTAAAACCTTTCTTTCAAATTACAGGTATAAGTGTATTGCTAGTTTTGTTATTAAAGAGAGTTTCCAAATAACAAAGAAACATTCAAAACTAGGCAAATGAAAACATCAAAATTTATTTCAATAACTACTTTCTGGAATACCAGACTTTCGTTCAGATATATTTAAGCTTATCTAGTAGCTCAGCAAATTAAGATCTTACTGAAAAATATTAAAAGAAATCAGTTTGGAATTCAAAAGCATTTTTTTAAGGTCATAATTATGTATAATAGTATCTTGCAAACAGCCACTCACCCACTTCCCAAAGGCAGTAATGATTTAGGTAAGAAAAATATAATCTGGGTACATTATTCTTGAACTGCTGCTGTCTGCTGGGACAGTTAGCTCTACTGCTGTCTGCTGGGACAGTTAGCTTGTAGAAATGTATTTGTTTCTAAGATGAAAAGGCATATTTTTACTCTGGCAAAACTCACATTTTCTTATTCAGTACAGTTACTGACTAGCCCTTTCAATTCATTACCACAATAGTCTCTAGATGATTGTTTTAGGCAGATCTTTAAAGTCAGGGTCTTATTTAAGGAAACCCCAATTAAGTATAATTTCACCTTCGAAAATAATAGTGATGGCATTTGTTTAGCACTTATAATGTGTCACGCATTGTGCCAAGCACTGGAGTAGATACAAGTTCATCAGTTTGGACACACGTCTTGCCTCATAAGAGGCTCACAATCTCAGTGAGAGAGTAGAATTCTTCTCTTATTAGAGGATCTAAATTCGATTCATTCATTCAATCTTATTTATTGAGCGCTTACTGTGTGCAGAGCACTGTACTAAGCTCTTGGAAAGTACAATTCGGCAACAAATAGAGACAATCCTTACCCAACAATGGGCTCTCAGTCTATAAAAGTGGGGGCAGACAGCAGAACAAAACAGAGCAAGTAGACAGGCATCAGTAGCATCAATATAAATAAATAGAATTAAAGATATATACACATCATTAATAAAATAAATAGAATGATAAATATGTACATACATACTCAAATGCTGTAGGGTGGGGAGGAGGGTAGAGCAGAGGGAGGGAGTAGGGGCAATGGAGAGTGGAGGAGGGACAGAGGTAAAGGTGGGGGCTCAGTCTGAGAAGGCCTCCTGGAGGAGGTGAGCTTTCAGTAGGGCTTTGAAGGGGAGAAGTATGCTAGTTTGGCCAATTCACATAAACCTAAGGCCACAATTCTTTCCCTTTATGTGAAATTCCAACTACAATACTTTAAAGGTTTTTAGTGTTTTAAAATGATCTTAAATGCATTTATTGAACTTTCATCTTCTTTCATCAAATTAATCATCTAGGTTGGAGTCTAAAGTCCTTTCTAAACACTTTCTTCAATTCAAGTAAGGGACTGCTGCAGAAGATTATCCGTAATTAGTGATATATTTATTTTCCCAAGTTTATATCAATATATTAAAAATAGATATAGCTGCTATTGGCAGAATTTTATGTTATTACATTGTATGGAGTGAAAGAGAATCTGTGGGTCAACTATGATGACTGCCCCTGAAAATTTGAACTAGAACAGATTTGGAAAGTTTTTAAACAGTTCAGAATTTCCTTACTTTTTATATACAAAATCTGAGTTTTGTTTCCACGAATGAAGATGTGGTTTTTCCCCACCTTTTCCTGAGGAAGAGAGGCCAACACCAAGGATTAGTTGGTCTGGCTTGAAACCTCCAAAAGCTTTTTAGTTTATCTGGTAAATGAAATGAGATGTCTGCTGCTTTTTGTCAAGGCTGAACTTCATCTTGGTATCATTTTGAACCTTGCTTTGTTAATGAAATCAGAAAGGCTTACCCTTCTTGGTTGACCACTACTGCTATGTCTGGGAAACAGAGTCATCTCCTGGCACTGGGCCAAATATTAACCAGACACAATTTTGTTTATCTTGTAAAATTATGCAAGGGCAGGTGTTCTGAGATTAGGAAAAACTCACTCAACCACATGAGGAAGACAGAACGATAACTGTGGATAAACAGGGAGATACATGGCTGAGAGAATAGCATTGGATTGGAAGCTGCACATATGGTAAATTCCTGTTCCCAGAATAAATATACCTTCCACCTAAATGTCCTATTCCATAAAAGCAGAGTGCTGACCTGCACTCACCCTGAATAAAATCTGTTCGACTCAAAGATTACACACCTTGTCACAGTTATCCTTTCATTCTTTTATTACTTCAGATTAGATGGTTGCAAATTGCTGCTGTGTCTTGGCTCCCCCTCAGTGGTGTCAGGTGCTTTTCAGATAAAATAATTTCCATCTGTTTAGTCATGCATTCGCTTAGCTCTCACTCTTTTATCTTTTAGGTATTTATTTAGTACCTCCCACCAGAGACTCTAACGAGTATGCCTCTCCCTCGCACATGCATCCTTTTGGACTCCTAGGGGACAAAAGCCACTGCTCACCTTCCTTCTACAGTGAACCCTGGCCAAACCAAAGAATAGTCAGGTGGTCCCACAGGGTCAAACTTTGGTGTGATGAAATGGCCGGGAGAGAGCCCCAGGTATTCCCAATGTAAGGCCACTGGGCCAGAAGCCAGGAGGCATATTACCAAAGATCCAGCGAGTGCCCCTTTCCTCTCTGGCCTTACCCCAGATCTGCCTACTATTTTAGTGCTGGGTAACTGAAGCATAACCAGGGGTATTGCAGCAAAATGCAGAACTCCATCTACTGGGCATGCAGAGATCCATCACGGTGCTCTGGCCATTCTGGCACTGGAAAACCCAGACCTACTCTCCCCGACTCTGGGAGAATCAGTGGATCAATATTATTTACTGAGTGCTCATTCTGGACAGAGAACTGTCCTGAGGGCTTGGGAGACTGTGATAGAGTTAACCCTTCCCTCAAGGGTTCCACAGTCTAGTGGAGGAGACAGTTATTAAAATCAATTACTAGTAGGGTGTAGCAACAGGGTTGAAGATAAGTTGAAGTTGGGGAAGAGGTACTCAAGTACTCAGGTGAGAAGCAGTCTGGGGAAAAGAATCGAGCTTATCAAGATTTAACATTTCGACCACTCTTCTAAGATCAAATTGTAACTATTTAAATGAAATTTTCAGTGCAGTCACTAATGGGCGTAGTTTAAAAATAAAGGACAACTATGACCAGTCTGGAGTTTTGTGCCTGAATTTAGTCACAATACAACTGGCGACCAGCAGGGGGCGAGATGGGTGACACGATACTGGCATTGGGCCTGGAATACTCAATCACTGTTGTTAGTTGGGTTAGAGGCTCAGAGGCTGGAAATTTTTAGAGGCTTGAATCCTGCCTCGGCATTGCAGCCTTTACATTACAGCCTCCTTAGGCATTACAGCCTTTATTCATTCAATAGTATTTCATTCAATAGTATTTATTGAGCGCTTACTATGTGCAGAGCACTGTACTAAGCGCTTGGAATGTACAAATCCGTAACAGACAGAGACAGTCCCTGCCCTTTGACGGGTTTACAGTCTAATCGGGGGAGACGGACAGACAAGAACAATAGCAATAATAATGTGAACTTTAGTGAGTTCACAGCTGTGATGGGATACACTCCACACTCTGGGGTCTGAGTCTATCTGAAGGCACATCTCCTCCAAGAAGCTTTCCCCGACTAAACCCTCATTTCCTTTTCTCCCACTCCCTTCTGCATCGCCCTGATTTGCTCCCTTTATTCACATCTACCTCAGCCCCACAGGACTTATAATAATGATAGCATTTGTTAAGCACTTACTATGTGCCAAGCACTGTTCTAAGCTCTAGGGGGGATTCAAGGTAATCAGGTTGTCCCATGTGGGGCTCACAGTCTCAATCCCCATTTTACAGATGAGGTAACTGAGGCACAGAGAAACTAAGTGACTTGCCCAAAGTCATACAGCTGACAAGTGGCAGAGCCAGGATTCGAACCTATGACCTCTGACTCCCAAGCCCGGTTTCTTTCCACTGAGCCACGCTGAATTTGCATATCTGTAATTGATTTATAATAATGTTGGTATTTGTTAAGCGCTGAGCACTGTTCTAAGCACTGGGGTAGATACAAGGTAATCAGGTGGTCCCACGTAGGGCTCACAGTCTTCATCCCCATTTTACAAATGAGGTCACTGAGGCACAGAGAAGTTAAGTAACTTGCCCAAGGTCACACAGCTGATAAGCGGCAGAGTCAGGATTAGAACCCATGACCTCTGACTGCCAAGCCTGGGCTTTTTCCACTGACCCACGTCGCCCCTCTAGACTGTGAGCTTGTGGGGCAGGTTCTGTGTCTACTAACTCTGTTTACTCTTTCAAGTGCTCAGCACAATGCACCGCACACAGTAAGTCTTCAGTAAATTCAATCGATCGATTGGTTGATTGACCGTGTCACTTGTCACCCTGTCGCAACATTTGGTCAGGCAGCCAGATGGGCTATTTATTGAGTGCTTACTACATGCCAGGGACTGTGCTAAAACTCAGGGGTGAATACCAGATTAACAATTCTGATATGGTCCCTGGACCACGTGGGGCTCACAATCTAGATGGAGGCCTGACAGACAGAAGAGATTTAAAAAATGACAGATACTGGGAGCATTTAAAAATACAAACAGAAGAGTTAAAAGGCAAAAAGCAGCAGTCAAGAATGGAAACAGCTTGAGGTGAGGTGCAGAGATTCATACTGAACACAGAATTCCAAAAAACCTTTAGAACAAAACCGGACTTTCAAAGGACTTTCAAATTGAAGCAGCGTGGCGCAGTGGAAAGAGCACGGGCTTTGGAGTCAGGGCTCATGAGTTCGAATCCCAGCTCTGCCACTTGTCAGCTGTGTGACTGTGGGCAAGTCACTTAACTTCTCTGTGCCTCAGTTCCCTCATCTGTAAAATGGGGATTAAGACTGTGAGCCCCACGTGGGACAACCTGATTCCCCTGTGTCTACCCCAGCGCTTAGAACAGTGCTCTGCACATAGTAAGCGCTTAACAAATACCAACATTATTATTATTATTAATGGAAACCACTGGAGACAGATACTCTCTAGGAACTGTGTTCTGGGAGCTGTTTCATTTCCTCACCTCACCCTTCTCTATGGCTCACCGCCAGAAGAGGGTAGGGTGCCCAAGATAAGGAAATTAAATGTATGAGAAAGCATTTCCCCTTCGGCCCTTCTGACAAGCAACTCCTGGAAGATAGGGTGTGATCCAGCACCAGGAGATCGTCAGATCGTCAGATCAAGGAAAAAAGGCCTGGATTTGCTTTTTGCCCTGCCCCTGTCTGCCCACAGGAGACAACTTTTCATAATGCGTGCCAGGTGGAAGGAAAGGGGGCAGGACCTTTAAGGGAATCGAAAGCGGAACAGGGTTTAGTACTGAGTGGCTGACAGTCTTCAAATTGGTCGAGGATCAGAAACCTGCAATTTTTAGTCTTTTCAGCCTGGCCTGGGGGCTCTGGGGTCTTGTTGAGAGACCTGGGATGAGCAAAGCTTAAAGTCCAAACTGAAGCAGATCTGGGGACTGTGTCCCAGTGCTTGGCACATAGTAACTGCTATACTAAGTACTATTATCATTATTATCATTAATAATAATAATGATGATGGCATTTAAGTGCTTACTATGTGACAAGTACTATTATTCTCATTATTATTCAATCAATGATAGTTATAGAGCATTACTATGTGCAGAGCACTGTACTACACACTTGGCAGAGTACAGTACAACAGAATTAGCAGACACTTCCTCTGTCCCTATTGAGTTTACAGTCTAGAGGGGGAGACAGACAGTAATATAAATAAATAATTTATAATACATAGGAAAGATACTGATCTTGCCCCAACAGTTGGAAACGCAGGGGAGCAAACAGCCCTGATTGGCCCTTGTAAGAATTGCCAGCTGGGTCGCTTTCTTCCCCTATGATTTTCTTTCAGATTTCTTGTTTCTTTCCCTCTCTCTTCCTCTCCTTCTTGCTGTTTTTCTCTGTGGCTCTGTCTCTGTGGGTCTCACTAGATAACTCCTCAAACTGAACCTCTAGCAGTCTCTTACCCTGTCTCCTGTGACAAGTTAGAAAAAAAAGACGGGTAGGTAAATTGTGGGGTGACCCACAGGAGACAAAGTGAAAGACACCCGAGTCAGGGAAGGTGAGTAAAAGGATGAATTCAATCGCTGTGTGCAGAAAAATGTACTAAGCATTTGGGAGAGTATGAAAATACAATAGACACATTCCCTGCCCATAGCGAGTTTACAGTCAAGAGGGGGAGACAGACATTAATATAAATAAATGGATTATGAATATGAACATAACTGCTGTGGGGAACTATTTCTTCTACTCTGAAGCTAAACTATACAAAGTCATCTTAAACCCAGGTTTTTCTAGATTTCAAAGCTATAAAGTATATCCTAGGTCATTTCTGCAAAAATACATTTGATGATCCCTTAGTGGTCTGAAAGAATTAAGGTGCCTCCAAAAGCACCCAAATTTCTATCTAACTTGGGCTGTGGAGAGATCTGGCTTTGAAGCCAATGTGTTGAACACTTTACATTTATATTAGTAATCAGTCCTTTCCTCCTCCTCTTCTTCCTCCTTCATCCTAAATCTCCATAAACACCCTACTCTATCCTGACATATCTCCCCAGCACCGCCCCCATCCCCACCATTTTCCCACCATATCTTCTTAGCCTGGATCCCATTTAAAAGAGGGAAGTCATATTTCTTTTAGCTCGTTATGAGTTTAGGTTAAGTGCTAAACTTAATCTAGATCATTTCATGTTGAAATTCCCTCTGGAATTTAGGTAACTGTAAATGTGGAAATGAGTTCCTTTAAAAAGAAATCTACTCCAACAATATGATGACACCTCGTTAGCACACTGCTCGTTAGAATGTTTTCCCAGGATCCCAGTTAGTACTTCATTAGTGCCTCCTTAGTGTTCTGTTCTTCATAAGAGGTTTGTTGTTGGTGGTGGGGTTTTTTCCACTCTTCTAGGGAAAAAGAAAGTACTTCACTGATTTTAAAATCTATTTTATGTACCTATTCCTGGGTGCAAATAACTAGAAAAATTTTATACAGATGCCTGCATCTTATTCACAAAGCTAGAATTGGGTTGTTTTTCTATGAGTTTCTTTTTGCTCTCTAGTTTCAAAAATCAGTTTGTCAAGCAGAGTTTCTCATCTAACTATAAAACACTGAGCACATAAATCCAATCTTTTGAGTTAATATCCCATTCTATAGCTGTTGCTTATCATAGACTATTTTTCATTTAAAATGTTCTTTATGGGACTAATAAGTACTTGAATGCTTCTCTTAAAACCTAACAATAATGATACCCTTAGCATAATATAACATTCTACCATATTTACAGAGAATTGGTGTCACTTCCAAAAGAACATTTTTAATAGTTCATTTATTCACTTTTCCTATTTTCTGGAATCGAATAACAAGCAGAGAGAAATAAACACTTTCTTTCCTCCGCCCCAGCAAAGCTGGAAGAGGCACAACGATCGGAGTCTGTGGCCAGCCAGTACACCAGAAAAATGAAATAAAGAGTTTGCAATTATTTAAAGAATTTGGGCAGTGTAGACCGCCAAAGAGAATAAACTAGTTTGTCCTAATTTATCTCCTTGGCAGCCCACGTACCCAAAATTTATAACATAATTGGCCTCTCCCCACTCTAAATCACTACCGTACAAAGAATCTGCTGTGGCAGAATTTAAAAGGACAGTTTTCACAGCTTATGATTTATCATTTAAATGAACACTTTCAACCATTTTACTAATAAAATATTTTTAAAGTTTTCAAGTAAAGTAGCGAATTAGGGTTCAAAATTTAGCCTTCTGAAACTGGAAAGGTCTTTCTTCTCTAAGCCCCTTGCAAGAAAGAGAAAATTCTCATTGTTTATAAATCTTGTATCATAAAGTAACTGCACAGATATAAATTAGTCTCAAACTGACAACTAAGCCAGTAACTTATTGTGAAGCAGAAGAGAAACTTCTCTTCCTAAGAATGGATTGTACAATCTCATCACTTGCTTTTCACAATCACAGATTTTGAGTACTATCATCATCACTGTTAATTTATTAAGCGCTTGTACTGTGCAAAGCACTCAGGTTGATCCCTAAGAGACCATTCAAGAACAGTCCTTAACAATATGAAGACAGGTCCAAAGGGAAGAGCAACAGTTAAAATTCAATACTTTGAGCTATCAGTGAGATAAAATTCAACAATTCAAAAGCTTCAAAAGCAGAAAATCTCAAAATCCATCGATCAACTCCTTTCTTGAGAATGACAGACAAGCCTTAACCCTTCAGGATTGAGATCTCATGGTAGGAATTGATTGTAGGATCTACTCTCACAAGGAGGTCCCAGTTGTGTTCCCACTGGGGCACAGAGTGCAATGAGTAAGTGAACAAAAGGACAGGGCACTGCAGAGTGTTCATGAAAGTCCTTCATGTGCAGGACCCTGAAGTGACCCCAGCCTAGTGCCAATTCTATACCTTGGTGCCATGGCTCAGAAGGCAGTTGCCTTGATAGTTGCTGGTCTTTGCCATCCACATTTTTTAACCAGTTATATTTTCAGGATCCCTCTGGGCCCATCCATTTCTTCCCCAGTGATGGTCAATGCCCAGCAGGCATTCCCCTACAAGAAGAGAAAGCAGCATGGTGTAATGGATAGAGCATTAGCTTAGGAGTCAGAAGTTTGTGGGCTCTAATCCTGGCTCTTCCACTTGTCTATGTGACCTTGGGCAAGTTATTTCACTTTTCTGGGCCTCAGTTACCGCAACTGTAAAATGGGGTTTGAGACTGTGAGCCCCATGTGGGACAGGGATTGTGTTCAACCCAATTTGCTTGTTTCCACCCCAGCACTTAGTACAGTGACTGGAAAATAGTAAGTGCTTAGCAAATACTGCAAGTATTCTTATTATTATTAGAAGCAAGTACCCTGATTTTCAGATCCCTGCTTTTTCCTCTGGGCTAACAGCAGGACACAGCCAGCCACAGGAAGCCCAGGGTCAGCTGGGAGGAGATAAAGTCTATAAAGCCGGAGCACTTCCTTTCCTTCTTTCCCATGCCCCACCCCCATGAGGAGGAAGCCCTAATTCCCAATCTAAGGAGCAGAGGGTAGACAAGAAGCTCCACATTGGGAACATGGAGGAGAAAGAATTGGCAATTGTGACCCTGCAAATGTAGATTGTCCAAGGGTTCAGATTCCCCAAATCCCACCCTCTACTGCACTAACAGTAATGGTTCACCCTCCTGCCACCTCACCCTGCAGTCATGGCCCCCTCCCCTCATGGTAGAGGTACAGTGGGCAGTGATGACCCTAAGAGATCCATATATGCCTCTTTGCCACCCATAATTCAGCTGACCTTAATTAGGTATGGGTGTCATAAGGCAGACAAAAAAGGTTTTTTTTAGAAATTCATAGAACCTTCATAGTTGCTGAGCATGTTGGTGTATTTTTTGAGCACTTACTGTGTGCAGAGCAGCATCCTATCCCACCTAGATTACTGCCTCAGCCTCCTTGCTGAACTTCCAAACTCCTGCCTCTCCCCACTCCAATCCATACTTCACTCCACTGCCCGGATCATCTTTCTATAGAAATATTCAGGACATATCAGCTCTCTGTTCAAAAATCTCCAGTGGTTGCCTATCCACCTCCATACCAAACAAAAACTCCTCTCTATTGGCTTTAAAGCACTCCATCACCCTGTCCCCTCCAACCTCACCTCACTTTTCTCCTTCTAT